>NC_091949.1:12094561-12408728 GCF_041260155.1 Ptychodera flava | reverse complement strand
ATTGTGTAATTCTTCAATCCCCACATAATCCTAATTGACATAGAAATGGGCGTTTATTGGGGAAAGGTGTATAATAATAGGGTTGTACACAAAATATGGTCCAATAATGAAGGCTCAGTATAAAGTTACGTATTAGGCCTAATAACCCTATAATATTCGTCATGTATGAATTGTCGATAACATTTACCGCACACCAACTTTTCTGTACATTTACTTATTACACTGCAAAAATCATATGCGTTGATTCCATAAGTTATTTACCGCATGTAAATTGTGTCTATGCAAATGCTGAGGTCAAAGGTCATTCATGGTGATATACCTTTATCAATGTGCTCGCAACCATATTTTTGGTCATGGATGGTACAGCTTATCCATACAGTGAGAAAACCAACACTTTTGGAGAAATCTACTTAATCAGTGCTTGAAAATCTTGATTTTTTTATTTAAACACATAATTCTGGGTTTTTTTAGAAACTTTTTGTACATTACATAGTCCTTAATTTGTAACAATATTAATACAAACATTTGTAATTGATATTTAAGGATCATTCCAATTTAGTTAACAAACAAGATGAATTTGTCTTGTTCTTCGGTTTTCATTTTCTATCATTTGAAGATGTAATAATATTTTGTAAACTGTTTTTCTTAGCATTTTAACTTATTGTTTATAGATTTTGAAAAGATTGGTCACCTGTGAAATCATAAACCGGAACAAAGGCATGTCAGTTTTGTGTGGTTTATTGTCAGTTGTCATACACTAGCTCAGACACTCTAACACTCTGAATTCGTAGAGTTGTTGCACTCAATTTTTGTAAGGTATTTTTAAAGCCCATAATTTGTCATGTGCAGTATAAAAAAACTGAGGGTTGAACAAATTGAAACTGCAGTGGCAATTCAGGAACAAACCAAATTTGTTTCATTTTTTCTCGTGATTCTTCTGTAAATAAAGACTGTTAACAGTGTGAAGACAGGACCCAGAGTCATGTTTTCAGAAACATTCAGAAACGTTCTCCAAGAACCGGAAGGATAAAATGAGTGGAAATTTAGCAAATGATAATGAACATCAAAATCATATTATATTTTCTTTTTATCAGATGAAAAATCAAGACTTTCCTGGAGCATAAATAAGTACAGAGGACAGCCTGCTATTTACTGCTAAGAATCACAAAATTTGTCAGACCCAGTTTTTGAACATAATATTTAAGTTTTAATTTTTACATCATTGGTTAGTTTTGCATCACTGCAAACAAGTGTATGAATTTTACCTTCCCACTGAGTCTGTGAGATTTCCAATACAGGAAAAAAGTTACTGTACTTGTGATATATTCAAGGTTGCAGAGAAATTACTTCATGTATTGTTCAAACATTTGTAGAAAATAGTTGTAATATTTGATTTCGGTTTTCTGTCATGTAACATCATTTATGTAATTTTCTAAACCGTTTAAAGATCTTTTTCAAACTCTTCTGTCCCTCCCTACCGACTCCCCAAAAATGGACCTCCCCCAACTGTAAGCTTAGACTGAAAGATCCGGCGCTCGAGGAGGAGCGTAGAGGGCGCCCTCGAGCGATGGATCTTTTAGTTACTGTTGCTGTGCTTTTAGAAAAGTATTTGGACTCCACTTTGCGTGTTTGAACTCTTGTATAGAATTCACTCTCCTTCTGTCTACCAATGATTTATTTTATGATATCATTGACAACTGTTTAAAGGAAGTGATTAATTAGTATCAATTATTCATTGGATTTTTTGTTGCTGTGCATTTTTGTATCCTCCTGATCAGTGGCTTTCAACAGGTTTTCATAGTTTTATCATAAATCACTTTCAGAGTGCTTACGTCAGGTTCTGCCATCATCCTGAAAGAGATGTACAGGACATCCCATGCGTGCTCTTTTTTGCTTGGCCTGGTTCGCACTATTTGTACTGAGAGTATGTGAATTTTTGAAGTAGTGGCATAATGTATGTTCCGCCGGAGGGAAACAATTAAGATTTTATCAAAATAACTGAACACAAGTCCACGTTATATCGTACCTTCTTAACTTCTTTGATCTTATGTCAAATAGTGCCGTAGAGGGCGTACGAGCAGTGAAATACTCTGGGGCAGGTAATCCAGAGACCCAAACTTTGGGTAATCAAAGAGGCATGGTTGACTGTAGTTCAATCGGTGTGTTTATTCAAGGCAAAAAGTTACACCACATCTCTCAGACGTGCAATATATCATTTTAGAAGTGTAAAATAACAATTATTATTACATGGTGTCATCATCTTTGGTGCAAGGAGGTACTCTCTGTTGTACTTCCATGCTATGTGCTGTCAACTGTACCAGGCGAAAACAATACTTATCGGAATAAAAAAAAGGGTTCATTGCATTTTCTTAAATAATTATAGTCGTCAGGTTTACGCGCAAATCTTCAAAGACCACTCCGTCAAACTTCTCGGATATCCTCAAAATCCATGGTGTCTTTGCACAAATAACTTTCAAAAGTATTGCTTTAGTCGATGATTTCTGAGAAACAATTCTGTCGGTCACAAAGTTGGTCACAAACTTAATTAAAAAAGACTTCATATCAAACCAAAACCGTGAATATCTGTGAATTGCAAAACTGATTACATGAATTGACGATTATTGTCAATAAAGTCATTTCTAAATCATCTTCGTTGTCATAGCGTCTTATGTACCATTCACGTGTGATCATAGTAAGTCTGCTGTGTGCCCACTTGATGAAAATAAAGACGGCGATTTTTGCATCTCAGTACAGCGACCCAAAACGCTGGCCTGAACCAAGGTGTAATCCCGTAAGTACCAATTATGGTGATCCACTCAATGCTTAAAGACCAATTACTTTCATCAAACAGGTGGTTCTTATTTCACTTTGTACACACGTGACATCGCCCAACTTTAAAGTAACATGCGTCTAGAGAGTGACAGACACACTTTTGCTCAAATTTTCGGCAATGAAACTCAACCAATATCTTTCAGAATCAGGATTGAAAAATCGAGGGTCACCAAGCCAATTTTGGCACCAGAGAATAAATCACCTGAAATTTACCGATCTTTGAAATTCCAAAAAGCCTGCCGCCACCCCTGTGCTAACTCTATGAGAGAAAATCAATGTTTGATTCTCCACAAAAATAAGACAATGAAAATGTTATTTGGTCCAAGAGCTTTAGGATGAGTACCCACAAGCGGTAGATCAGAGAAGTGAAAAATATAGAGTCCATGATCCATTGATCCACGAGACGCATTCTAGCTTTGACAGAAACCTATGTCAAAGTTGGCATTGGCCTATTTTTGGGAAAAGGCGATTTCTTGCTGAAAATAACTTTGCTTAGACATTACAGTATATCGTTATGCGATCCTCATAGACACAATGTCAATCAACTCTAACGGGTACGTACACTCGATTTTTGCTTTCTTGAAGAATGCACGCTGCGCAACTGTGCGACTTCCTACTGTCACTCCAGGTGTGTGAGGAGGGACTGTGGCATGACCTTGCAGATGGACAGGTGCCAAGAACCGTTTCAATACCGTCATTGTCTCAAACGAGAAAAATAGCTATCATTTCCTTTATTACTGAATTTTATCACGTCGATAAACTGCGATTAAATTGATGAAAGTCAACCAGCCGATCGATCACGAATTTAGAACTCCGTCTACCACATTGCCATAGTGATCATCGAAGATCATAAATCAACCAATATTTTGTATTCTTTGAATACATTTCGATATTTCCGAAAAGGTTTTAGGGTATTTTAGTGACAAGCTATATGTAATAAGTCATACTTTCAGGACTTCGAGCGTGAAAGTCTCGTTTACGGATTTTTTGCGACGTTGAGCGCGCCCTCAACGTGGATATTGTTGAGCGAGGTCAATCAAAAAATTTCAGTAAAGGAGCGTGCAGCCGAAATATGGTATTACTTTAGTTTTTGAACGAAAATTTCTTTATGTACGATCCGTTATGTGGACCTCAAGTGAAGAATTCAATCCTATGAAAAATTAAAGCTCTGTCATTTCTACCGACCAGATTTTGGCTTTTCAGCTTTCTTCCTGCCGATGCAAATGCCAAAATAAACCCATTCTGCGTGTATCCACGTTAATAGGTCATTTTCGCAGTCTAATTCATGAAAGTATTTGCAGAACGGGTTCCAAATCATGTTCTTGTTTTCAGTTCTTCTTGTTCAAAAGCTTAACCGAAACTTTTGCGAATGTTTTTCGCTTGTTTTTGTTTGGTCGCATGCAACGACCGGTCAGGCCGTCCAATCAAGACAAATTTTCTCATGACTTGCTATTCAATTCATTGCACAGAGGTTTCTCATTCCCGGATTTCAGCAGCAATCCGAGCTCTTAAAGACAAGAATAAAGTTAGTCGTGTGAGTGCTGAAAACGTGACCTATCAAATGAAGTCTCACACAACAGTGTTCACGGACAGAAACGCAAAGTGTTGGGGTCACCAACGAAAAGAACTTGTGGAAAGTTTCACACCGCAACATCGTCCTGGCATCCATTATTTTCAATGCCTTCGTCTTCTGCTAAGTCTTCGGGGAAAATTTTGTTCTGACCGACTCTCCAGATGTCCTCGTCTGACACCCACTCGCGGCGGTTCTGTTTCCGAAGCTTGTTCGACGACGACCCGAACGACGAGCTGTGCCGCGGCTTCTTCTTCTCCGAGTCGCTTTCCTCGAAATTGGTAGGCAGAGGAGGTCCCAGCTCACCGTAGTAGGTGTACATCTCGAAGCGGGAATCTCGTCCACTGCTTTTCTTCCCTTCATGCATTCTGTGGATTTCGAAAGATGCCTGCGAACCCGGGTCATCAGAATAATCTTCTAACCGAACGTCGCCCTTTTTGTACTTCTGAGCTTTCAACTCCCTTTTCAACGTTTCCTTGTCGACGGCTTTGTAAGCATCCTTTCTGGATTGGTGCGGAGACTTCTTTTCCATAGCCTTTTTCTTCTTCGCCTCTTCTTTCATTTCTTTGAAACTTTTCTCTCTCACAATTTGCTTTTTGACGTTTGCTTGGACTTCCTGTTTGATGGATTTCGTTGAACCAGTCAGGCCGTTCATGTTGCACGGCGGCCCACTGTCATCTAAGCTCATCTTCGCCGAAGGTAGCGGCGTTATTTCCGTCGCTATCAGATCGGAGAGTCTTACGACCGCTACCGGAGCTGCGGTCGCCATGTACTGGTCTTCGAACACGCAGTAGCGCGCAATGATTCGGGACAACGCGATAGCGACTTTTCGGAAGAGTACTTCCTCCTCCGACACGGAGGAGATGGACGACTTTGAGTAAACCTCCAAGAGGTACGGGATCGCTGCTATGGCGATCAGCGCCACGCTCTCCACGGTCGTGTCGAGTTCAGCCAGTGCTAGAAACGTGAACATAAACGCCACAAACAGCGACACCGCGAAGAATTCCAGAAACGAGTGGGCGTACGCAGTCCCGATCGGCTTGACGAAATCGCACACTTGCTTGAAGGTATCTTTGGTGATGGAGTCGCGCGGAGCCTTATCGGCCAGAACCGGTATTCCTTTGAAAATCCCAGCCCTGGAGTCGACGAAACGGGGGATTTTTAACGGGTCTATCCCGACCGGGCTTCGCCTGCCTGGCTTAAGTTTCTTCACCGGTACAATATGCAAAGTGTCTCCCACATAAACCGTGCTGCTCATCTCTTTGTCCTGACAGCATATATGGAATATTGCGTTTTTCAAATTGGAATAGAATTTCTGGACTTTCGCCAAACAGTGGCAAGCGTAAAATGTAATCGTGCACAGAAGCAGAAACCACGGGAGAAGCAAGTTCTTGTATATACACAACCCGAGTACGGTGTATATGCAGACTTCTGCCACCAGGTGTAACGACAGGGCAAACATGAAAGCGAAGGAGAGAAACCAGAAGGGAACCAAATAGTTGACCATGGGACAACAGGAACCGATACTGAGCGAAGTCGCCTTCTTGATTACGGTGAGAAGGTGATGAAACGAGCTGACAAGCGGCGACCGTAGGCAACAGTTCGAGTTACGTATGCTCCGGCAGTCGTTCAAAATCGCCTGGCGCAAGAAGTTGGCGATGCTTTCGAAGACGATCGTCCGCCCGTCTACCGTTACCCGAGTGATGTCGTAGAGGTCGCACGACTTGGTGTAGTAGTGATGGAACGTCTTTTCGTCAATTTCTATCGTCTGTGTGAACAAACTGTCGGCTTCGGACAGAACGACCAAGAAGGACAGTGTCATATACAATCCGTAAACAGCAAGTGAATACGAAAACGGAAGCTGGAAATTCTGGTCGAAGAAATAAAAGAACGTGTTGGGGAGATTTTCACTGTATGGCACTGGCTTGAAATTGCTTTTCAGATTAGCCCCCTCCGCGGCAACGTTGTAAATTAAGTATCCGAGATGGCAAAATATCGGCAAGAGTCCGCAATAAAGTAAAAATCTGCCGAAACTGTACCAAAATATCTGACAACAAGATCTGTGTTCCTCCTGCGGCTGTCTAACCATCGTTTGCTTTGCTTTCGTTGATCTGCAGATCATAGCCGTCAGCGAAACCGGTGATTTTGGACTGTCTGTCATGAGGTTCTCGTCCTCAATGACGATTGTGGTGTCCGATTCGTCGTCTAGGGTGAACATTTTGCCGGTTTTCTTCTTTGATGGGATGATGTTCAGCAGTATGAATGGAAACACCGTGAATGCAACGATGTGCTCGACAACGACCAGGACGAAATACACAGATGAGAGCCATGATGGTGGCGAAAGAGCCAACATTTCGTCGTCATGGTTACGACAGTGGTAATTGTACAGACTGCTGATAGAAGAAACGTTGGCGGCTGGTTTCTTGCACAGTAGATATTTTTCCGTTTGCGAATTCGATGCTTCGACAACGGATTTCAGAATGCTAGTGACAATATTTTCTTTGCATGTATTTGAAATATATTCCAGATCGGAAGCGCATTTTATGTACCTCTGCTGTTTCGCTTTGAACACGTCGTCGCTCGGTGAGACAGTTGCCTCTACCAAAGGGTCATTCAGACTCAGATTCAAGGAGACTTGAATCGCGTCGGTGCCAACAGTCAAAGAGCCCAAGGAAAGAATACTCACGGCTGAATTCAGTGTGACAATGAGACGTCCGTCCCTGTCTTTCAGCCAATATCCGTCCAGCTTCAAACCTTCGAAAGTTTGCTGAAGATCCACCGATGACCACAGTCCAATGCTTTCATAAGCCGTGTCGTGCAAAAGCCTGAACTCGAACTTTACGATCTTTGCTCCGCTGGCGACGATGTTGTCAAGTAATTTGGCGAGCTGTTCAGCTGAGTCGGCCAGCGACAACACGCAGGCTTGTTGTACGGAGGAATCACAGTCCGCCCCGTCGTTGTAGTAGTACACATCGGAGCTGACCGCCGACGTTCCTCTGATTTGTAAGCATATAAGAATTACCAAGGAACTTGTCAGGGAAAAATATCTTCTCGGACATCGAAGCATTTTTTCCGTGTTGGACCGATCGCTGGTGTTATGTGGTAGTCACAAACAAATTGAAGGTTAAAATTCGTCTTTCCGGTCCATTAGAATGTCAAGAGGTTTCTCACCTGACACGTCCCATCTGCCACAAATCACTGCACAGGATATCGTTCATTTTTGTCGGCCCCAGGTCGCCTTTCCAAACACGGTAATTCGACCGCGACACACAGCTCACGGTGTACATCGCCCGTATGACGGGGTCGTTTCCCTTGGCTAGGCCTTAAAACCGGGCTAACGAGCTACACACAATAGCATAGGTGAGTTCCATTGTGCAACGACCAATAAAAGCCGGCAGACAATGCGTCGAAAACTTTCTCGCAATAAAATGTTACGGTGGCAATATATTCAGTAAAACAAGAAACAGTCATGGCTTGTAATGTACATGAAACGTATCCAAGTTTATGAAGTTAAAATCATGAGGATTGATTAGACTGCGCATGTGTAAACGGTAGGGGGGCTGTGTTTAAATAACATTGGAAAGTAATGTCCCTGAGGGGAGAGGAAAGAAGAGATTTTGCGTCACCACTTAAACAAGCAAAGAAAACAACAGACAAAAGATGGGCCGGGAGCCCTCTTTCTTTACTGAGGCAACTCACATCGAACTTAGTAAAATAAGGTGTACAGTAAGCTGTTGTACAGTTCAGAGCTTAGCAATGCCGTCTGCATGTTTGTTGTCCAGGCCAATAACGTCGGCACACCGTGACGCATCTTTTCCAGATCACCCTATTTACGGGCTCCTAAAAATCTTTGTAGCCGCATCGTCTAACGAAATATTCTCCGTTGCTAGCTCCGCTTTTCGAATGCCTTAAGTCATCCCAAAATCAATATTTTATTTTTACCAGTTGTGAGACGGGTAAATTTGTAAAACAACATTTAGTCATGAGTAATGTGAATGCGTCGTTAGAAACGAATATTCACATGCATAACAAACCAGCTGACGCGCATTGGCTGCTATAGCAACACGCTTGTAATGCAAAAGATTGGAGCTCTTTACATAGAATTGCCACATTTCTGAATAAAATGTTTAAGAAAGTCCAGAACTTAGATTCAGCAAACAAACTGGTGACATTTCATCACAGAAATATGACATTAGATTCATTCTACTCTGCATAAAAGGCAAGTTTGAATGAGTAATATCTGTCCCTACCGTGTATTGCCATCACCTTGTGTCTAAAATAAACGTTCAATTATCAAAGGCCCTGCACCTGATTAGCGAACAGATAGTTTTGTTCATCGGAAGGCTGGAAGACAATCCGTCAAATACAGTCTACAGCCCAATCAAGATTTTGTTTTATAATTTGTTACTCTCTTGAATATTGACATTGGCGATGCAAAGTATAAATAAGATTTTTCGTCAGCGGTTTCAGTCTTGTGGCTCCTTCTTGTTTTAGAGATCTTAATCACGCTGTGATCTGTAACCGAGTTGAATGTCAATAAGAATAGCGCGGCGAGCTCTATCCGATTAGAATTAACAGCTTTTTGTGACGAAACACATGAAAAGCCGGATAGTTCTTTCACGCTCGAAGGATTGAAGTCATTCCTCTATCAAGGCGATGCCGTCGGTCAGTCTTAATGAAACTGCGGACACCCTTTCCAACTCAAAATTGAACGAGACGGACTTCATCTGACGTGAGAATCAACAGGTGGTTATTTTGACTTAATCGCAGCATTCTACTACTTGTCGGTTACGGAGTTGCGAAGAATTAATTGGTCCAAAGAAATGAAACAAAACAACCCCATCAAAGAATATTGTCGTTTTTCCATGAGTCAATGATTGCCTAACATCTCCACCTAATTGGTCAATAAGTCTTACTGCAGCAGTAAACCAATAACGATCTTGCACTCGCCAACTCTGACGAGCTTGATGGAATAGCTGTCATGGCGACTTTCCAAGTCGTAAACGATGTTTCACACAAACAAGAGGGAAAGAAGGAAAACAATGTGATCAATACCATCACTATTTAGATTAAGGTAGAGAGCCCTCTGTCGGGGACATATATTCGGACTTTCAAACTTCTACAATACTTTATTGGTCTACCATTTGTGGGAACTCATTTTGAAGCGCATGGTGTACATCGACTTATTGTGTAAATCGAACATTTCATTTTTCCGTTTAGAGTTAACACAGGGATGGCGGCCTTTTTGAATTTTGATTTCAAGTGTTGGTAAATATTGAGTAATCTGTTTTTTCTGTATCAAATTTTCAAGTTGCACGGTGACCCCTGATTTCGAAAGAGTATTGTTTAAAGTCTCATTGAGGAAAGCTAAGTTTGAGCAAAATTTGAAGTCTTTCAATTTCGAGGCACGAACTGCCTTAAAGCTTAACCATCTAACCCCTCCCACAGTCCCTCGGGGTGGAGGGACTGTGCCCCACCTAACATAACCCAAACCCCACAAGATGATAGCTAAACGTGGCGGGAGTCACTCGCTCAGTCTGTCATTGTGGAATGCCAGATCTATGCTTACGTTACAATGGCAATTACATTGGGTAAGAGCCTCCGGGCGAAACACTCAGATAATTATTCCGAGAAAAGTCGAGTAAACTCGATCGGTTTCGAGTCGAATCAGGAGATATTGCATAAATCACTATCTCTTCTCAAACAACTTGAAAGTTATCAATAAACTTGGTATTTAGAAAATTTCACCCTTAAGACAAGCATTTTCGGGTAAAAGTCAAGCATGTTTTCAGTAACTGCAACGATGAATATTGAAGGGGAATTTTCAAACCCGTTGGAAGTTGTCTTGGATCGTTTGCCGTCTTGAATTTTCGCATGACATGTAGGTGGCAGACGCCTTTACAGTGTATATGTAATTCGTCGAAGAACTGAACTATTTCTGAGCATGCTCACATCGGACTATCCATAAACTAGAGTTTCAAAACAAAACCAATACTGCGTTTGCCAATTTAACAACATCAAGTCGTTACTTTTAGGACTGAATTACATACATAAGACTAGACAAGGCAAAGGTTGACGTAAATATCTTTAGTATAGAGTAAAATATAACAAAACATCTGATCCATCTGACTGTAAGCTTACATCTTTACATGTTAAAAGATCGATTCCAATTTACTTGTAAAAATACTGTGAAATGTAGACAAGTATTTGTGTAGAACCACTCCATTCGCTGATCTGTTGTCCATGCATGATAGCGTTCAGTTTACAAACACAGTCAGTGGTACTCGATACAAGACTTCCCCCGTCGGGCATGCGTACCAGCACTATTGTATAACATAAATCGTACACACAAAACAATACTCCTTGTGACAAACGACACTGACTTAATACGTCATGCTGATGGCGATATTTTTTTTCCCATACCGGGATGGGTGGTAAGAATTCTCTACATAATTTTCTTCCGCGTTCCAAAATTTGACGGTTTTTCAAACTTACATGCCATGCACCTCGTCAGATTTCCACGGATTTCCAAGCTGATAGTCACGTGGATACTCTGTTTGCAAAAGCAATAAATCTGAGAATCTTTTTGCAACTTCACGCACTTTGCTCTGCAGATATTTTGACAACCGCTTTCAAAGACATAATTGACGACTTTTAAACTGCAACCTTTCCTCGGTTATTTTATAAACTACAATCGACCAAAGAAAGGTGCATTTCTCGGGGTGATATATTTTGACTAAAGTTAAACCCAGCGACATCTCTACCGCTATTAGATTGCGCGCATACATGTATTATGAGAGCGATTGGATTTTAATCGTGTTCAATCATGAATAAAATAATGCAACGTTTATAAGTATATGAGAATGTAAACATATATCCACTTTTCTTTTTGCCGTGACAAAAATATAAACATTAAGTTACCAGATCTTTGCTCACAAATATGGAGCCGTGGAAACATACTGTCATGGTACAAAGGTCACACACTTTACTAATAAAAAGTTGGAAAAAAACCAACTCAACGGAAAGTGACAGCCTATACTGTCATTGTCGTGTAAATATATAGAGATATAATTATAAAGCCTGCGAAGTATCTTACACCTTACGGAACTACATTTTTGCATATGTACATCTGCCAGGTGAGAGTGGAAAATCACACCAGACTTATTAAAATCTAAGTACACATTTGATAGTTTTTGTATATTTTTGTGCGGTGCTACTCTTTATGGTCAAGGTGACGGTTCTGGAAACGATATTGCTTAGTATCTGACACTTAACAGCAGCATACAGTATGTCCTGGACTCGAGCTCACTTATGCCAATTGACCTTCGTATTTGACAGAAATAAAAAGCCCTTTTCTCAACACGAAGAGACACTTTGAAACTACCACTGCTGTCGCAAAAAAAACATAACCCCTGGTTGTGTTCAGATTTAAATTGGCAACATTCCAGGTTCAATATCATACTCGTGCGTAGTTTTTGTCAAGGTTTACTTTGCAAGATATGTCAAAGAACCGGAGGGTTTTCTTACAAGGATTGCACTTACTCATGTTTGACTTTATTAGAACTAAGGGAGCAGCTTTGTTTTCTACTTTCCGACACATAAAATGCTTAATTATTTGTCTGTGAGTATAGAACTCCAGTAAAGCGATACCAATTCTTGTCTAAATGGACAACAAAGAGACTCAACAAAGCTACAACAATCGTGTGTTGGTAAAACATCAGCGAGAAGCAATGCCTCAGAGTTGGCTTTCTAATTGCATATGTCAACATTTCTTTTCGGCAGGCTTGTTAAAACTTCCAGGCTCAATTTGGATACTAACCTTGATTGGTCTCAGTGAATGACAGTGACTACAAAGTTACCCATTGTACCCACGGTGTCTGTAAGATTGTTACCTCCTTGTCAGCGTTAGCCTTACTCCATGATGATTAATGAGCATTTCTAATGAAGATTTCTGGATCCCAATTTTCGCTCTATGCCAATAGATTCTTAGTAAAATCAAAAGCACTGCATGTGATGTGACCGCAAAATAAGTTCAGAATTTCAATTTTTAAATTGGTCTGAAATTCTTCCACTTTTTGCAGGAGACGAAAAATAGAATGGCGGGACATGTCTCCAATAAACAATTAGGAAGGGATAGTCTTCATTATGCGAGTGACGTCAACTGAATCGCATTTGCAGACATACCACATTCCTAAAAACCGGGTAACAGCGTATTTCCTTCGCTTTCTAAGTGTATTGCGATGTTCATAGTAGCAACTATGTCATACAGGAACACTATTATTTAATGTCACCGAGGGTAGACAAATTTTAAACTCTAACGATCAAAACCAAATGACATCTTTAAAAATTCTGGGTAAGCTGTGTGATATTTGTGTTTGTTTCAACCACGGTTGCAATACAGTGTCATAGTGTAATATTCTACATGCACTTTCTCTGTAAACAATTTCCGAAGAATCGGAAGTTTCCTTAAAGCCAACACACTTAATCAGAATCAAAGGTTTCATAGTTTGATATCTCGTTTTAGTAAACAAGCTTCCTTTACAGGAATATCCAAACATAATGAAAAATGAATGAGAGGATGAGTCAAAGTTTGTGTCGTGTGCTCTTCACCCCCGAATCATAACTTCCAAGATGTACATTGACCATTGTTAGACACAGCTGATACAAAACGGTCTCAACAAGTAGAGCGATACTATTTTCCCTTGAAAAGGCGGGAGCAACTATAAGAACGACCAAAGAGTGCACACGCTTATGATAGATAGCTGTCTTTGTGTATAGAATTGTGGATAAAACTTGCACTTGCGGTAAAACCTTATCGATAGTAAGACGCATACAGCAGTAAAACCGTATACACGGTCAAAATCTATCAGTCCAAAGCTGTCAAGACCCAAAAACTTCTGTCCACAACCAAAGTCTGTACGTATTCATGGACGACATGCTGAGCATTTCATAAAAAAATTATGCTTAACATAATGAGTCTTATGGCTATCGTACCCTAAGTCTATTCCGCTGCCATAGTAGTCTTGTGGCTTTGACAATGTGTGTCGTTCTAATCTCATTTCGGAATGTTCAAGCTGCTTTTGCGTATTGTTTCCCCGTAGTTCATCCATATGCGTCATAGCTATTCCATCTCCTGGCTTGACAGTCTAGTGCTTAACTATCGCAAATAAAAAATATCACCCTCGATGCTCTCATAAAGATGAAATTATATTAAATTCATATATGAGGTAGTGACAATAAAAATATTCCAAGAAAAATTGAACAACAGTTTTTTTTTTCTACATCGCCCCTTCAACCGATAAAACTGACTGAACCTCAACCTGTTAATTCCCGTTCGCGGCCGCAAACGGTTTATTTGGCAGGCTTTGTAACCGTTACTGATGTGTGTATCAACACTCGAACACAATAGAACTCGATAACAAAAGAAGCTGAGGTTGAGGCGAAACGGTATCAATTGTTCTCAACAAAACAGACCTATTGTTACAACGGCCTCTCTCCCACTATCAGAGAGTTACACTCGTAAACATTCGGCAAGTGAATGATCCGGTCATTGGTGAGTTGATTTCCAGATTAGGCCGTTACAAAAGAAATCACCTGGCCAACGGCGTCCAGAGGTGTAGAACTCCTAATCCTTCGACCAGGCGTAGCGGCGATTTTTAAAACTGTTTGGCTGAAAGCAATCCCCAGTGTTTGTTTGTGAAGGAGTGCTGCCGTAATAACATGTGCAAACCGCCGGGATATTAGTGACACGTCTTTTACTAAAAAGGAATGTTTAACCTCGATGTCAATGTTACTCGATCACCTCAAGTTTGCAATATCTGGTCTGAAAGCGACAAAGTTAAATCCTCAGGTCATGGGGATTGCAAATTTAAACACATTTCAATCATCACGGTCCGCACTTGCACATTTTAATGAAAGATTATGATGTTCTTAGGGTAATCATTCCATGCTGATAACAAAGAAGTGCCCCCATCAAAGGACCATATTATTGATTTTTATGGCGTAACAAACGTGAAATTTCTTTAATTTCTTCTTAAAATGACTCAAATAGACTTTGATAACAGCAACAGCCAACATCATACAGCATATGTTCAATAGATTGGGAACCGGCACATCCATGACCATGGACCATTATAGAAATACGCATATATCCTTTATGAATTTTAGGTATTTTGGTAATCGCCATATTATATGTCACGAATTTCTGTAGTAGAACATAAAGTTTATTTCAATAACAGTTCAGAAATTGTGCATAATCTCCAAACGTTTTCTAGCGATACACTTTTATTCTTTTGTAGATTAAATGTTTTCCACGTTGTCATGGTAACAAACGAGGTAGAGTTGTCAGTTTAGCGAACGCAGACGGAGGTGGACTATTTGCAAAGCTAAAAAATATGTCGCCACCCATACATTATATTAATGTGAACAACAGACGATTAAAAATTGTGAGAGAGTACTAAATTGTCTGGACATCCGCTGATAAAAAAGTTGACCATTCTGAGTCTTGCGATAAAATGCCATGACCGTCTGTCCCCGACACTAGATTACGGAGAACGAATCCACGTTCCGTCTGCATCGTCTATCATTTTTTCCGCACATTTTCCAAGAATACGTGAGAGGGCGTCTGTCAGGAATGGAATTCAACTTTAGTCGTATTGTGTGTATTTACCTGACTGTCACACCGGGTCACTTTTAACGTACTGGAATCGCGCCACAGAATTGTAGAATCAGTTCAAGTCGTGGTAAAGTAAATAAGACGGATAGATTTGAACACATATTCAACGGTGTATAGATTAATCAAGGAGCAATCCCGTAGACCTCTTCCTTGGACGAAATATATTATTATTTGGTTATTAAACCCAATATTTGTCTTGCAAAGGCCTGCACTGGTTTCGCTATCACTCCTCTACTACGCACACCATTGTTACGAAAGCGAAATACTTTACTGAAATTTATTCCTTCAACTTACTTTTAAACTAAGACTTTCACCTGTTTAGCCCCAATTCGCTGTAAACACGCCCACAATCACAATATTGACTCTAGCAATGAGTTTGGGCCAAACCATTGTGGTGAAAGGGTTAATAGATCCTGAAACTTTTGAGGCAGTCTACATATCCCTTGCAACACATGGTGGTATTTTGAAGGAAAACCATCTTCAAAGTTCGGAACCGATGCTACTAATTTCGATCACGCAGTGATATCCTACAGTATGGTCGTTTTAATTTTATTCAGTGAAGGTCGACGGGCCAATTTAACAGAATAATCACTTACGGCCATTTGATCTGCCCCGGAAAATATATCTCATTGGTTCATTAGATAATATTAGATCACCTGATTAGATCACCAGATTATTTGCCGAAACGCTGAACATAAACACGAGACGTATTATTTACTTCAACCACGTCTCAAAGCAGGTGTCGCGATTTCGTCGAATGGCGCCCCCAATCGACATCGTGACACGTCTCGTGATCCTGAACAACTCATGCGCACAGGACAATGAATCCCAGGAATTGATCACGCTCATGAACGCATTTGACCTGCAGTATACAACGCTGATGATAGACGTTCAGAAAAACCCCCTTGCGTTTTCCTCCACGCAACTAGGTAAATGCAGCATTTTGATTTCTCTACAGGTGACTATACACATAGAGGCTTGTTTCTATGGAGACATCGGTTTCTGGTGACGATTTGTAAGCTTATGTTTTATACGGCATATTTTGTAGCATGGTATTTATGTTCGGAAAACATAAGCTTTATAGCAATATTAGAATGCCAAATATCTCCGTTCCTTGTCTTAGCTGAAAAACAAACCCATATTTTTACAACCTCTTAAAGAATGTTTTGCGTTTGTGGAAATCAATCATAATTTTGTCGTTTCAAACTATCGATGGGGAGAGGGAGTGTGAGTTTGGTGTCAAACCCGATCTACTTTTGCAATGCGCGCATTTTGATAGTCTATTAGGCCTATACCTTTACAAAACCAACAATACACCATTTTGTCAGGGGTAGCTAACAAACCCGTAACCAGAGCCTTAGCGATGAGGATGGTTGGCTGTTTTTTCCAGTGTAAGCAAACGGGGCAGGGTAATTTTTTAATGACTTAATATAATCAGCGGGGAGGTATTATATTCGTTAGCTCCCTGGGCAACATAGAAAAAGCAACAAGGTGTACCGTAGGAATGTGTACCGGACGGTGGAGATTTTGAATTGGAGAAGACGAAACAGGTTTATTCCGCTAGGGAGTCTATGGAAGAAGAAACCCGTAATGGGTGGATGAGAGAAATTCAAATGGTAATGGAAGGGCAGTTGTGAATAGTTTTCACTCTCCCTCAAAGTAGTATTTTGTGCTTAAAATGCCTTAGAATATTACATTTACATATAAAACACCTGTGTATACAATGCATCGAAATTGGCAACTTGGTTGCCCATGATTTTGACCTTGGTTGTTTTGCTCTACTATGATAGATTACTTTTCGTTATAAGAATTGACATTCCTCTCGGGAGAATAGCTTCTAAAGACTTGCGACCGACATGACCGCAAACATTCACCATCCAATAAACTGACATGTCCCTATCCCTGCGTGAGTAGGCTGCGCAGTGCGGACGACCTTGGCCTCACGGAAACGTATCGAGCACACACTCTACTGTGTTTATTATTATAGAAGGGTGACATATCAGCCGATTTCTAGAAATTATAACCGCGTATAACCGCTGGCCCTCTCCCTTTTGTAAAGAGCGTTATCGAAACAATGGTATTTAGTGGACATTGACAAGACTCGATGGGAACTTTTCCAGTAAAAGCCCCTTAGCCTATGAGTATTTGTATGGCACACTTGTCAGGACAAATATGTAATAATGCAGAATATGGACTAGAAGTGTCCCTATGTAAGGAATACCCACTGTAAGATCACAACATCAGTATTTTTGCCTGTGCATGAGCAGAGGTGACATAAAATTTTATGCAGAAGAAAAACATCAAATAGAAATCGATATGGAATTTCAAGTGACTGTGGAAAAAACTCCATCTGTTTAAGGGTTTTTGAACTGAAGCACGAAAGTATCATCAATTTATTTTACAAAACAATTAATTCGCGTATCGTGATGTTTTGTTGACTCGATATGCCAATTATTGCTTTGATCCACAGCAACCGCAAAGAAGGCTAATATTGGCCAACCAGAGAGGTTTATCATTGCAAGCAGATGACAGGCAAACGATCTATAAATGACAATATCGCACGTGAAACGGGTAATGAAAGGCTAAGTAGGTAGGCTACATAGGATTGGGCGTGTCTGCATATATTTTGAAGGGGCGGGGCAGTTTGAAAGTGGAGGCAAGAGGCTTGTGAAAGGGTATTAAAATACTATACACAAGCAAAGTGAATCACTTCAAAATCTATGTATATGCCTTTCACTGTTTTTTTCATGAAAATCCAAGATTGCCGCCAAATTAATAATAATAGTGATAATTTCAAAGCGTCAATATCTACATAATAATGTGATAAAGGACGCTGAATAACAGTGAAATGCCAGAAAAACTAATGAAATTAAAACAACTCTAAAAATCTATAAATACAGAAAAAGGTGCATACTAACGATTAAAAGCGAATTCAAGAGGAAAAATTTAAAATCCGACAGACTAATAAGACGCCAGATATTTAATTGATGACTATTCCAGAATACACAAGTTGCTATACTAAAAGAACGATTTACATATGTCAGACAGTACGTGACCGCATCAAACAAAGTTTAACTGTTCTGCTGACCTGAAATTTCGACTGGGTACATAAAGTGAGATCATATTTAAAAGATAACTTGAAGCAAGCCCACAAACCTTTTAATGCACTGAAAAGTCGGGACCGAAATCTTAAAAAACAATTCTTTGTGTTAGTGGTAACAATGCAACTGGCACAGAACTGAAGTGATGTAGAGAGAGTGACTTTTGAACGAGTTACAATTCTTGCAGCTCTGTTCTGAACACGTCGAATCTAATTAATTAAATTATTCTGAAGCCTGTACAACAGAGAGTTACAAAAATCGATGCGAGATGTGATAAAAGCATGGACAAGTTGTTCTGTGACAGATCTTGATAAATATTTTCAAACACGTTTGATGCGTCGTAGATGAGAAGTAGCTGTATGGAAGATCTCTCAGACGTGAGTAATTAAGCGAAAATCAAGGATAGTGACAAGACTCTTAGCCTGATAGTGAACGGGAATTTTAACATCGCCAAAACAAATTTCTGTAACATTTCTATCTGACAGATCGTGAAAGGAGAAAATTACAAACTCTGTTTTATTATCATTAAACTGAGAACATTTTAAGACATCTAAAATCTGACATCCGAAATGCAATCTTCAAGATTTGAAATCATTCGGGTGGAATTATTCCTGGTGAAGGACATGTGTAAAATGTCGAATCGTCAGCATAAACAACTATAAAGACACACATGACTATTGCAGCGAATATCCCTAGTGGGGAAGTATTGTCATAAAAAAGTATTGGACCTAATACTGATCCTTGAGGTACCCCAGTATCAAGTGGATAAAATAAAGACTGAGTAGAATTTATAAGAACGCACTGACTTCGATTGGAAAGATATGAGCGGAAACACTTGAGTGCTCGACCATCCAGAAAGACCAAATTGGTCTCTTAAACGATCTACTAGAAAAGTATGGTTGACAGTATCAAATGCAGCAGAAAGGTCAAGTAAAACCAAGAATTGAGGGAAAGTAAAATGTTACTAGTATTTGTAAACTTTAAAACGCAGTTTCAGTACTGCGTCCCGGTTTCTAGGCATATTCATTGAATAGTTTACAATATGGTCCTTAGTCTCGCAGTTACAATACATACTAGAATCTTCGATGAAAATGACAATTTGAAACGGGCGGAAGTTCTTGAGAGTTTCGTGATTCCGAGATGGTTTTTAAATAAGGGGTTTAACAATAGCGAGCTTGAAATCATCAGTCACAACACACTAGTCTGCAGACAGTCGTTGAAAATCTCAGTAATACGTGATAGAAGATCATTTACAATGAACAGGGTTCTTAAAGTTCTTTGTAGGAAATGGATCTGAACAACAATAGGTTGATGGCGAAGAACGAATTATATCAGTAGTTGTGGGCTTAAAAACATCAAGTTTACATTCATCAAGTTTTCACTGGCAGGCTTTGAATGTTGATGTTCAGAAATAATAGGTAAAATATCAAAATAAAAGAACATCACTTAACACGATCTATTAAAAACTCAGCTAAGCGATTTGCTAGTTCCAAAGCATTATCATGTTTTGGTAGGGGAACAGAAGTGTTCATGGCCAAGTTATCGTCTGATGACTTGAAACGACAGTTTTTGATTGCCTGTACTATCGTCAGCGAGATCAGGATAATGATTTTCCTTGGCAACTTCTACAAAGCGAACAACACCAGTCTGATATCATCTGTGACGCTGTACTTACAGTCTTTATATAATCCAAAATCTCTCTGCCTTCATTGTATTTTTCGCGCATTGATGAAAGAATTATTAATCCAGCGAACTGGCTTTCTGCCTGTGACTAGTCTTTCCTCTGTAGGAGCGTGATGATCAAATGTGTCCCGAATACAGTTGCATTTTGCTGGTACTTTCATCAGTCATCTCAAAACAGATTGACGAAGCTGAATCTGATGCAAACTGGTCAGGAGAACAAAAGATTTCATGATTCTCGCAATAACAGATTTTCGGGTGTTTTTCACTTAAAAATGTGAGGACGGTAACTGGAAATGATTAGAAAGGGCAAAGATGGAGCGCGAACATCGTCGATGATGTCATCGTCAGAATAGTGTATGCATGATATCATGATCAATAGTGTGACCAGCACAATATGTAGAAGCGGGGATCCATGGCATGTAGAAATGACTCAAGTGTGTGGCGATACTTTGGCACTTGGACGTTTTGAGTCGTCAAAATGAGAGTTAAAGTCACCAGCGATGACAAGTTGTAAGTTATCTGTGAGATGACAAGATAGGAAAGTAGTGAAATTGTTGACAAAATCATCGACGGTGAAACCATTTGTTTTAAATTGGCGGTGAATGGTAGACTGACGGAAGCTAATGCGATGTGGAATCAATAGAATCTCACACCACCGAGGACCTGGGATCAGATTTCTCAACAGGCCCTTGCTGTGTGAGATTTTTTTCCCCACACCGTCGATCCCACACTCCCAGTGGCCAGGAATGTGAGAAAATGGGTTATTCATGCGTACCTCCATTAATAAACCAGTATGGCGTTCGCCTTGTGTGTACCTCACCACCAGCAACTGTGATATGACGCAAATAATTTTCGTTTGAATCAGCACAGCAGCCATTGCTCACTCTCTTTACTCAGACACAAGGTAGGCTTGAATAGCAACAAAGTACCTTGATTGCCAATATTTCAGGGATTTCTTCGCTAGAGGATGTTATTACAAATATTTAAAGAAGTTAAACTCGACTCCATGGGATTAAAGTAACAAGCACAAAACCTACGCGTATCCAATTATAAATATAAAAAAAAATCACGTCCCTTATGTTTAAATTTTAAGGGCGCCCTCTTTATGTGGAGGACCTATTGAGCAACACTGTACTTGACAAATGTCGTCACAATATATACTTTTCAATGGCGCCAAAAACTTTGCTCTGAGGGCACAAATAATCTTCAACTTCTGTAACTTCAGTGCCTGCAGGAAGCATTGCAGATACTGATAGCAATACATGCAACACTATTTTGACTTGTGCTTACTTTATCGAGAAATTAAAAAACAAAAACAACAGAAAAAGACTATGTCAAGTGATAACTTTGAGTTTCAGTTGCTGAACGAATAAAAACGCCACTTTTTCGCCATGAATTCTAACACTGACTATGACTGCTGTGTTTCGCAAGATGCCGCAAATTTTGAACGAGAAATCCTAATATATTTAAATGTCATTTCCAAAGTCGTGACCAAAACAAACTGAAGTTGTGTGATATTAATAATTCTTTCATAATATCCACTGTATGTTTTGTTCACTGATAAGCTCACACACACTGACGTCACTAATTAATTGTGGACGTCAATTTTATACTTTTTCTCCGCTTTCTCTGAAGTACATACAAAAGGTAACTATCCTTTACTGCGCCCTAATAAAGGCTAAAGCACGATAAAAGCATAACAAGTGGGAATAATCCGTGGCCTTTTTGATCAACCGTTTTTTGGATATTGAGCAAAAGACAAAATGCTGACTGCATCATAAATAAGTCCTCTTTGCTCTTCGATTAGTTATCTGGGCATCTCAATTGCATTATCGTGCTTTACTAAATGTTCCCAATCGTTTTATAAGAATAATTTAGAACATACAATTCCTGTTTCTAAGTTGATTTTATCGAAAGGGAACGACTTGATGTAGTTTGTGATAGGGATTCTATGGTTAGGATGGCCATACCATGATATCGATCACTGTTTAATATCGACCATGATATCCCATTACCATAATCTTTAACAAGAATCTCATTTAATTTCACAAAACAGCATTCTGAGTTTCCATTTTGAGATAATTACTAAATACACTATCGTAGGGTTTTCCTTTTATCTTGTAAACTGAAACATTTCCATAGAATACAAGGATGAAAGCAGAGCATGCAAAACACTATTTAATTATGTTTGGATAATTGCATGACATGGAAAGGATTATTTTAGTTTGTGAAACAAAAATCCAGAGACCGGATAAAATTAATATTTTCTTTCAATTACAAAAGACTTGATAAAGCAATGATAAAAATTAAACTATCTAAAATCATATTTACATTTTATCACCGAGCACTACATCAAATATAATTCCAATTATATACCAACAAACACAAAGTATTTAAGATCGTAAATCTTTCATATTAATGATATTTCACCTCAAATTGACCGGTACTCCGACTCTGTAATTGATGACACAGACTTTATGTCCCCGTAATTGGGTTTTTTGCTCACTAACTGCCTAACGTGAATTATTGAATCCATTAGCGTGTTTCTCGCGTGATTATTAATATGCCATTACATTTCTCGAAGTATTCATTGAAAACAATGGTCGTTATCGTCATTGTTTTCCCGATACGCCTGATTCTAATGCTTGTCATAATTCATCGACCTCTCAGGAAACTAGAAAAAGCTGGTTTTTTTGGATTGTTGTTTTTGGAGACATCTTACAAGAAAACAAACAAACAAACAAACATAACCTCCTCTGAAACACACTTTAACATTAAATTGTAACTTAGAGTAATGAAGTTAACCCAGAAGAAGTTTTTGTAACCGCTTTTGATGATATATCGTTGTGTACATTCTTCACTTGGTCAGCAAGTCACCCATGCAGTGTATGTCTTCGTGTACTTGAGGGGCGCCCTTTGAGGGACGTTTAGAAATCGAGGCCGAAAGGAACTGAAATGGTTGATCATCTCCCTGCTTTCTTGAAGGTTCAAATCTGTCTTGAGGCAATATGAGACGTAACATGAAATCAAACGGTAAAATGTGTTTCCATGCAATGTATCTAAAAAGTAGCCAAACGCGGGAACACCAATTTTGCTCATCACATTACTTGTCTGTTCACCGCTATCTATAAAACATTGGTAATCAAATGACGACTCTAAAGCTTTTGGTGGTCCTCCACTTAAAAATGATACTGCTGGGAAAGTAAAAAGAACCCCTCCTTTCAAGAACGGGTAGTATTTTATGTCGGAAAGTAACTTAAAAAGAATAATTACATCGCTTGAAAAGCAGCGTATAGCTAGTGTCGATTTCAAGCTGAAACAGAAACACTTTACATCTTGGTGTTCCTGGCGCCGGACAAACTCGTTGCTGTCACCAATTTTAGCGCCAAACATCCGTGGTTTATAGCGATCACATTTTCGCGACTATAGAAAGAGTTTTCTGATTGGTCAATATCATATAATCACATCACCATCAACAACTTTATTTCAACTCGATAGCCTCAATATATATGTATACGCCTCTTTTCAATTCACAAGGTCGAACACAAAGAAAACTTGTATACAAAGTCGACAAAATACAGGAATAACACCAACCTTGCAACACAAACAGATCATAGAGTAAAAGTGTCGGTAAAGCTTTGTCAATAAAATGTATAACTCTAACACCTGTACAACTTCCTATTTCTGTAAGCAACTCGTTGTACAGGTTAGGAGCAATTACTCAGAAAGGCTGTTTCAATAATTCAGTTCTGGCAAAGATTCTCGTAGAGCTTTATTACTAAGAGACCTAAGTGATCTTTTTTGATCGTACTCTGTTATCATATCCCGGATGTATGGAGGAGACAAGTCACAAATAGCCTTGTGTTCAGATACTACTGGGTTGCACTTATAGCGATAAGATAGAGGATATACCATCGTAGAAGTGTAAACATTTCAACGGATGAGGTACCAATGTCACAATTCAAAATCAGTCGCATTGCCCGCTTTAAAAGACAGTTCAAGTGATCTATATCCTTCTGAATACAAGAACACAAAATACTAATATCAATAATCAAAATACGGTTAAATGAAAGATTGTTATATAACCCACGCCTCGCTTAAACTGTTA
Organism: Ptychodera flava; assembly: GCF_041260155.1. Classification (NCBI taxonomy): domain Eukaryota; kingdom Metazoa; phylum Hemichordata; class Enteropneusta; family Ptychoderidae; genus Ptychodera; species Ptychodera flava. The sequence goes on along the minus strand of NC_091949.1, from coordinate 12,384,759 downwards.
AAATTACTTAATTCTGGCAAGAGGATACAGTTTACTCTTTATTTTTTCATAATACTATCAACATGTGATGTCCATTATAAATCACTCAGAATCTTAAAGGTATACTGTCACCTGTTCCAATTTTGCAACAGTTATACCAACCACAGATTTTAAGCGGGTGGCCGCTTTTTAAAAACAGCGCCCTCACATGGGCATTTTAAATACCAAGGAACGCCCCTTTGACCATATACGGGCATATTGAGATTAAATGAGCAATGCATTAGCATGATCGAGCCATTCGCTCAGCCTGTGGATTCTGTTTAACGCAGCCCATAATGCAGTTCGGCAAGTTACGGCCCGCACAAGTGCCAGAATCCATGTTTGTATCCGACATGTTTCTTGGATTTTGGCGCGTGACTACAATGGAACAAGAATAGTGCAGAAAAGACTTAAAATTGATCATAATAGTTTAAACAATCGCTGGTAAATCTCTTAGTCTTCCCTTCTTCAGCAAATGAAAGATTACCTGCTTTCCAAATTTTTGAACGTGTAATCAGATGAGGAGTTCTGGATTTTAGTGAGATCAAATCAATTTGTGCCATTCCTTTCCTTTGCAACTTAAGACTCTCAGAAGGAAAAGGTCACTTTTTATGTATTATTTCAAAGTAAACTGCTCCATCATATGAGATTTGTCAACTTTCCGCCGAAAATATCGCATCGAGAGTCTCTCAAGTCATTTGCACGTGTGTGGGAGTGTCGCCTTTTCCCGCCAGGGACGGTCTCAACAAACGTATCGAAGATAGCGTTCCCCTCTGCGCACAGCGGGAATATCGAGTACCAGTTGCATCCATTGTTAATGAAGAGAGGTTTATCAGAGAATTCTGGGTCGCCGTGACAGGTGTTTGTGACAAGATAGGATCTGTTGGCTTCGCTGATAACTTAACGCAGGGCTGCGATTCCCATACATGTCACCAACGAACGCATATTCGTATACGGTTTAGTTAGAGGCTTCATGCAGCGATATTCTCGCGAGATTTCCAGAATACCACAGTGTGCATACTATAAATTGAAATATCTCGCTTCGCCGCCCGAGCTTAAAGTTAAATTCTAGTGGAGTCGACAGCGGTCATTGTCCTTCTGGAAAACTTCCTGGAAATTTCCTGGAATTACCCATTTTGATATTTCTTCATATGATGCTTCTATGATTTTGTCAAGTCGATACTGATGGCTTAGAATGACAAAAGCTTTGTTGGTGAAGCGCCTTGAGCGAGGCACTTCAAAGTCGCCATCTTGTGATTTATATTTGTGTTATTGTCATATCACGTGAAAACGACCGTAATGTTTTCCTTTCTCCCGAAACATGATGAACGGCAGGTTACTGTATGCCTGCATACAACATGTATAACTACGAAAATATTTTAAAAAGATTTTTGTAAAATTATACCAAATCATGTCTTCAAAGTCAGTCTTACGTCTTTCCCTGAACACAACAAATAAAATCACTTGCATTTTTTAAACAGAAAGTCGAAAGACGTTTACTCTTTCAGGTTCACGTTTTGTTAATGTATTGGTCCACGTGCAACCTAGTGCGTCAGTCTTTAGACTAGATCACCAGAGAATAGGTTGTGATGTCGAATGGCGGTTCTCCCTTCGAAACGAGTCTGACAAGAACGAGTTGGCACAGGACTGTACTTTCATCGGTTGAAACAGCGACACCCTTCTGTCAAGCAAACGCCGCCTTAATAACAGCAGACTACAACCAAACCTGTCTTATACAATTTTATTCTCATAACGTTTAAAATTACGCATTGTGCCATGCATAGCGACTGCCGCCAGGTATCTTCTTGCTGGTCTGTTTTAGAGAGAAATTCTCCTCTTTTGCCTTTTTTTACAAGTCGGGTTTATTTACATACAAGCCATTCAATAGGATGCTTTTAATGTGCATGGAGACTGCCGGGTATACGATCACAAAATATACACTTTGCATGAAGTCAATACCGTTTACCGGAAATGTTTTCCTATTACATATGTCTACCGGCAAGCCATTATACAATCCTCTAAGCTTTCTCGCTGGTTTATCACGTAAACTTTCGTCGAAGTCTCCGACTGGCTCCATTGCATCTTGCCCCGTTGTTTTTTCTCTCCTCGATGAAAATCAAAGGAGTCTTCTCCGAAGTATCACGGCTCGAGTGCACTTTACTCCGAACGTTAACAGTGAACATGTCCATGTTGAGAGCATAAGTGCTGGAGGAACAATATGTTCGTATCTGGTTTGTCATCGACCATGCGATGGTCTAACTATATATATACGTACAGGTTGTAAGAAACAGAGCTTATGCCAATCGTGGTCGAAGGAAATTATTACCAAAAAAAAAGAAAGTTGAGCAAACCATTGAAATAGTTTATGCATGCTGTGGACATAGTTTCAACGGGTGGATGGAAGAATTAGAAGCTTATCTAGTTATGTAGGTGATAACGCGCAATTCAAAATAACACATTGCAGGGCTTTTAATCAATTGATGGAGACAGGACATGATAGTATACAATTTGTCTTCGACCAGGAGAGTAGTCTACAAGAATTAGTCGAATTCATAATCCAATCTACCGTCAAAATCTGGATAAAGACACTAATATTATACGGGGACGTGAACCAGTAAAGCACATCACAAACGTGTTTTGGGCTCGTTTATTCTGATAATGTTCAGAGGTGGTTACTGAGAAAATACTAAATAAGGAAATTTGAAGTGAAAGGCACTACACAGTACTTGTAACGCTACATTCACCATAAATTCATGGAAAACGTGCAGCCTCGGACACAGATTACTACGGTCGATACGGTCTTTGCATTTCTCTGTGAAGCGATGGGCGTTGAACTGTACTTTATAGGTACAGCGACCGTTCGTGGAAAATAATGACAGATGACGTACTTCACCCTAGAAAACAGATCACGTGCCTTTACAAATTATGCAAATTATTTTAATATCAGCTGTAGTATTACGCTTAGGGGTCTTTCTGTATTTATATGCACCGTCGGTGTCGTTATGCAAATTGCACGACTGTATGGCAGTCTTCGGTCTGGTCTTTTCAACGGATGACTTTTTATCAACTCTGAAATATATAGGGTTGTCTTACGTCGACAACTAGCATCATATCTTGGTTATCTGAGTCATAGGGCAACTAGAAATTTACTTGTGAACGAGAACTCAACGGGTTTATTGGGTCGCTATTAAGATTCGACCAGAGATTTGATATTACACACTTAATTCCGATCAAGGAGCCAAGTAGACTTTGTCCAAGTCGGTGAATTTCTAAAACAAAATCTTTTGTAAGAGTTTCCCTTGTGTGTTTCCTATTTCATACAGACCTCTTTGGAATTTTGCAGCCCAGGCGATCAATTGAACGCGTTACCTTTGAGTCTGCGCAGTAGTGAGTTAGTTTCTGCCGGATTGATTCCGGGAGAAACTCCCCTGAATAGCGTTCACCCCACTCATCGCGTTCACCCCACTCACGCGTTTCATATGAAAACAGAACACAAATCATCGCGTTCGCCCCACTCAAACTCAAACATTCACAAATCACAGACTTGAACCAAGTCTAGGAACCAAGCAGCTAAACTACTGTACATGGCGCGTCTCCTTTGATCGGATCCTTACGGAATCTTCATTTTTATTCAATTTCACCACTTGATCAATCGAACAAGATTATGTGACGGTCCATGGAAGGGCCGTGAATATATAATTTAACAGAACGTTTAGCAACGTTTTAAATTGCCAGGAGATTTAACTTTTGATAATTTTTCACCAATTTTGTTTTCAATGTCAACCACAGTGTCTTGTCCCAAGCATAATCAGGTACATAGTATTCAGCTTGTCAACTCAGTCTGTACACGTGTTAATTGCTATCTGTTAATGACCAGTGAATTCTAGTGCAGATTGGAATTCAAATGAACAATGGCATTGCATTTACACATTTCGACGGTGTGTTAACAAGCTAAATAGTTGGAGTTATATCACACTTTGAAGAGTAGTACAGGACCTTGCAAATAACATATAAATCATTAAAAGTTACAGTTAATTGCATTTAAGCATTACACAACATAAATGAGTCAGCAAAATTAACATCGCAGTGAGACACTTTTATATGTACTTCCAGCGACATCAAAGTAATGGTACCGACTCCTTTTTTTAAAAAAGTATGTTTAACGTAGTGTTAAAATACACCTAAAAAGTAACCCCTGGGTTTGCCCGTCGCTATACTGGTGACATGAATTACATATCGATTCCAGAACAGTCGATTACTGCGGGAGGTGACGTCTTTCACGGATGTCGAGGTAGTACTGCCTTTTCAATTGGTGGATTCAACAGCAATTAGCTGTGTGCAGTTCAAGTCTTATACGTATTGTAAAACTACATCGTTTTACATTACACAAAATGTTAACATTGATTTCAATCTGCTGATCTTGAAACAGTCAATGAAAGTATACGATATACCAATAAACACAGAGGAAGGTCATTCAAGAACATATCAATCGTAATAATTGTTCCTACTCCAACGGACGGCCATCTTAATGGCTATACTTTTTATGATTCTGCTTGACAAATACATGAATATACCAAAACAATTGTTCAGAAGCAGCTTAATTAAGATTGACGAGAGCTTCCGTTTTCCACGAGTGTCATCGATACCTTTAAATACGGATTCTGTTGTGATCTCGCGAATGTAAAAAACTTTGAAAATGAACCTCGACTGGTGTGTACATAATTGCGAGATAAGTGATTATTTAAAATATCAAAAAAGGTTGAATTTGGAAAAAAACGAGGTTGGTAACTTAGTATTTCTTATCTTTAGATGTAAAATAATTATGCGTTTAGTCAATATATCTCTTTGTACATTTGCCTTGAGGTTATTTCCCTTTGAAACGGTATATGTTTTGATTATAATGCAGTCAACAACGTGCGGAGACCAATGTTAGCGGGAAGAGTTTCCACTCATTGTTTATCCTTTTGTATGATATTCATTTCACCATGTAAAGCGCCATTGTGATTCCTGCCTTTGAGCGATAATGTAGACACCAAGCTCATCAAGTCCATCCATTTCGATGTGAGATCCATTTCAACGGTACGTGAGCGAGTGTTTCGCTGTTTGAAATGAGTGCCTCCCGGAGTGTTTTAGGAACAAGGTTTGTTTTTCACTGGAGGGGGTTCTCGCAGGGCGGTACAAATGCAGGTTACGTTTAAAGGGGCGTGCATATTCAGCGTAGGAGAATGTCAAAATATTTGGCAGAGGTTTCAAGACAGCTCTATACAGCAGTTTACGACATGTGGAACAGAATGGCATGTCCGCAGTCTCTCCTTGTGGTGCGGGACTGTAGCATACCGTATCGATCATAAACTGCTAACTAAATTGCCGTAACGCCACAAAACTACTTAAAGATATCAATGGGTGAACTTTGACAGAAAAGTGTGAAGAAACTTTGCCGTTGAAATCCATAATACCATGACACATATAATATTAATTGAGTATAAACTTAACTTTTACCCTATTTCTTTCACATAGAGTCAAGTATTGAATTTCCACGATCGCTGTTGTGTTTAAATTTAAATGGTGGTGAACAGGCTGTCGTTGTTGGGTTGGCTTCAACCTATATTTTCTGCTTTCACATCACTGTTTCGTTCACGGCATAAAATGAAAAATGAGGTGTAAAAGTTTAATAGCTGGCTTTCTTCTCGCACCTAGTATGCCTAAAACACTTATGTGGTACGCTTCAGAGAACATTTAACGTTATAATGATTGTGCATCAGCAATAGGCAAGGACTCAGCAAGGGTAGGAAACACCGCACGACTGATGATCCGTTAACCCCTCCTTGGAAGTAGTCCCTGAGCCTGGCTTACCATTCCATTTCGATCGTGTCACCAGGATGTGTATCTATGGTTGAAAAGCATGGGTAAATGATTTTGGAATCTCGGGAACAGTTACCTTATCCCTAGGCACGAACGCATGGATACACCAAAGGAAATCCTGATGCATAGCTTGGGAATTCCGGTAATATTTACCGCATTTGTGACCTTAAACAAAATCAATATTATCATGCACAGTAGCATCTAGAAAAATAGTTCAATAGCATTTCAGTTAGTTTAAAATTCGAATATTATTTCCATCATATTATTTTGTCACAGCAATGTAATCTTTTTTTTCGCGTACACACGGTGGCTATATCCAGTAAATACTCGATGGGATTCGAACTCACAACTAACCTTCCTCAGACTGACTTTCAGACGTTTCAATCGCTGACAATTCACTTGCAATAGCGTCGATACTTACAGCGACCTTCCCTCAGATATAAGAATGTTTGACAGCTAAAAGTAATCCATAAAATAATCTGCACGTGTTGAAGCATAATCGTAATGGTAAAATCGCATGCTTTATCGATTGTACAGAAGCAAGAGCTGAGAGAACTGTAACTCGTGTAAAATCAACCACGACAAACATAAAATCTATCTATCTATGCTTTATTCTCTTAATTAAGGTCTACAACTGTAAACGTAAATTCTTAAGCATATGCTTTCAAGAAAGAAATTCATTTATGGATATGAGAAAAGTTGACATGAAAGACTTAGTGATGAGAGAGAACGGTCACTTTAGTTGAAGTGACACAATCATATGGAACCGTTAAACACATGCAAGCCGCCATTTTGAATATGCAAATTACAGCGCGACAGTACGCCAGCGCCTCACATATAATTTTACTCGTTTATTTAAACCTGTTATGCAATCAGACTAGGATTTAAGCCTGATGCTAATTACAGAGTTGCAGACATTGTATCTAAGGCAGAGTTCACTATGACGTTGGAACTCTATTAAATATTCAAATCTCATGTATACAGTATTTCCAAACATAATCAACAATGTGGACCGCATATTAACTGCTAAAATTTTGAAAATTAAACGTCGTTTGACTCACTACAATAAATCTATTTCCCATTTAAAAAGATGTAATGAACAAAAAGCTCCCTATTGCATGCCAAACAATAAAGTTATAAGTTCAAAGTACAGTGAAGTCAAAGAGAGTAATTTAGACTATTATTTGTGAGCGTTGTAGTATGAACATTAACTATTTCAGATTTGGTTTACAACTGGTTGTTCTAGTGAAGAGCATACTTGATTTTAGTGATTAATCAGATGCCCTACCTTCATTTAACTTATTTGAAAGGTTCTGTCTCCCCAGGGAATGCGAAACCCAAAATATTATCGAAAAATCCAGGTGTGCAGGGTACAATGTACTGCCGGGAGCAAAACGATTCATTATCATTGCAATTATAGGCGTGCGGAAAAGACTGAGGCCCTAGGCAACAAGTTTTCCTTCTGCCCACAAAGCTTTTCAAATAATGGAAGGGTCATTAGATCCTGAGAAGGGAATGGTCAAATATTGAAAATATAAGTGGAGTAAAAATTATCAATGACATTTTATATTTTGCTGCTCTTGGATAGAACATATTCACATAGTTGGAATGCGAAAAAGTAAGGGATTCTAGGGAAGACAAACACGAACGCATATCTTTTAAGGCGAAACAAATTATGTATTTGCTGACCAACCCCTTCGAAGATTGATGGTGCATCCCTTAAAGAGGGGCACTTTATGTGACAGACTATTGTGAATGTAAATGACTATAAACACTCGTCTAAACAGCAATTATAATATTTGGGATAAAAATCGAGTTTTTTCTAGAAGGAGATACGCTTATACATCATCTTAAAACATTATAGCTGCTAATTTAGTGTGTTTACAATCATAAAGGCAAAGAAAAGGATCGCCCCTGTATGCATGAAATAACCGTTAGCTATTTTCTTATAAGCATATTAAGAACTAACTTGAAATAATAATTTATTCATACATGTCAACGAAATATGAATAGTAATATTTTACAATGAAAAAGGATTATATTATCATGAAAATGTGAAACTTTCATACATTAAGAATTTGCCATAATATTCATACATATTTTAATAAACTGTGAGAAATTCAGTACTTGTATTATCGTTAACAAGAATATTACATTGAAAAATGGATACAATTTTGCATCGTAGCAAATAGTGTTGTTGAACAATCTCTATGGAAATAAATCAAATTTTCGTCAGTTTCGGTTACGCTGATTTAATTGCTGTCAACATAAAAGAAATACGCAAATCATTTTATCCTGAAAAGGCTCCTTCGTTGGGTCGACTCAGAGAATTTTCTTCGGAGCTACGCTGAAGAACCCGAAGTAGCTTATGCTCACGATCTTTCAAAAAAGCCTCTTCAACAGCGAAACTTTTCAAAAGGACGACTCTTGTGTGTTCACTGGGTTAGCAAAGTCCTGAGAAGTTCGTAGACATGTCTTTTCTGTTCTTCACCAAGATCCCGTTTCGATGTCGTGGACGTTCTTGTCTGGTCGTATTCAATGTAGGGCTTGGCCTCCTCCTGTTCGGCGGCCATTTTCCTCTCTTGTTTTAACATCATGGCCATCCTTGCAAATATTCTTTCCAACGATTCTGTCTCTTGAGATTTATCCGTTCTTCCTCCGTCCCACCGTGTGTATGGTTCGTTGAAATATGCAGCATCCTTCTTTCCGAATATTGGAGTATAAATCTTGGCATCAACAATTTTCCTCTTGGCAACAACGTTTGACAAACAGACAATAACAACAAGTAGGACGACGACCCTGCCGTGCCTTATCGTGATCGGGTTAGACATTTCCGTTTTCCTGTCAAAGAAACGATAGATAAGTTCGATTCGTCGGATACGATGCTTTCATTTGAGATAAAAAGACAGTGAAAAGAATGATCACATGACAAATGAAAGGTCACTGAACAATCCACACTTTTAAGCATACATGTAACATATACAGCATATCGTACACTGGTAAAGCAAACGAACGAACTTGAAATAATCTAATATACAACCAAACACGCGAAGGAAAGTGTATTGTTCTATGGAGAGGAAATGATGAACGCAGCAAAGATTTCACACTCCTAGGGGATTTGTCGTAAGTCGACTAGAAAGCGTTGTCTTTCGCTGCATTGAAACTGCATGGTCCCTGGAGAACGCAACCACCTACGACAGATATTTTTGTCGTTGTAAATGATTCAGTAGATCTTTTCACAAGCTCCAAATCGTGCCAAACTATACTAAAACTGCTATTCTGGAAAATGAACAATAGAAGTGAAAGATGAAATAATTTGTATTTATGAGATGGTAAGAAAGTAGTGACTTTAACTCAGAACAAAACAGGTTTTGACGCTTCATTTGTGTTTCTCATCACTAAATGAGCAAATTTAGAATTTTAATGGACAAGAAAATCAATAAGATACTACGCCCTCAACGGTCTCATTGGGTAAAAGCCTTACCTTCCAGCAAGTACATTCAAAATGGCGTCGAAGGCAAATTTATGGCCGCCAGCTGAGACTTTGAATCCGGCAAGCCTTCCTTCAGTCATAGGACATAGATCTTGTCAGGACTGTAACATATACTATACAATTTAATTTAATTTAATTGAATATTATATATTACAGTCCCAACAGGTGACTATTCCAGGACGTCAGGAAGGCAAAAATATCTCTAGCCTCGAGAACACATTGTCCCTTGTTTGGGTTAGCCTAGGCCACCTGTATTAAAGTTTAATGCTTTTGTTACATCTCTCTTTCACATAATTTTCATACTGAATTTGTGGTTTGATTTGAGAACGACAATCAAATGCTTGATTTCCATGAAAAACGAAAAGCCGTAAAAATAAAAGATTTTCTTGGATTTTGAATGGCGCACGGATATTATTTAAATCACTTCTATGCGACTTATCGTTTTTTTGCTTGCATAATTTAGTAAACATGTGATTTACCATGTCAATCATGGAGGAACACGTTGCGTAATGGCTATCTTTCAGAAAAAAAAGATTGCGTAATTTAATCATGTTCACATCCGGAAGTAGTTGTCAAGTTGAAAATAGTTCCAGGTCAGTTTCGGCAAAATGATAACTATGGGGTGCGTGAAGTGCGATATACGAGGAACGTAATAAAATACATTTGAATGAATTTCACTGATGTTGCATGACTTCATGAGATAATTTCACTAGGAAATAACCTATTTTGGGACCTTTTAATCGTCCTTTTGTTGGCTAGGCAATCTACGATGGTTAATGTATCTTACCATGGGATATAGGCCTATGTCATTAAAAACCTTAAAACTTCGACTTAATTCAGGTGGCTAGTAAGCTTGATAAGCGAGAGAGAGAGATCGAGAGAGAGATCGAGAGAGAGATCGAGAGATAGAGAGAGAGAGAGAGAGAGAGAGAGAGAGAGAGAGAGAGAGAGAGAGAGAGAGAGAGAGGGAGAGAGAGATGTCATCTTTGAAGTTTGTGCACGTGATTTTTTCCTTCCTGCAAGCCATTCTTTTATCACAATACTTGACGCATTGCTTTGCTGCATTTGGCCTGTACGTTGTCTTGTTTATTGACGGGAATATTCACTTCAACATTCAACAAAGCTTTTATGGCTCAATTACTATGACGTACATTTGTATGTTTGACAGGTGATAGCTGTAGAGTTTAAAAATTGGTCGACAAGGTGTTTCTATTCCTGTCTGTCTGTCTGTCTGTCTGTCTTCCCGTTCTCTGTCTCCCTGTGTATTTCTGTGTATTAGTTTCTGTCTATATGTCCTTCTCCCTTCTCTTTCTCGCTCTCTCCTCAGATATGATAACATTGCGGGGGCAATACTAAATCAATACCTCATTGGCTTTATTTGATGAACAATACTGTCCTGTCTACCATCTTACAAAGGTCTAGATCATTCACAAGTTATCCGCTGTGTATAGATAATTGACTTGAACAAAATGCATTTAATTTTGAATCTGGGTGTATTTACACGTACGTCACTAGTCGGATAAGTTGAATTTGGAGGAAAGAAATATTAGTTTGTCTTTGTATACTTTTCTTAGTGGTCAACACTGTCCACAAAACCAAGTTACAGAAATACCGTTGCGGCTGTTACTTCAATCAAAACGCCTTACGCCTGTTCTACGACCCCATTGCCTGGGTAAATTGTAAAAGTACTGTGCGAGTATGTGTCTCGATACCTAAAAATTACCTCCAATTGCCACTTGTTAACACAATTGCATGTCTTGAATCCCTTGAGTTGTTTGTCCTACGTCGGTTTCTTCTGCCCTACCTCCCATCTCACCTCACTCCTGTGCATACCGTACAACCTTTTGACTCCCCTTTGATATTTTACCCCTCTATGTGAAAGTCGCACTTTTTCTGTCCTCATCCGCCCGCCTCTTTGTGCACCTGTCTGTCTGACTGTTAATCTAATACCTTTCTAAGTATCATTACATTTTGAACATAGCGGCAAATGACTGAGGAGGACTTTTTAAACTCAGTCTGATAATCAATAATGTTGTTTCCTCCAAATGGCTTGAGGCGGCTATTTATGCATATGTTAACTTGTGGCGTCTTTGGTTCTTTTTATTCCGACACACCCATGACAAAAGCACGGAATTTTAAAACTCATTACATTTTTCAGGTGACGAATTTTTCACACTTCTTTGTAAAAAAACAAGTGTCAAACTTCGCAACATTGTGAACGCTTGAGAATACAAAGGATACGGAAAAAATTACTCGAGAAAAAATGACGATTAAAGCGGTTTTAAATCACTCAAATCAAACGATTAAGCAATAAACAAACAAACAAACAAATAAACAGAGGAAGAAGCAAACAATAGAGCTAGTATCCTTTAGATTCCATGTGTGATATCACGGGAAGTAAATGTAAAGAGCCAGTTGCCGTAAGGTTTTTTTTTCACTATTTATGATTTGCAGGTCAATTGCAAGTTCTTGTTCTACGGCAAAAAGCATGTCAAACACCTTCTTAACTTGCCAACACATCGTCTATACTTGCACATGTAGAATGCACTGTTAATTGTTGACATTTGAATTCTAGTCCGGACCAGAATTCATTGTCGATGCAGTTTACATAATGCACAGGCTGAGTTGACAAGCTGAATACTAGGCCTACATCGATATGCTGTGAGGAGTAGAACAACCGACTGTTGTCGACATTAATAACAAAATAGTCAAAAATTATCTGATGTTGCCGCTGGCCCTATAATAGCTAATAAAATATCTGTGCAAGATTGCGTTTGATTGGATTACGGAAACTGAAGAATTTACGCGTTTAAAGCAATGCATCTAAGTCTAACCCAAACTGTAACCAACGGTGTATGAGTTAGAAGGGAATAAGGTCAAAGATTTTCAATTTTATTCGACTTAAATTGTTACCAAGCGTAAGAAATTGTGTTGAATGTTTCGTTTTAGGTGAACAAAAATCTACAAAAGAACAATATAAGCCGATCATGGCTTGATAAATGATACTTCTTCAGTCTTCTCCAAAGTTTTGCTGCCTTATTCGAACTACACCCACAGAATAAACGATATTGTGTCAACGTCAAAGGTACACAGTCACCTGTAATCTAAATATGCCAATATATGGTCAAAAGGGCATTCCTTGATATTCAAAATGCCCATGTAAGGGCGCTGTTTTTAAAAAGCGGCCACCCGCTTAAAATCTGTGATTGGTTAGATTTTCTCTTTCCATGGTAACTGTGGCAAAGTTGGAACAGGTGACAGTATACCTTTAACTTTTCTATGAACATAACAAAAGTCAACATACATAGATTACGTCACTTCCGTTTTCAAAGTCAAGTATGCCATAACAAGCAAGCAAGTTAATCCCGCCTAGGTAACATAAAGCGCTGCATCTAACTACGGAGCTCGAGATCAAAGTGGATTTTCACGTAAATAGGTTGCTGGGCAGTCCATATCGTCTTCGTGTAAAGAACCTCAGCGTAAAAGGTGTTCTTTCGGAATGCTAACAGTATTGTAGGCATCACATGCCACTAGGCCTTTTTCTATTTTCTTTTATTGAGACCCCCGCAGCGCAATCAACGTAAATGGCGGCCATTCTGCCCCATTTACGAGCTGTTTTGTTCTTCTTAAGGGAGATAGTAAAGATCGACATCGGTGTATGGCGATTTTCCAATTATTTCGCATAGTGGACAGTTTCAGGTTGATTACAGTCGCCGTAATGATTCTGACAAAGATGGAATGAGGCGGTCAAATTTACGACCAAGACCATATTGTATCGTTTCTTTTGGGATGCGAAACCGTTACTCGAACAGTGGATGCAACGAATCACCGGGTTTTATGTAAATGAGCAGCTGAATGTGAATTTTCTGACCGAACAGATATTCTTAAACAAAGACTGTCTCAAAACAGCTGTAAGTGAGAAACTTCCAAATTACTTCGCTTCTGACGACGCATTTCTCTCAATAATTGCCCCTTTGCAGAAATTATTGGTCGATTTATGCACATGCATTTCCTTGTATTGAAATTTAGGTTAGAGAACGGTAAGGTTTTCTACTCTGAACTTTAAAACACACTGCTTTATGGAATATAGATATTAAAGTTCACAGGTAACGAGAACGCTGGGAGTACGCAATTACGAGTCAATATGACAGCTTCAGGTGTCAATTTCTACTTTCGTGTTCATGCATGAGTTAGATGGTTCCGACGAATCAAGAACGAATAATATGCATACAGTTTGGTTTACACGATTTTACGAGTTGAGATTTCTCGCTGTGTGGGTAATCGCTTTTTTGAACCACTTCTGCACGTACTGAACAATTCTGCCAAGACCCCATTATTAACCATTCAAATTTTTTTTAGTGTTTTTTGTTCCGTTTATCAGCAAGAATTCATAGTTCAATATCCTTGGGCATGTCGCAATACCCGGTGTTTGACTCGATTGCAGTGCCGTAAGAGTGTAAAATCCGCTCTTGTTGTCGACAAACGAATCTAATTCTGGACAGAAAGTAAGTTTTTAACATTAGAAATGTATGTCAGATCATGGGCGTTATCAATACACGGTATATTTTGAGAAACCGCGAATTACACATTACAACACAATTGAGGAAGGCGGCCAGAAAACTTCGCATAAAGTTAACATACGTAGGACAAAAATAACTGAAGAAATTGGCAAAAGTCCATTTACTCCTGGTCTATTAGGCATACCTGCGGCCGAAATTTAAACCATTAAGGAAGTCGGCAAGAACGGCAAGGCCACAACAAGTCACTGATAAATGGTTAACATAACGGTAAAAACTGATTAAGCCCATAGTTTGAAATCGAATCTTCGCCGAGGGCGTCGCGCTACACCCACCGCGCTCGCCTGTGTATTTAGCTTACAGGGGAGGTGTCATCGAGCCATAATTGATTACTTTTTCACAATATCCTTAAACCTAAACATCACATATTGATGTCTCGTCGGCAATTTTACACCCGATGTCTGTTAATCCGGGGCGTAAAACAATGAATAGTAGATGAATTTACGCGATCAGACAGTTAGGGACGACACCTGATGCATGGTAAAAGGCACTACAACTTAGTTGATAGAGAGACACTTATGAGACGTAAATGAACCTTGAAAGACGAGACACTAATGGAGGAAGTCTGAAACTGTTTCCACTCTCACTTGAAAGAAGAAAACGAGATAAAAACTGATACAGTCGCCTAGGACTGGCAAAATGTGTGCAAAAGTCCTTATTTTGTTCGACGAGCACAATTTGTGATGTTATGATGTTTTTTCGGGAGGCATGCACAGCATTTCCTGTCCATATGGGAGACACATTGTATCAATCGATAACATTTCGGTAATGTGTTCACAAGAAAGGCTTGTTTTGCCCATCTTTAAAACAGCTTTGCACATGAAAAGCTACACCTATTTGGCGGCATATGTATTCAAACGTGCATCTAAAGATGCGCGCAATCTTTTTTCGTAACATTTTGACATGCGCAAGTACATGTGTATAACAAGGTCACGCATAACGCTATAGTAGAGATTGCAATTTTAAAGACCAACATTTTGCTACCAGGACGCTTAATCCAGGGGAAGATAATGCACTGTTTCCGTAAAATAATTATACCATGGTATGCTGTCTCACAACTGTAGTGTTGCGCTTGTGATGACCTTTGCCGACAAATGTTATATGACCAAATTTCAAAGACATCCGTCCTTTAAGAACATATTGTACAATTTCTTAACTTGGCATCACCACATGTGTAGGGTGATCATGTTCATAGACGGTGGGTGTTTTTGGTTCTGTGTCGGCACAAGTTGCATATTTTTTGAAATTCAAGGAATATTAGGATCACTTAGTCTCCCTACTTACACAAGTATCTAAGTTGTTTGTGGTAAAATAAATAGTTTTCCCGTAATACCACTGATGATACATTTTTCTTGTTAGTGGGAATACGCTCGTTGTTGTTGTCAAAAAAAAAAAAATCCAAACAGTGAACCAAGATCAACATTTCATTCAAAGTTTCGGAAGTGTTCATTGCCAGACACTTCATAAAACATCAATTTAGAAGCAATAGTGTTACTTTAGCTCTCTCTAGAGATTTTTTACTCTCCTAATTCATTTAATCTATCTTCTCATAGCATCAATTCTCGTTTTCATCATTACATATGGAGCATTAAGAAAATTTATTGCGGTTTTGTCCAAAATGTCGATGGAATTACGTAGATGGACGAGATGAGACTAAAAGTAAAATCTAAGTTGAACCATGTCTCACGCAACGCCATTCTCTATGGGGCGAAACCAGTATTTAAGTTATCAAATATAGGGTGCATTTAAGAATATTTGCTCTGTGCAAATCAGAGAATGGTTATCGAATAATAAGCAATGTCCGCGACTATGAAATAATCACCGAGGAATTTGCCGGTCGCCTCCGCAATGATTTGATTCTTAAAAGGATCGTTTGATCATGTCGCTATTATTCACATGATAAATGAGATAACAGCTTTTGTCTTTCGTACGTGATATATTAATATACAATGTGATGTCATAAATGTTTACTAATCGATGACCGACAACTTGTCGGTAACCTGACACTGCTGGTTTTATTGAGATAGAATGCCCCTCACGGACAGATATTCGGACTGTCAAATTTCTACGATGCTTCTTATTTTCTGCTACTTGTTGGGTTCATTTTAAAGCTCTTGCAGTAAGTTAACTTATCACCGTCTTAGTTTTATGAAAATCGAAAACCAAATTTCCTCCACAGAGTGAACACAGGGATGGCGGCCATTTTGAATTTTAAGTATCAGTAACATGTATATGTTGGGTAATTTATTTATCTTGTACCAAAGTTTGCACGTGCACGGTGACCCCCCCCCCCCTCACCATTATTATTCTTGAATTGACAGGAGCATAATTTAAGATTTTATTGAGGAAAGTTTGAGTAAAAGTTTGTCTTTTAGTTTTGGGGCGCGTGCTAGCTTTATAATGGTTAAAAATAAAATAAAATGATTATTTCGACTCAGATTTTTCTTTGAGGAAACTGTTTGTAACTCTTGAGAATTCTTAGAGTAATAAGCGCCGCGAAAGTGAAATACTTCAACCTTTGCTCAACTTTCCTCAATGAAACTTTAAGTCTTACTCCTTACCAAATCAAGAATAACAATCAGGGGTCACCGTCCAAATTTTGTAGGCTAACAAGAGAAACAAAGTTCCTGGTGTTTACCGATATTAAAATTCAAAATGGCCGCCATCCGTTGTGTGTCTATTGGCAAAAAATGACATTTTCGATTTCGAAAAACCATAGTGAAAATACTCGTTACTCCATAACTTTAAAAATAAGCCCCCACAAGTGGTAGATCTTAAAAGAATTGTAAAAATTTGGGCGTCTCAATATCTGTCCCCGAGGCGCATTCTAATTTTATTCTTTTCCCCTGAAATATGTTAAATACCGAGTATTAGCCTTTCAAACACAACGCAGAGTACAATATATAACATTATTGTTGATAAATCAATTCGAGCTTGAATAATAACGCATTTCCTATCATTAATATCGGACGTTACTCACTTAAATGTGTTAACAAGTTTAATACTGGGCATTTTCGAAGTGATTTTGGGAGTAGAAAAAGACAATTTCGCAACAGAAACAAAATTCTGTAAACATCACCAAAAGATACTGCTAACGGTACACTGAGGAGAATTACAAAAACAACATAATTCTGAAATGGCTGGAGCGAGCGAAGAGAAGAAAACAGTCGCAAATCATGCTATGACTTGATGGAGGGAAAATGGATACCTTGTAACTTTTACCTATGGCGACGGCAAGTTACTCGGAGCAGAGCAAACGAAACCGATCATGCGCAGAGTCGATTCTGCCCCGGGGTTCTCAATGGTTGATGTTTCCGTTGACTGTGAAATCATGCTAATACACATAGCTCAAGTACTGGACAGATATCCACTCGCTCGGTAACATTTTATAGCTGGTTATCACCGTGTGAGGCAAAAGCGAGGTAACTGCATATCACATTACTATACATTACATTTCTTTTCTTGATTCCCTCAGTACGATGAGTGAAAGTATCGTGTTTTTGCTTTTTTGGTTTTTTTTGCACATTTACGGTAAATTCATAATCTGAATGTTTGGCAGAACGTACTTCGTGTTGAAATCATATTGCGTAAGTATGAATATATAAATTTTGAAATTCTTCCTTGGCGATAATTGAATATATTTATTTGATAAAATATACTCAGGGTTCATGCAGGTAGAGTATGCAGTTCACCGGGTATATTTACATATTTAGAATTAAAGGGACAGTCCTCAATCCCTGGGTCTGGGATTAGTTCTTGTTGATATTGACTAGTCATCTGCTGTTATTCCCTCGTTCTAGTCTTTTTTAATTCAAAGTTCTTCAATTTGTTTCGCGATAAAGCTGACAAACATCCTTCGCCCTAAAGTTTATCATTTTTGTTCAAAACACAAACTACAGAGTGTTATTTCCGCTTTACAGCATAAGCCTGTAATCTGTAATTAAGACTAGCGCCTGTCATGCTCGGTAAAAAAGCTATGACGTTTTTATACAATAACACGAAAATCGATTACGTCATCAAATCATGATATATGCATTGCGTAGCGTGAATATCGACAATTCATGGCGTTTTAGTATTGATTCTTAATATTACAAGTTTTAAACATCAATATATAATCAAACTTCAGCAACTGTAACCATATTCATCCAGGGGTATCATAGATCAGAAAAGGCCGTTATCTTTGCTTTTGGTTTATCAATTGATGAAAATATCACTAAAAGGCGGGCTCCTTTTATCTGGAATATCTCAGGGGCCTGTCGTATCTTGACAGGTCACGCATTCCGTTCGTTACATGAATCTTTGTTTGAGGATGCAGTTGATAAGATTAGGAACCTGAGATTTCGACGAAGAGAAATTACTTCTTGCTGAGAACAGTGGGGTTTAGGGAAAGAATAATAGGCTCCGGGTCTGTCTTCTTTGACGCGCTTATTAAAAATTGACACTTTTACCGAATCCCACGGCAAAAATCAATTTCGGAATTGACTCGCGCAGATGGTTTATATCCCTGATACTAATTAAAGAAAAATTTAAGTTCAGTGGTCACAATAAGACTTTCTTCGGAACGTATGGCAGATACAGATATTTTGTTGACAGCTTTCAGCATTGTCAGGGAGGCGGTTAAGTCCAGCTGTGTTCCCTCCACAGTAAAGAGTGGAGGGACTTTATGTGTCTTGGCTCGTGGTTGAAAGTGATCAGCGACATTGCAAACACAGAGGTCACAACTTTCAATTAGGCTACGAGATAATCCGTGGACAGAAAATGCGTAAACACTCTTCCGAATAAGGGAATTACAAACAGTGTCCCTGAGCGGTTTAGCGAGCTCATCAGGGGAACATTCCCTGGCCTGGAAATGAAATTTACTGGGTCGTATTAGTTTGATGGCTTAGCTCCTGATATTTCACGTGAATGATCGGAGTACAAAGCCCAAGTCCTACGACTAATTTCCTATCTAGTGTTTCCACGGCGGGTCAAGCGTGTCACTTTTAACTTCAGGTTGAAACTTTTGCTTCACTCGTCCGTCATTGTCTGCCTACATAACCTTGACTACAAACAAAAACTTGCCAACGCCAGCGCAAAAGAAGTGCGTGCACGTCAAAATCTGCCACATGCTTGGAACAAAAGCGGCTTTCTAAATCACATAGTTAAAAGATAGAACTGCATTTAGGATAAAGTATTCATAACTCAGAGAATACAAATGGTTGATTATGACAGACGTTTAACGCCTTTTGATTCAAAGGCATCAACAAGTAATTTTCGACACAGACCGCGATTCATTCAATTGAATATATCTTTATATTTCATTCGCTGATATATTCACACAATGCTTCATTTTTTGCAGAATTTAAAAGATTTTCATCACTGAATAAAGAGCTTCATCTTTGAATACATTGTGTCGGATATCCATATTTCACTTTTAATGGCTTTAGCGAGGCGGCACTGAATACACGGCGTCAAGGCGGTTGCAGAGCTGTCATCTTTCTGTTGATGGAATCGCCCCCAGAGTTTAGGGATGTGAAGAAGACAATAGTAAGCCTC
Organism: Ptychodera flava; assembly: GCF_041260155.1. NCBI lineage: Eukaryota > Metazoa > Hemichordata > Enteropneusta > Ptychoderidae > Ptychodera > Ptychodera flava. Next base: position 12,365,274 of record NC_091949.1, on the reverse strand, counting down.
AATCAGCTAGGTGACACAATGTTGACGCACTGTTAGCGGCGGTGAAAGCGTTTTTTGTTAAGCTTACTCGCAAGGAAATACTTGAGTATAATGTCGGCATCGCACACAACATCATTCTTTCGAAATCAATGCACTGCCGAGTTCGGAAATGCTTTGTATTGAATGGAATTTGACGAGTGAATGAAAGTCGATGCGCTTTCGTCATGCAAGAAAAAAAAGACATTCACAAATCAATTTCTCTGGTTCAAGGCTATGTATGAAAAAGTATTTTTCTATCGAGTACAACACATTGAAAAGTCGCAGAGTAAGGCCCTGTTTATGTTTTAGAAGATAAATCTTGCTATTCTATCGCCAACTGTAGTGGTTTTCCTGTCATAATTTTTAGACGAGTCAACTGCGTGTAATTGAATTACACCTTACCAGCTTCTTGGGGAAGACGATCCCGCAGGCGAGCAATGAATACGCGGTGCCACACCGCTCGATCAAAAACAAATCCTATAAGTTTTCATTACCTTTCAACGTCTTTCACAGATGTACCCTGTCGTTCCTGACAGTGTGTAGCTGTTTGAACGCGGCGAGCTCCTGTCCCCGAAGTCACACACACACACTTTCTCCCTCTGTGCACTGGTACCACAACGCTGCGTCTCTGTGTCTGCTTGGAACTACCTGTAAACGGGGTCTCATTTACAATGCACACGTGGGCATCTGCCACATCGCTATATATCGGTAGCTGCACGTATAAATCGTCTCTGCGAAATACCGCCGCGGACACCTACGACGAAGCGATTACGAAGGGACTCCTTGTCGTGCACGGTCCTTGGAGTCTGTAATTTCCTATCTCGTACTCTTAATTCCCGGCTATCAATCACAACCAGATGCTGATGCTGATGATAGTGAGATGCGCAACTCGTGAGAGTAGGAGTAACCGAGTGCACACGTGACCAGACCCACAGGAAACTTCTCTGGCACGCCTCCGGGAGCTCTCGGCTGATAGATATACTCCTTGATCAATTGCCCCGCTTGTGATAACTGAACCGGCGGAAAGAAATTATCAGGGCAGTTTTGATAGAGCCAACAAACCGCATTTCAAGGATATTTGTGAGGACAAGTGCAACTGTCAAACGAAACAATTATGCCGTTAATGAGCAAAAGTGATAATCGGTTTTCCCTGCGATTCTATTGTCAGCTATTCTCTTAATTAATGTGTCGACCCCCAAATGCCTGATAACAGTTTTGCGATAAATTTGACTAGCTTAGCTACCAAGGATGCTACGACCATTCCATCCTTTGTCGGTTGTCACATCTACGAAAGCAAATTTCTACGCGAGGACCAAAGTCAAGCAACTGATGTGACTCCATCCGGCATTGTTCCTTCCATAATGATAACTTCAGTGCCGAAAGTCACAAGCCGACGCCATGATTATTGTTAAACATTCATTGTAATCACAACTTGCCTACGTTTCCGATAAACATCGCCATAGGCATGGGAGAGCTTGGAAGGTTAAATCTTCCAGAAAGACACCCGTCCCCCAGGAGATAACGTCTTTTCCCCAACGATGTCTAATTGACTCGCCCTTGTTGCTGTCACTCAGTAACCATGGCAACCTGTTCCCATGTACCGTCAATTAAACATATTAAGAAGGACAGATATTCATACTTGTGATCAGGGCACAATCCCGCAAAACTAAAGTTTGGGACATTCTCCCAAATGCGAGACCAAAACAACGGAATATTCACAAATATTTCGTTCATTGTTCGAATGTCGCTTCGCCTTCATGTATAGCACTGCTCTCAAACACAGGACAAATCAAATTATCCACGCGCACGTACAAATGCACAGATTCAGTGAAAAAGAGGTCTGCTTGACAAGTTCTGAATATTTTATTAGGTTCGTCAAAATTAACATCACAACACTGTCGCTGCTCCACACAGTTTTCAGAGAATGTCAAAGAGTTTAAGAACAATATACGGTACTGGGGTACGTTATTTTTTCAACAAATAAAAACGATGAAGAATTAGTCAATTGTCTCTATAACAAAGGGCAGAATTTTTCCGCAGAAACTGGATGCTAGTATTAATATTAATTCCAAAAAAGTACTATAAATCACTCTTTATCTCTCTATCTTGGTATGTCACTCATCTCTGCCTTTATATGTCACTCAATCTCTCTGGCCCTGTATGTCACTCCATCTCTGTCTCTGTATGTCACTCTCTGTCTGTCCCTGTTTGTCACTTCATCTTTCTCTGTATGTCACTTGCTATCTGTTTATCCCTATATGTCACTCCATCTCTGCCTCTGTATGTCACTCTCTGTCTGTCCGTGTTTGTCACTCCATCTGTCTCTATATGTCACTCAATCTCTCTGTCCCTGTATGTCACTACATCTGTCTCTGTATGTCACTCCATCTCTCTGTCTCTGTATGTCACTCCATATCATCCCTGTTTCTCTGCCGCCTTTGCCTTCGTCACCAATTTCTGTCTGTATATTATTCTGTGTATTCGTCCGCCCCTATCCGTAAGTACAAAGAAGTATTATCGTATATTTAAACAAATCTTATGTTACTACTTTGTCAAACTATACGACTTGCATCTTTTAAAACACAAGTGTGTTCTACTTTCCTTCACTACTAGCAGAATGTGGTCGGGGTAAAAAGCGGATTATGTTCTTTTAATTTCATTAAGATGGAAGTCTTACAGAAAGGCTTGTTATCATTGTTAGGATGCAAATTATATAGTTCTCATACGACGTTTCTTACCTTGCCGTATTCACTTAGTTAACTTCATAAAACATATAAATCAAAGATAGTTTCGGAAATTTTCGAATGATGACAAGATTTCAGTGGAAAACTAAATGAGAATAAAAGACCTTTTCCGAAAAAAAGCGCGGTCGTAAATCAGCATGCACCGTGTTTTTCCCTTTGTGCAATGCCAGGTACGTAGAGAAGACACAACGTGAACTTAGCGCCGGTGGCGAAGAAAACCTGCTTCTGGTTTTTGTGGCTTAGACGGCCTAACGGTAGTGATCGCGACATGTTTGCCAGATCGTTGAGCTAATGCACCCAATGCCCCGCAGCCTTGAACAAACATGATTATAACAGTACAGTGCACTTACATCGGTCATTGCCACCCCTTTAAATAGTGTATAAGTTATATAAGCTTATGGATTGAATATAGAACGTGACCTTAATTCTAAATGTTAGCTAACATTAGTTGTCTTTTTTATATATTTTAAAATGTTATAGCCCCAAAGTGCCGATCGACAGCTCGAACCTGATCTCTCTTCCATAAATTGTTGTTACTGATAGTTGTCTCGCATATTTATGTTATGGGAGTCAAAACCTTTCACCTCAGAAATAGCGATACATTTAATCTTGCGATTACGTTCACTGGACTGAATTTAATATGCGGATAAAAGTCCCACTAATATTTCCTCGTTGATATGGCTGAAATACTTTACCCCCGTGCTTAATATTCTGCGACAAACAGTGATTACTATACTGTAAATGATACGAAAATTCCAAGAAATGTTATGTCCGCCGTCAACAGCCCCTATTAGTTGGCGATAGTAACATCAGAGCTACAGCTAAGCTGAGAGTGTAATAAAGAATAACTATTGGCATAATAAAGAATTTTGTCCTGTTCCTTCATCTTAATAATTACAAAAAATCAAACTATACCCTTGTACTCCTTAGATTCGAAGTAATCTGTAAATAACCACACTTGTTTCGTACATGTCCGAATTGTGCAAATGTGATATTTTGATTTTTAGCGTTCTATAGGCTATGTTGTACGTTGAGCGAACAACGTCCACGCCATGGGCCGTTCAGGTGCACACTCTCCACGTATTGACCCAATTGCTGGATTTTTTATGTTTTCGATTGCAAACTGCGAACCCGATTTTAATAATGTAGGCAATTGGGATTGAAGTTGGAAGCGTGTATCGCCACCTGTCAGAGAGCCATGTACGTCACTAATGAGATGCCTATTAACTCCCTGTTGGTGCGTGTGCTCAAATTCTGAACATATTGTTTCGTAATTCAGCCAGAAAATTCATTTTGGTTGTTTAGTTACCATACTTCATCGTCAATAAATATTACCGATATCGCATCAAGTTCATCCTAAACATTGGTTTCTTCTCTGTACATATATAAATGACGTCACCTTTACACGAACAACCAATACGTCGTCATATTTCGTTTATTTCACACCTACAATACAAGTCGGATTTGAGCGATGATTGGTCAGAGTGTTTCTGTCGAAAAGGCAACTTGACGAACCGCTAAAATAAACAATATTAAGCTATAGCTTTCACCCTACTCGTTGGTTGTGGCTTTCGGTCCGTTTGCTTAATTTCACCGAAGTTACTCGTTACATATCAAAATGGAAAATAACTAACGGTATGTTTTACAAGGAAGTCATTATATTTTACTAAAGCTAGTGTTGTAAGTGTAATCGCTGATAACTGTAATTGATGTATTCTCATATCAATGCCAATGAGTTGCGCAGTAGTGACATCATTTAGAAAGGACGCCTTCCAAACCCTTTATCCACGATGGGACGAAGACGTTTGAGATTAATCTTTTAAACGCTAAGTATTTTAGTCTGGTAAATTAAGGTGTTCGATACTGTGGAAAGGTTGGCAAATGGAATCTCCTTAAGACTGAATCTCACTTGACAATATGTACTGGTCGAAATGCAATGGATCGTCAGGCTTTGGCCAGTGACCTTTTAAAGGTAGAATGCGCCCCAGGTACAGATGCCAGTGTTATTAAAATTCTCAATTTTTTACAATGCTTTTCTGGCCTGTGGCATTTTAAAGCTCTTGGAGAATATAAACTCTTAACCGTCTTATTTTCCCCACAGAGTTAACACAGGGGCGGCGGCCACTTTTAATTTGAAACCTCGGTAAATGTTGGGTAACTTGTTTCTACAGTACCATGTACATAGTGTAAGAAGAGCCTTTGCCTCGACTGTTAATCAAGTTTAAGTACAGGCTACTATTTCTACTACCCCACTCTTTCGCACTAAGTCTGTTCGCAAAAGGCGTAACCAATACTGTGATTTTGGACAAAAGGTCTTAAACTATGAGTAAAAGCATCTTTGTATCTCCCTTCTGTTGTTGAAAGCGTCTTACATCTAATTAGCAGTGACATTCTTCGCTTGTATACCACTCGGGGCATTTTTTAATAATTTAGGGAAGTGATTGTTCGGCCGACCTTTTATAGTGATTAAGGTAAAGCACGCCTCGGCGACATATATTGAGACTTTCTAAATTTTATCATACTTTGGTCATACACTATTTGTGTGGGCTCATTTTGAAACTCAGGGAGTTACTGAAGTTTGCCCCAGTTCATTTTTGTGAAAACTGGAAAATTCATTCATCCCAATAGAGTTAACCTTCAAATATCGGTAAAGTTAGAGTGATTTGTTTCCATAGTACCAAATTTTGCACAGTAACTCCTGATTTTTATTTTTGATTTTGGAAGAGAATGATTTATGGCTTCGTTGAAGAAAGTTTGAGCAAATGTTTAAGTCTTCCAATTTCGAAGCGAATACTACCTTAAGAAAACAAACATGTTGGAAAGTAGGACGTTGAAGGTCAAATCTTGAAGCAATAAAAGTATCTACTGAAGAAAAATGTTAAATCTCAAAGCTTAGTTACATAAATCTTAATAGGCTTGCCAAAAGTTTCTCAAGTACCGACAAGGGAATATTATTCTGGTGGAAATTGTCCTCAATAGGAATATTATTCTCCCATAAATATAATTCGCATATCACTATTCATAAGATTTACTGTCTTTTACCGCCGTTTGACATTTCTAAACAAGGATGGAACATCATGGCGTATGCATCTCTCGGGCAGATGGCTACTGAGGGGTTACGAGATTAACGTACTATCTCGAAGATATAGGACTGGGCTTTCGCATTCCTAATCTTTGAATATTCGTCTCGCATGTAAGAATTTTCAAGATGGAGCGTACTAGTGTTCCCAATACTATGACTCAATAACTCTTGAGTACCTCTCCAGATTAAGAGCATCTCCGAACAAATGTGTCAAATTAATTTTGCTTAAACATTAAGATCCTGCCCAGCTCAATTTTACGAGTACTTTGCTGACGTCATACTTTACTGTAAGAAACTTTGAGCTGTAAATAAAAAAGTTACAATATATATATATATATATATATATATATATATATATATATATATATATATATATTTATATATATATATTAAAATGATGCTGATTTAATAAATCGAGCAAAAATATAAAGATAACAAATATTGTTTTTGATTCACTGCAATTACTACATAATTGCACCTATATTTGTTGAGATTTATCAATTTTTAATGAAATGTATACCGCGCAGAGTGGCGTGTTACCTCTATAGGGTATGTGCACGCTTCCTCCATTGTTCCATGAATACGGAAAGTCGTGTGGAAGACCAGGTGATTCCATCAAACAATGCAATTACAACTTTTACAGTTAAGCCTTTCCAAACTCCCACTCTGGGAGCTACGCCTCGCTCAAGAGGGATAAAGTCCAACTTTTTGCCAGGCACATCAGTGCAGATGGCATCGGCGATGCAGTTATTTTAATGTGTGACTATTCTGGATGCGACATAAGATTATTGTTTTGGGCAGGATATGGAGCAGAACGTGTTTACCATTTTCGGAAAATCTAACCATACCTATTGGTTGTTGTTTTGCCATAGGTCAATACATCTTTCTTCCATTACCTTGACTTTGGTGTGTATGTTGTGCATGAAATGTCTGTCGTTTATGTTACACTGTTCCTGGCTATGTACATCTGATTCTTGACTTTAAGATTTCGGATGCTGTATGGATATGACCATGATTGTCTTAAAATGTTGCCAGTTAAACGTCTACTGAACTTTCTTTTACCTTTGTAGGGTTATTACTTATTTATGCATACTTTTATACATGTGCCTTTGGTTACAGAACTCACAAGAAGCCAGCCTGACTTTCGATATTCAAACGATCTCTGCGCTTATAGGCGTCGAAATACATGTATACGTACAATTATTAATTACTGCAGACGTATACTGTGACGCCATTTTCATAGTTATTGGATATATGAGTAGCAGTTCAGAAAGACCGCAAGTAGATATTCCTTTCAATAATCCGTCATAAAACTCAGTTCAGCGGAAAAGCGTATGCTCGGTCTTAAATTTGAACGTCCTTTCATACAATATCCAAAGTGGAAGCATTTCAATAGTTTATCAATACAGTATACTTTAAGTATCATTTACGATCGTTTATTCAGAATCTTTGCTATTGAATTTATTGGACCACTCAGACTGGTAGGAAGTGACGTAGAGGTTCTCAAAGTAGGCCGTCCAGTCACGCCGACACAAGTTCTATCGAAGATTGTTTTGTAACTAACGGGTATTTTCAACAGGATCTTGTCAGCACCCTCCCCCCCCCACAGACACAGTCTGTGGATTTTTAAAACATTTAACCAGCTATATAAGGTAATACTGTAAACTGTTTTCATTCAGCTTTTAAACAAGGATTATGGGGTCATTAATAACACCGTTTGTTTTTTAATTTTGGAATAGCCAACCCATTTAACCTTTGAATGATATTGAATATTGTTATCTACATGACAAGGTTATGAATAATTGATTTGCCCTACTAACGCTTTACACAATACGTCCTATGAAGCGCGAGGCGATTACAGTCGCTGCTACCGCCTTGGGAATTTCTCGAAGACCTTGCTTTACGAGAGCTTGGGCTTGTGAAAAATGGACCATAGATACATCAAAACCACAGTCACCTGTCAAGTCTCTCAGATATGTCCTAACTTCGAAGGTTTCGCGTTATTCTTGATAAGAAAAAGGAAATCCGTTCTCATTTGTAATGGGTACACTACTTGAAGCATCGTGCAGCATGAAGTGAAACAGCCATCAATGGACTGTTAGAAGCAAGTCGAATTTCCTCAAGTGGTTCATGAAAACCTGCCCATATGATATCAATATCCACATTCATCTGGATGTGAAGTCTAATTTCACAAATGTAGCCGCGTCAGTTTGGCTATCCATAATCGATAACGGCTAAACCTACAGGTGAAGAACTCCCTCGTGACAAGGGCTTTATTCTTTTTAAGCTCCTTGAGGAAATATCTGCCTATATGTTCGCATGTCTGTCTTCCTGTCTGTCTTCCTGTCTGTCCGTCTGTCTGTCTGTATATATTTCTCTCCTATTTTCTGCGTTTTTCTTTTCTTTCTTTCAATCTTTCTTTGTGTGTCTGTCCGTCTGTATTGATGGATGATGTATTCACGTACTTACGTAAGAGTATGTCATGCGTTGTGATGTTGGAAGTATCATCTCCCGCTGACCAGTTTTCCCTTTCCACAACTGTCCACACGATATCCAGACTGTCATTTAAACTCCTCCACGGTTTGTTATGAAAACATTAGATATTAATATCACACAAAACTTTATGCCCGACTACCAGCGGAATATATTCACACTTTGCCTGCAGATAACAATGCCCTACTCACTTACCGCCCTTTGGTTTTTCAAATTCTTCTAAATAAGAAATTATCCTGTCCACTAATAAGATTAAATTTGCTCTCCTGCCGAAGACCCGCTTTCGGACATCCTTTGAAATGTGAGTTTACACAAGCACGAGGTAAATGTGCGTAGGTGTAAGTATATGTCTGTCTACCAATCTCATCTACCTGTTCACACGATCTAATTAATTAGTAAAACTCTGCCCTGCCTATCAGGCATGTCTACGTTTTTTTTGAAAGAATAGATAAGCTGATAAAGAAATTTGTGATAAAGTATTTGTCAATAACACACTTTTCTCATCAGAAGCTTTCAAGTTTATCGATTATATAGGTATCCCTCGTTTGAAATGCGGAACCAAATTTTAACATGTGGAAATTTGAAAGAGATCAGCCAAGTTAGTAGGAAGTGGTCCATAATAGTCATTGCATTGACATCGACGTTCAGGGTGCCACTGTTCCTTCTTGATATCACTGTTTTCCGATCAAACATTTAAAGCTTTTAATTTCTTTGTTCAAGGATTGTGAGTACAAACGACAACTTGAGTGAGTCAAAGTTATAAGTAGTCATTTTATTTGCAAAGAAGTTTATTAAATCATCTTTCTCTTTGTCAGTTGGTTCTAATATTGTAAGTATTCTACGTAAACTTCTGTGCAATGTCAAACCCAAATAATACACGTATCAATAATTAGATTCCTGTCGTATTTTTCCTCATATGCTTTGCTCTTAAGTTGGGGATGGGTAGGTTGGTGGGTATATACAGTGTTTTCAATCGGATTCGAACTCACAACCTACGGTATCCAGTCACCTAGCGAAGAAGCAACAGACAGAACCACTCGGCTAAATCCTGACTCTGAAGAGAGTGGTTCAATAACCAGGCTAAGTTTTACATTTTTGCTTGTCCAAATTCACCGAGCCAGTGTATTCTCTTAAGCGTTTATAAGGTATCACTTGACGTTTCTCCCACTACGATCGTTTTATGACGTATGTCAAATTATCAAGACTACAAAAGTTAACTTGTGGAAAGTTTGTGATACCGTCTAGGCAAAATTCGGAACTACATTAAATTATTGCGGAAGGATATGACCCTACTCTCGTGATTAGTTAGCTCAATTTCATTCAAGATAACAGGAAATGCCAAACGAAGGTGACACATATGTATGATCATGTCAATACTTTACTTGTAATTCGTCTGAGAGACACCAGCTGTTCAACAATGTTTTTGTCAAAAGGAAAGATTTACTTTTGTCCCTGAGTCAATGTAATGTCGATCCGTCGGAGACGCCATTTTGAAAGTAGTTCGTGGGAGTAGGGCCGTAGATAGTATTGTGCCCAGAATTGTGCCGTATGAGAGTTAACAGCCTTTTATCCTTTATACGTATGACCAGAAAGAAACAGCCCAGTGTAATAGATCTGCACATTTTGCTTCTGACTAAGAAGTTAGTCACTAAAAAATACTGTATATTAAAGTAAATATCATTGATGAAGGGCCATCATTCAGGGGCGCGCTCACTTGGCAGTAATTTCCAGTATCCTGTTCTCAGGTCCTAGGAAATGATAAGTTTAACCTAGTTGAAGCACTGGGTATGTACATGGTACGCACATGTCCCCTAAGGAAACATTTCAAAGGTGGATGAAAAATTACATCTCTTTACTTCATCGGAACATAATTATGTGTACACGTCAGTGATGTCTAGATACTCAGTATCGAATTTAAACCTTCCGAGAATCATAAAAAGCAAATGTAGATAAGAAAATATCGTCTTACTGAACCTACATGTACATTCAAACGGTGTTAGTTGTTTTCCATATTTTACATCTCACTTTCGTAAGTGCCTGTTTACCATAAATTACGTCTCTTACGGGGCTTATTGTCCGCACGCATCGGTAAAAAATTCAAATTTTTTTTATCTATCTAGGTTTTGAGATTGATAAAAGAGGATGAGTGAAAACAAAGTGCTTTCTGTAATGTCTACAGCAATATTTTGTACGATACCTGGGTAATTCTCCCACAGTCATTAGTATGTGACTGAATAGGTAAAGATGAGAACTATAAAATATAGCCTATGTTTGTAGTTGAATGTGTTTTGGTGTAACATGTCCCATTTTTGATCAGTCTTATGTAGGCAAGACCCTTGGAGCAGATATGCGGACTCTCGAACTTGTACAGTATTCTTTTGGCCTACCACTTGTAGGGCTCATTTTGAAGCTTTTACAGTAAATAAAATTTTCAATGGCTTAGTTTAGTGACAATCGGGAATTTATTTTTCTCAATAGAGATAACATGGGAACGGCAGCCATTTTGAATTTCAAACATCTTTAAATACTGGGTATTTTATTTCTCTAATGCCAAATTTGCAGGTTGACCGTCGATCTTGATTTTGAAGGAGAATGGTTGAAAGTTTGCTTTGGGGAAGTTGAGCAAAAGTTTAAGCTTTTCAGTTACGAGGAGCAAACTACCATATTAAACATTGAATTAAATTTTCTAATATTCCGAACCTTAGAGCTATTGTGACGAACATCGCATTATTGCGATCGATAACAGCCTTGACCTAAATACATACGTGATACTAAGAATGTAATTTCTTGCGTAATCTGTACATTATGCGTTTATAAGGTGGTGGTGTGCGGATATACGGTATCGGGCTGGTTAACAATTATGTCCGAAAAAAATTTATGCAAATCACAGTCCCTCCACCCACGTGTGTTCTTAACACAAGTGAAAATGATCTCTTTGGCATTCAAGCTTTATAAACAGTTAAAATGGAGAATCGCGACAACTCGAAACAGATGAAAAGACACATTTTGATGAAGCTATTAAGTGTTTAAATTAGTTAAGTTATTGGTCTTATATTTAAGAAATGCCATATTTACATATATGGGTTCAATCCCATCTTTTTCAGTGTGTAAAGCGTTTCTTCTAAGTGGGTGAGCGGTCATACGCATATGAACGTGCAAATAGGTACAAACTGTAATTATTCGTGTGGGTTTTAGTCTTCCACGTTTTGAGATTGACAGAAGAGAGTACGTGAAAACTACCTGTGTGTGTTTGTTGTACTGCAAACAGAATGGAGGAGTAATTTTCCGGTGCCTGATTAATGTCTCTTAAAAATCATTCGTATGTAGGTGAACATACTGATGAAGAAACGAACTAATATGATATGATATGATATGATATGATATCTTGCATATTGATACACAAAATATCTGTCATCAGCATCCGGGTAATCTGTTTTTGTATCGCTCTTGTTTTATTTCCCATTTTGGCTAAAATTAGACAATGAAATCCAAATTTCTGGACAAATTTCACACGTAGTCTAAACCAAAACTAATTTGACAAGTAGAGTATCTTTGCAATAGATAACAGTCGAACGTACGACTCAAATGTAAGGAACAAGAATTTATGTCAAAACAACACGACCATGTTTCCCAAGGGCCGCGTTTAATAGGATGGGGCGATGATTAAGTTATGGGAGACATGGTCCCACCATCGAGATAAGAATGGGCAGTGTAACATAAGACGTTAAACACCTTTGACATTCGGTGTCGTCAACATCCTGGTCAGAATAGCAAAGTGACGTTTACACACTTACACGTGGTTTGTTTCTGACCTTGAAACACCCACACATTTGTAGACCTTAGCTTTTCTTCTAATTGAAAATTATTAACTCTCAAGCTTATCAATAATGGAGGTATCATCCATGCATCAATCAATCTCATTTCAATGTCAATGTTAATTGTCGATGACGACAAAGGCAACCATAATTTCTTTCAATCTTTTCAGATACAAGCTATAACCGAGTTGAATGCGCTATGTCGTAAACAGACAATGCATTTCTTTGCAAAAGGCAGCTAGTAACAGAAATTAAGCGGGAATTTAACGAAAACGCAGTGCTATTTTATATTTTAGGAAATTTCACTTGTAACATAATACTTGTCCCAAAGGTGTGAAACCCCGATTCCCTGTCGTCAGTAAGCGTCTGATATAGCACTCAACTTCATTATCGACAGCAAGTCTATAGTTAATCCTTTTCCATGGCAATACCACACTTGAAATTATGGTAGTGTTTTTCTTACAGCAAATAATTAACAAAAAATGATGATTTCCAGTTTCCATTTTTATTGCTTGGGTATGTCTTTTTACTTTCAGTATTAGATAATTATTGTTTCAATACTCACAAAGCAGAGGTCAACTTAATGAGAAACTGGCGCGCAAAGGAAACCGTGATCATCGCACATAGTCGTGGCTCGATATCCACTTGTTATCATGTGTTCAAAAATTCTTAAATTCTTGTGTTCTGGTTTCCAGGGTAACAGCAGCACATACGTCTCTCGAAGTTAGATTATTATCTAAAGACAGTCTGAACATTCATGACCCATATACCAACAGAAAAATTCATCTTATAATGAACACAAACCACCTGCCTGTGATAATTTTTACGAGTTCAGTTTTCATAGTAATTCACCACGATATAGCCACTTTGTTACGCGCGTGAAAAACAAGATTCAAATGAACTTGAACGTAAACAAGATGATAGAACAGCTAAGAAGCAAAAAGACATAATAAATTCACGGGAAATGGATGAATCTTCCCGAGAATGCCTCTTCCATTTCTGCCATTTTTTCATAGTCTGCAGCCATATCAAATATTGCAATTCTTGTTGCATGAATGTGTTTTTTTCATCACATAGTGAAGACCGTTGTTGAAATCAATATGTACACTCGGTGCCTATCCCACGATGCATAGCACAGTTGCATTGACTTTGCGGCGAATGTCAGAATAATCATCGGAAATAAATTGACGGGTTCGTTAAAAAAATTAAAACGACACTCGTCAACTTTTTGTTCTTGTTAAGAAAGGACGAAGGAACAATATAATGCACGGGCTCAATTCTCTTTTTGTTTTTATTCCGTACGCTTCAAGGGTCTACCATGAATCTACACCGAGTGTGAAGGGATGTTCCAACTCGGCCACAAGTCTAATCATACAAGAGTACCGATACTCGAGATAAATCGCATTGAATCCCCCGCCCCGATGAAATTACTGAGAAAATATAAACAAGAGCATTAGCAGTGTCTTTTCCAACTTAATCCCACACTTTTTAATATCCAACTTGGTGGGGATTAACTTAAAATACCAACAATTTCCTCGTATTAAATGGATATATTTCAAGGACACTATCATTAGGAACCCAGTATAGAATAAAATTGGCAGAAAATAAATACTGTGCTACCATGAAAACCTGCAAGTAAGGGGAGAGGCTTGTACTTTATTTATTCGACAAATGTGTCATCAGTTGTCTTCTTTAAACTCTTTTGACAGAACCAGTGCCCAGCAGTCGTGGCAATGGACTTGAATGCCGTTGCCATCTATGGGAACTGTGAGTGATGACGTCATATATAGAACACTGTGATGGTGCAAACTGAACGCATTTCATCTCAGCGTAGTCTGTCTTATCTCACGATGCAGGGATAATCTCAATCAAAAGAAGTTAATTTTTTTCAGAAAATGGCACGTCTCGGTTCATTTTACCGTGGACACTCGAAACTGTAAGGAAATGAAGAAATTGTGTTCTCACAACATGAAAACTCGGGCTACCAATACACAGGCGGACGAAAATACGTCCAGAAGTGGGACTAGGTTTTTGTGCGTGACAGATAATTATCATATAAAAGAATGTAAATTCGATCGCTAAAGCGTAAACTGGAATGCATATAGATTCTGTGTTGTAATATCATCAGTTCAGGACGAGGAGCTAGCAGTTTACGCCTTCAAAACATGTTATGATAAGTTAGGTAATGCTCATTGTATCACCTAGCTCTTTTGGTAGCTGTACGAATACTCCGTAACACTTAGCATACATTAAATCAACGTGCAGAGGAACGTTATAATATCAAAATTGCAGCAAGTGGTCTAAAAGATGAATATCCTTTCTAAAATTAATATTCAAAGTATAATAACTATGATTCAGTCCCTGTAGGGCTGCCGTCAATAATCTCCGCGCCTTTTTCGGTTGAGGTTGGAACCTTATCTAGCGGACGACAGTCAGAGAAAGTAACGTTAACACACATCACAATAGATAGCTGTCTGATAGGAAATTTTGCGACATACTCTAAGTTGTCATCGTTAACCTTGTTATACACTTACTTCGTGTGTTGGTGTTGGCTTTATTTATCTGAAAGGTAATGTAACCGGGAAAAACACTCGTGCACAGTGTGAGTCACTTGACTCACTCACCGTGACTCACTTTAAGGTAGAACGCGCCTCGGGGACAGATATTTGGACTCTCAAACTTTTACAATTCTTTTCTGATCTACCACTTGTAGGGGTTCATTTTAAAGCTCTTGGTGAAAGAAAACTTTTCATTGGCTTAGTTTTTCGAAATTCGAAAATTTTTATTATTCTCCATAGAGTTACCACAGGCATGGCGGCCATTTTGCATTTTAAATATCAGTAAATCTTGGCTTATTTGTTTCTTTAATACAAGAGACCCCCGATTTTTATTCTTGATTTTGAAGGAGAATGGTTGAAAGATTCCTTAAGGAAAGTTTGAGCAAAAGTTTAAGTCTCTAACTTTCGAGGCGCATACTACCATAAAACGCAAAAATTTAGTTTTAAACGTTCCACTGTCGACAACAGGACGAAGATTGGTCTTTCTCTGGACAGAAGTGGCGCTTCTTTTCCCGAGATATGTGATAACATAGATCGTAATTTGTCAGCGTTCCCTTAGTTAACATTTGAAAGGCACTGCATATTTACACGAGGTGCATTTGTATAGTTAATCGCACGAGTAGGTGTCTGCCTCGTGATGTTTACAAGTTCCTGACCATAAGTGTGGTGATTACAACTGTAACAGCTCACCTACGAGGTGCGATTAACGACTTATACCACGAAAAACAGGCCAATCTTCTCTAAAATTTGAAAATTACTGTGAATAAATCGTCTACTTTTGATTTGAATACCCACAATGGAATGGAGTGACCCATTGTACGTCGAAAGGTCACAGAGGTCATTGTGCACCTGGCATGCGAGTTGGGAAGAATGACCTATCCCAGACAAGTAGGACAAGGGTTCCGGTCAACTGCAAATCTGCATTTGAATAAGGGCTACAGAGTGGTATAATGCACCTGTGTAGAAGGAAACTGTTTTAGTCTGATTGGTAAAATAAAATGGCTTGCCTTACTCTATCTTATCGGCTATTGGCTAGCGAGAAGGAATTCAATCTGTGATGCATGTGATTGCCTCGTGGATGCATCAGGCTTTCAATGCCATTTTCGTGTTTTCGACTGGTCAAGATTGACCTTGTCAACTTGTCTGATCTGATGACTCAAGAGACTTCCTAGAGTTTCATCGACGTCCATGTAAAAACAACCAAAGTAAATTTTACACGGGCAAACTGCCCTATAAGAGCAGCCGCTACTACGGAGCGCATAAAATCCACGATGTGAACTTCAACTTATAAAAAGGTGAATGCGGCAACATCTCTGTACCATCAGGGATTCGATGAGCAGCTTATTAAAGAACAAACAGGTTCCAGATCAGATGACGGTTTCCGCGCCTCAAATGTTTGTCTACTGCACTACAAAAGCAGGTGTCGAATTTATTACTTTCGCCTCCATTTAGTGTTAAATCAGAGGAATCTGTAAGTAAACCAGTTTCTCAAGTTGCGACAAAACAATGTAACAAAACAGACAGGATTGGTCCAACCTAAGAAGACGCCGAATCTAAAGATGGACAGTCTTCATCAACAAATCATGTTGCTTACATTGAGCATGGTCCAAAGAAAGTTGAAATTGAATTATAAATTGTGATGCTATAACATATCAGTTGAACAAATTGTCTTCATTGTGTTATTGAATGTGTGTGAATGCTTTAGACATCTCGACTTGACCTATTGTTCTCATGCAAATTAGTAATCAGTCATACTTTTTTCATATTTAAATGAGTAATCACTACACTTTTATTGATATGATAATGATTTTCTTTCATTAAAGTGTGGTGATTACTTATTTACATATGAATAAAAGTGTGACTGATTACTTATTTTGCATAAGAACAATAGGTGTCAGTCATGATTTCAGGGATAAATGGATGGCAAGAACAATAGGTCACATGACCTGGAGTGGTATAATACTTCAAAATGTACAACAGAAAGTACGATCGTGGACCTGTCCTGTTAACTGTTTAGGGATTTCGGGTGAACTTGCTAATCCCCCAATCAACTGATCACAATTTTAGAACCATTCAACTGATTTCAATGGAATAATTTAAACTCTTCATAATCCAGTTTGTGATATGGGAATAAAGATTAAGCCATCCAACAATTTTGTATAATTAATAAGCGACAACATCCAGGCAACAGAGTGAGCACAATCTTTGCTTCTTTGAACAAGAATGAGGAACAAACGATATTTTGAATAATTGAAGAAAGTTGTATGAAAATGCTAGCCGCGGTGATAATAATATTAGTATTTTTTTACAAACTTTACCGATATTGTTGAAATATTAGAATAGCTCGCTTGTTTACATTTTGATAGGCAAAAAAAAAATCGGTAAAGAAGTTCAGCTAGGCCAAACATGAAGCGTTATTTTCTTCACAAAATACAACCATTGAATCAGATATGAAAATAAGAAAGGCAGAAATCTTTACTCGAAGCGATAGTTCCGACACACTGCAAGATGATAAGAATAAGTGCACCCTCCAACGACTAACAGAGTTTATAATGTGACCCCCAAGATATTCATATTTTCTGCCATACTCATAGTGCATTGTCATATTAATGTGTTTTTATGTTCAGGGAGAATTAAGAAAAGGTGATGCGGTTGATCTAGATCGACGCGGACGATGATGAGAAACAAGATCTTTTCTGCTTTGGCGCTAAAATTCATACCTGCTCCTGACATACCTCCCATAATCCTCTTATTTATATTCTCTGAAGTCAGGCTATGAAAAGATTTTCAGGAAAACTGGTTACAGACGAACAGAACTGTACGGCAAATCTCCATGCAATCCTGTTGGAAAGGTCTACGGTATATTGTATTCTTTGATCAATACACTCAAATACACAGTTACTGTGACTTTTGATATTTTTTTTTCGATTTCTCTTCTCAGTATCTGCAACATTTTCTGCATGTTTTCTTTCCCTAAAGCGTGTCGAAATGCCGGGGCCAAGTGTTTTCGGTGCGCATTTATGTGCGAGAAGCATCGTTATTGTTGATAACTGAAAGTGCGGACAGAATTTAATAATTATAATAATAATAGTGTGCTTCGCGGATCTACGGACCTAACGGATATTCGGATTGGCCGGCCGAATAATGTGTAGTTCCATTGTAGGTAGACCACAAAAACTGAGGTTACTATGTAGAACAAATTAACACAATATTGAAAAAAATGTATAATTTCGAAAATGCATAATATCGTAAAAATACTGAGAGAACACACAGGGCTGTAACTATAGTATTTACGCCTGTCTTTGGTTCAACACGACAATACCTTCCTGTTTTGTTTATATGCTCTTGATCAAAACAGAACTCGATCTTATCTTTGTTCAGATATCAAAATCGAGGATTTCGGTGCTTCAGATGAGTGGAAATAACACGTTTTGACGTGCCCTGAACATCACCGTTAAATTTTGAAGGTATATCACAGAGCCGATCGGCAACACATATTATCTAAAGGTGACGATGAATATGATATGAAATAGACCTTTGACCCTCTGAGATATCGCAAATCTTCATTATTGCCCAAGGTATGATATTGATCAGGTTTTGCTGTAACAATGCTATGAAATACCGACAATAGGTTAAGGGACAAACCGACTGGATTTAACACGGGCAGCTACAATGGAGCGTTTGTACAATCGAAAAACACATTCTTTCGGTTTTCTGTCCTTTGGCCTTTGCGATTTGCGTTTCATTACATGTCGTAAAGTATTATACCACAGATTTGATTGAATTCTAGGAAGCCTGTCACACCAGAATGTACTATTTTTTCTTGAATAGTTTAAGACATTCTCCCCTATTTACGTTATTATCCGTACGTGTTGAACCAAAATTTGTTGGAACGGGGTGTTAATGCCACTCGAGGAATTGAAAATCCTGTTTCAACGTCAAACTTTTGAAGTTAGTACTGTTTTGTAGCTATCATCTACCAACGAAAGGGCGAAAGCAGCCCTGATCGGTTTAGAAAAGTTTGGCCATGAATTTTTCTTTGCTGTCTCAGTGTTATGTTAAATATGTAATGCCAAAGCAACGAGGTGAGAAGGCGGTGATCATTGAGCGACTTTGAGGTAATCTTAACCTCGAAATCGATGAAAAACATGATCACAAAAAATAGATTTGGCGGCTTCATGAAGTGGTAGGTATGTACCTGCACCAATCATTAAAGAATATTCGGAATATCTATAGATTGACAATTTTTTAAAAAGCAATGTTTCTATTATCTTTGTGATAAGCCTTACAGTTAATCAAATGAGACCCGTTCATGCCAAATATCAGATGGTACAGGGCTCTTGACTCAGCTTCCAGGTGTCGTGACAGTGCTCCCATCTTTAATCGTAAGATCTTAAGGGGTAATGATCCGACCTATGCGACGGATTATAAAACTAAAACGTCGTGAAATTTCACTTGTGATCTGTAGCGATGTAACGTCCGTAATGGAGCCGTAACGATCGGCGGCGCGCTGTCGTAAAAATGACTGACGTGCGCATGGTGACATCATTCAGCTCCTCGGTTGGCACGTTGTGTCTCGAATAACGACGAGTTGAATTGAAATGGTCGGTTTTATTCTGAGCGTGTAACTTCGACAACTAAAAACGTCTTGATGTCAGCGTTTTAATCCCCTGCAATTTGGTTGTAAAACAAACACAGGAAATAGGACTGTTATTTATCGCTGAAAAATAAACTTGTTTTAAACGCTCGCTGATAGAGTTTGTGATTTCAAGCTGCAAATTGATATTACAGCGATTCCCGCCAAAGGATTGTGAAATTGGTTCGTTCACAATCTAAATGTCTTGCGACATTAGAGGGAGCAATAAAAGCTTTTAATACAACTATTCTTGACTAACGCCCCTACACGTTCGTGATGTGCAGAACAGTCGATAGATTAAGTCGTGACGTCACGTCCCCTCGCAGTATACTTAGCCTTTTCATTTCTCACGTGTTTAGGTTGTATGGATTAAACATAATCTTACGCAAGACTCGACGAATGGCACGCATCCAATCACAAACTCACCACGCAAACAATTAAATGATGGGATTATTTTCGCATTCTGTCGGTTGGAAAATTGATTTTTTTTCCATTTTACTGCGTGCTAAAGGGTCAGGTAGATTAAAAGTTTTCACTATCCACCCTTTAAACATAGAGTTAATCATTTTCTGCCTCATTTCATTCGTCGAGATATAAAGGTTATCACTTTAATACTTTGCTTACTTTGATGCGATCTGTGATTGAAAAACACGTTTTCTGGGTTAGATGAGAATTTTCTTGAAACAGAACGTCAATATTTTAACGCGAAACTCACATGATTTTTGAAGAATTATAGGCCTAACCACCATATCTGTGAACAGGGCAATTTTTGCTCACATGTTCAAACGTTTTTGTCCGATGTCAAACAAAGAGATTTGGCATAGAAACGTTCGTTAGATCTACATCCAGTGACAATGTCCTCGTTAAAGTCAGGTTTTAGCCTCACATTGCGATTTTGAAAGCGGACAGCGGAAACATTGCTTGTACATTATATATATTCATCTTCGAAAATATTAAGCACTTGAACAGCCGTTATCGTTGTGCGCGCAGGAAATTTTAGGAACAGTCACTGGGAACTTCTTACTTTGAAGATGGTGCCTAAACACACGGGGAAAATATGATCCATTGTGACAGATGGGGAGGGGCGAAATCATTAGGTAACAAATCTATGATTTCGAAGCCAACTTTTCCTCAAACTGCAGTGAAAGTTTAATCACTTTAAGATGCTCTACACGTGGTCGTAACCCAGTTGTTGGTAATGTTACAGAGTCCCTCTTTATCGCTAAAGTTAATTCACTCCATTACGTGCATATGGCCCTCGGGTTATGCAGTAGGTTCCTAAAAAGTAAACACTGGAATTGAAATAGCAAGGTTATTACGCCAAGGCGGCAGCCTATGAGAATGTTGTCAGAAAATAGAATGCGTTGGTCGGTAACGTTATCTCACCGATAGTTGTATCCTCGCGCTTGTTTACTTTGAGAATTCTCGAATCTAAATTGTGAAAATTTGACAAGCAAAACTGAACAGCGTTCATTCTCAAGGGTGTAAATCAGACATGCTAAAAAAGATTGCAAGTCAACTGTGGCTATTCACAAACATGTACAGTCATGTGACCTTCGATAGCGACACTGGGATTTGAACATGACTTTGCATATCATTCAGAGATGAATTATTAAATTATTCCCCCGCATTTTAACAATGTCGAGCTCCAAGGTGACACAGATCTCAACATGTGTCGAAGCCTTGGGAGACATGTGTGGGCGAGTTTTTCCACGTGACATTCGCGGCGGTGCAGCTGACACTAGCGATACCAGCGTCTTTGCCTCGTGTCTGACGCAGCACAAATGATATTCATGCTGATACGACACAGGAACAGGCGATAATTGGTATCATATCATACCAGTATATTGATGGCGCAAATGCAGCGATCTGATTGGTCGAGACGCGAAAAGAATCGTGGTATATTGGCGATATACCACGGTTTGCGCGCTCTCAGCTTGAGCCAAAATCCGGTTTTGACGTTCCATGCCTGAATTTCAATATACTGTTATGATATAATAGCAATAAATCACACCCAGCGAAGTTATACCACTCGATTTTGACCAGTTCACTTCATATATGCACTCGTTATCGCTCGTGCATCTATGTCGTGAACTGGTCAAAATCTCGTGGTATACCATCGCTGGGTGTGCTTTATTGCTTAAATAACCACTATGAAATTGTAACAATTTATGTCATGTCCTAATTTATCTAGAAAAAATGAGAACGCCGATAAGCATACGAAACGAAAATTATGTTGACTAAATAACAAACAAACAAACACGGATAAGACAGGAGAGAAAGATGCATCTACGTCACAAACAGGAACTTTAATCGTGACGAACAGAGTCAAATACAGACGCTGTTGCTTCATATCTCATAAAGCAACATATTTGCAATACAATACAATATCAACAATACCAGTGTTCTGTTCATATGTGTAATGTGTTCAGCTGCTTTAAATTTCTCCCGTCTTCAAGACATTAATCAGTCTTCAAGTTATATGCTTTCTGTTAAATTCAATTAGAATACGTAAAACTTCGGCTAAACGTCGAAGATAATCGACGGTCTCGAAACGTGCTGGCGATGCTGAAGGTATATGTGCGTGTGCGACCTACAGAAGAGATGTATACAATCTTTCTAGAAGACAACTTTCCTCACATGTTCATAGCCTTTTTTCTGGAGTAAATAAGTCACTGTCAGTTTTAAAATTTCGGGTTATTTACAACGAATCCATAATCCAGAAGGGAGCGACAAATTTTATGATATAGCTATAGATAGGCTAAAACAAAAGATTTGTTTCTGGTCAGCGCGCGCATCATTTCAGGAGCTGCTCGTCATGTCTTTATCCTCGTAAAAATTCTGGGTGAGTCAGAATTTCGTGTTCTGGCGGCCTCAATTCAAATTTTTTATGATGTATGTCCAAAAATGCTAAAAAGGAAACGGAAATATTTTGCAGCCAGTGATAAAAGACAATATCTGTTGCATCAATAGTGCCAAACCAGCATTGTTACTTACGAATAACATATCTTTTTTTAGCCATATGACAATAGGATTGTAACACACCTCATCCGCAGTCTGTATTCTAATTCGTCAATTTATAGTCAGGTGGGATGCGTTCTTTTTGTGCTGATCCACGTAAACGGCGTCATCAGGCATCATTTGTTTGAACTGTTGCCTGCCAGGCATCAGTTCCGAAAAATGATGCCCGCTGACGTCAAAAACGACATTGACGCGAACGCGGACCGGAATGTAAACAAAGATGTCGTCTGCGGCCGATCGAAACGATAGTCGAGAAATTTCTTGGTTATCCTACTTTCTGAAGAAGAATTTAATGCTTTGGTTTCCAACAAGGACTCGATACGGACAAAAACTATAATCAAAGGTGAATTGAACGTTTTGCAGAAGTATTGCGATCCTTTTTGGCAAAACTTTTTCTTACTGAACGACATCATAGGCCTACATGCGACACGTTTTGTGTATAGTACGTTCTTATGCATGGCTACGGATGAGGTGTGTTACAAAACACATATTGACTGGCATGAGGGCAACAGCATACGTCTTTAACCCCTCGGGCCTGTGAGTCACCCCCAAAATAGACTGTTTCCCTCGGCCTACGGCCTCGGGAAACAGTCTGTTTTTGGGGAGACTCACAGTCCCTCGGGGTACGGACGTATGCTGTTGCCCTCATGGCCAGTCAATATGTGTATAATGACATTCAACATAAAATGTCAGAGGTTAGAAAGTGCCAATCAATATTCAAATTTACTGTCATCAAACGAATTTGGTCTTTGCGAGGTCTACTGTCTTTCTTTTGCCCTTTCGCGACTTAGCTTCCCAATGTATGTTGCTGTTGTTGTTGTTGTTGTTGTTGTTGTTTTGTTGTTTTGTTGTTTTTTCGGGTAGAGCCCCGCCCTTTAAAACATCGTCCGGTCCGCACTTCTCAGTTAGGTGGTTAGGTCGGCGTAGCATAGCCTCCCTACCCAAATAAACACCCTTGGCTAGCAAAGTTAGTTACGGAGACCATACTACGCCGACAATGAACATGGAGGAAGAACTTTTAGAAGCGATACCTTACCCGATCGTACGGACCGGATGATGCTGACGATGCCGCATGGGTATATGACAGTGACTTATGTGAGTTTACTTCTGGGGAAAGAATCGGACGGTTATGGTCGTACGACTCTCTGTTGGTCCATAGCTTGTATTGACTCACTTCTAGACTAGGAGAGCAAATTCAGTATTTTGCTTACTACTACCAGCTTTTGTCCATGTAAAAGGGAGGGGTCGTCGGAACTGCGCCTGCGCGACTTTCTTGTTGACAATGTATTTTATCATAGACCTTGGAGCGAGATCCAGGGTCTATGATTTTATGCACGATATCTAGATGCATCACGTCAACATGACGGCAAATTTAATTTTACGATGTACATTGTGACAAATATGTTTCAGCTTTCATCAACCGCTAACGTCTTTTGGACCACGGTATTCACAATTGTAGTATGGGTCCCAACGACCTTCCTTTAAGTATGCCGTACGCGACAAAATTTCAATACGCGTTGTTGCAGGTGAGAGCGTTCCTTTTTTTAATTTTATACTCCCTACTCACTCTCCTGCATTTTACAAATGTGTGAAAGCTTCGTCTTGAGGTCAGGTTTGCGTCGACTGAACGAAACGTTCCCAGAGTTCAACTTTAAAGGGAAACAGTCGTCAGAACTGCGCGTGTGCGAGTCTCTTGTTCACAAACACTGTATTTCGTGCACGATATCTAGATGCACATAATCACCATAGCTGCAACATTTAAATTATACGATGTAGATTACGACAGACATGTTTTAACTGTCATCAATCACCATCGTACCTTGGATACAGTGTTTACATTGGTCGCATGGGTCCCATACGACCTTTCAGCGCAGTTCCGACGACATACTATATCCCTTTTAAAGTTGAATGCGCCTCGGGGACAGATATTCGTACTCTCAATTTTTTATAATTCTGTTGTGATCTATCACTTCGGGGGTTATGTTGAAGTTGAGTAGGTAAAATTTTACCATCTTAGTTTTGTAAAAATCAAAACTTTCATATTTCACCTTAGTGATTTTTTGAATTTCAAATATCGGTAAATATGATGAAGCACTTTGTTTCCTAGGTACCAAATTTTGCATGCCGACCCCTGATTTCCATTATTTGCTTTTGTCAAGAGAATTGTCGAAAGTTTCGTTGAGGACACTTAAGCGAGAAAGAAAAGAAAGATAAGGCAAGGAATGAATATAAGAGGATTCACTGTGGTTTTTGAGACAAGGCGAGAAAATAATTCTAAATTATAACAACTGCAAAACAAGCGTGTTACAGTTAGTTCAAAAATAGTTTTTAGTTTTACGACTACCGATTCCACGTCTGCAGCCGAATTCCTGGGCCAAAAATTTCTCACACTTTAGAGTTGATGATCATTTGGTAAAAAACTTGATGCAGAAACAAAGTACATTTCCGTGACGTCGAATGGACAGGAACTTGGCACAGTACCTGTTTTACTATTTGTGGCATCGTTACTTTTAAAAAATTCGCAAAAACGAACATTTACCTTCGAATAAAGATCTAAGCGATTGGAATTATTCGCAGATTCGGATGTTCCAGCTACCATAGTTACTCCCGTGCGCCAGAGAATTAGAACGCTGGAATCGGTCATAACCTGTCGAACAACTACAATCGTATGTTGTCGTTCGAAGGTCACAGTTAGTATGGTAAATGTATTATTCATGTTTTAAAGTCAAGGGAATTTTTTTCACAGTTTTGACTTATTGATATCAGTCGTTCTTGCGGGACTAGCGCGGGCATCAATCATCCGTGGGCTTGAATATTTTATCATTATGGAGACTTTCCGAGGGATAGGTGAGTTGTACAGTAATGTGACAGATCTATGCTCCGTGCGCTCGTGAAATACAAACCTTATCTATTGTACTGAAGTATGGCATTCTTTGCCCAGTGCGCTCGTGAAATATGCAGACTTTATCTATGTGCCAGTTCGCCTTCCACCATCGTTGAACCGTCCTCACGTGTCCCGAACGCTATTGCGAATTACTGCAGTCATAATTTCTCAAGTAAAATGATTGCATTCTTTTTATATTAACGTTTATTTATTCGATCGTATACTTCATTCAGTTGTACGTGACGTGTAACAGTACTTTCGCGCCAGAGGGCTTCCTCGTTCACTGAGCATATTCGGATTCAAAGAATATGTGTGTGATATGTGCAATGTAAACACTATGATACAATTTACATCATGATTTGTCGATTCACGCGGTCGCATTGATTTATCCCCGGGGCTTAATCAAACATGGAAGCGATATTTCGACCCAAACTATTTCCTACAATGCAACAGCTGGAAAACGGATGGTGGAAACTACCAAGAACGAACGAAATTTCTGATCAAATGCGCTGGACAGACACTGAGAATGTATTCGGCCCTATATTGATAGTTATACTACGTCATTAATGTTAAACATTTGCATAAAAGTCGTTGATTATGAAATTTATGACGGCAATTTAATGTTGATGTTAATTAAAAGGATAAAGCGTAAAGAGACATAGTCGTCGGAACTGCGCTCAATGGTCGTATGGGACCCATATGACCAATGTAAACATTGTATCCAAGGTACAATGGTGATTGGTGAAAGTTAAAACATATCTGTCATAATCTACATCGTATAATTTAACTGTTGCAGCTATGATGATGAGGTGCATCTAGATATCTTGCACGAAATGCATTGTTTGTAAACAAGAAACTCGCACATGCGCAGTTCCGACGACTGTTTCCCTTTAACATCGAAATCTCGTACAATCTTTGGAGATGATACTTGACATAATCTTCGAAACATTTTGATTGTAAGTCATGAATCAAGATCGACATTACGAGGTCAGTTTCGATAGTTTGTAGTTCTGGAGTACATGCTGAGGGAGTGTCAGGTTTTGACGAGAGTCGTGTAAAACGCCCGGATAGTGCACACGACGTAGACTTTATCGTTCGTCTTTGAGTGGAAAGATTAGTCATGATACCTATGAAATGATAGCGTCGATGAGCCGTTTATTAATCGCAAAATAGAGAGGTTCAGTTACACGTAATTACCTTCCATCAGAACGCCTAGTGTCTTTGTCACGTGATAACGGGACGTCGTGTCCGTGAAACACAGACGTTCGGAACGTCGTACGACACTTCTACACGTAGTCATAATTACGTGAAGTAGTGTTTAGATTTTATTCATGTTTTCAGTCAATTCAGAGAAGCAACCTCGTTCAGTATCGTTGTAAATTAGCAAACATCTTTAATGTAAGAATATTTTGTAGAGTTTGGACAAGTGTAAGATATACTTGTTATGGTTTCCTGACACGTAGGGAAAGTTGTAATCTCATTTTTAAACTGACGCCTCAACAAAGATTTCTTTAAACCTAATAAACAACTGTATTAAAGAGAATTGGTCGATTAAAATGAGGGCAGAATGAGATAGGACCTATACGAATAGTCCTCACGTATAGAAATGATTTTTTCCAAAATTATACGAATTTCCATGTTTCCAAGAAAAAATGCGGCGATGTCTTCGGGAATACACAACTAAACCAAAAAATTCACACACGCATGCGCCACCGCTCGCTGTCAGACGTACGCGTAATTACCTGCAACTAAACCTCTCTGATATCGGCAAACAGATGGCTCCGAGAGTAGGCATCTGAACAAGTCCTGTATTATGAGCAAATCTTTGTGAACTTTCCTTTCTAAAAATCTCCGCAACGTCATTTATTTCAGATCAGAGGAGATCACAGGCAGTGGATTACTATGCTACTTGTCAACCATTTATGATACTTTGAAGGCTTCTAAGATGGATTCAAACTTGTCCGCCAACTGTTGCAGTGTATCTCCCGATGCTCTCTCACTGTCATCGTCTGATCCTTCATCACCTAGCGCCACCAACGGCCATACAGCCGATGAAAAAGAATTAGCAGCTTCCACAGACCCGGACACTCACAAGGCAGAGTCAACAGATAGTAAAGATATCGTTAAAATTCATCAAGAAAATACTTCAGATTTGTCAGTGGAATCAGAAACAGTGGATAAAACCAACGTCGACCAACCAGCCGCAAGTTGTAAAACGTCAACTGAAAGCCCTGACACCAGAGAGCCTAGAACTTGTAAAGTCAATTTCGGTTCTCGGAAACCACCAATTCTCCTGCCTTGCGAATCTTGCCCAAAAATATTTACAACACCCTCATCTCTGAAGAAACACATGATATCTCACAGCGATATACGGCCATTCCCGTGCCATGTGTGCGGACGAAGGTTTAAAAGGGTGGACCATTTGTAAGTTTTACACCTTTCATCGAATTTACTCATTTATTAGACATGAGCGACATATATTTCATCTTTAGGTAGTATCTTTAAGGCAACCTATATGTGCACTCGTATATAGTACATGACTTCTGTACCAAGTTTATCAGCAACGTCTTAGTTACAATGGTGCCATGCGAAAATTTATCATCGCTAGGAACTGCGCTCAAAGGTCGTATGGGACTCATACGACCAACCATTGTATCCAAGGTACAACCATTACCTTGACTCACCTATCCAAGGTGATTGATGAAAGTTAAAAAAACCATCTCTGTCATAATCTACATCATATAAATTAAATTTGCAGCTATGATGATGAGGTGCGTCAGATATCGTCCACGAAATACATTGTTCGTAAACAAGAGACTTGCACAGGCGCAGTTCCGCGACTGTTTCCCCTTAATATTTTTTCCAAGTATTTTTACTCAACCTTAATGCGCGTTAGCCGGTGAATATTCATTTTAGATAACAGCGACCATTATTATTAGTTTTCTTTTTTTTCACTTTGTACAGGATAAACCACAAGGCTGCTTTGCATAAGATATACAAGTACACGTACACGTGCTCAAAGCCAGGATGCAAGGCTGAGTTCAGAAGCCAGGAGTCGTGTGAGAAACATGTTCGAATTTGGCATTGGGACGACGCAACGTGCGATGACAAGGACACAACCAGTGAAGTGGGCACATCTACAACAGTTACTGAAAAGTTTTCAATCAAAGAGCAGGAGTTCCGAGTCCAGGAAGACGCGGCAGCGGTCTGTCCCGCAGATGGAAATTTCCCGATGATTGGGCAGGAACAACCGTTGCAGGCAGATACACCAAGTATTTTAGGAAAGGGTATTGCCAAGGACGCTGCGGTTGAAACTGCGACGAAAGCCAGAACTGAGGACTTGGCATCTGCAGCGGCAGGTGGTCGAGCTGATCACCAACCCTCGCGCCAGTTCATGCAGGCAGTATCGGTACTTATCAAAGAGATACAGCGTGCGAGCAGCGAAAAGCCCAACTCAACCAAGGCTGAGGGAGGCGATGAACCTGTTAAAGATAAATGCAGTCTGTCGTATGATTTACCATCTGGGCGTCCCGTATTATTCGAAGTCAAATATCCCTCTGCAGTGTCAACTGGGCATAATCAGTCTGTTTTAACAGCATCAACAGTACCGCATGTGCGCGAGCCTGTTATGATGGCTACCACAGTCACAGCTCCAGGCGGTGACATTGCTAGCTCTGCGGTGGGTGAAGAACATAAGCATTCTTCTGACATCAAGATACTTATACCTGTAAAATCGAGTCTGGTCGACACGCCGTCAAAGGGAACGAATTTAAAAGCTGTGAAACAGCAATCTCTCGTCCCTTTATTTATCCAAGTGCCATCAGCCCACCAGAGCAATGGGAGTGGCGATTCAGTTCATACGGGGGTCAAGCCCTGTGGTCTGACTGCCAATAACACACCGTGCCTGCCAAGTACAACCAACGCCACGCAACCCAAGGTACTCGCAATCCAATCACAGACCACAACTACGTTAAGTGTCACCGACTTCAAACAGCCAAGTCAAACTTCAAACGGTAACAGTATACTTTACGTCACATTCCCGACTACTTAACGATTAAATTTTCCTTTATCAACAATCGAAGAATAACATTAACATATTGTGAACTTAAAATCCAACTTCATTACACTTTTATCAGTGTTGCACTTGTGTTATAGGATAAGGTATGGTTGAAATGGAACTAACTCAGTATAGGATATGTGGAAAGATCAAATTTCAATGCGTAAAGTTAAGTAGATTCATACTATTGAAATTCTTTCTAAAATGTCTTGATAATATTATAGTTCAAGGTCGATGACACTGAACTTCTGATTCTGGAGATGACAGTGTGAAAAGTCAGTTATGCTTCAGTAGTATAATAATGAAAATGGTTAACATTAAACATGTAATAATTGATATTCATTTAGATGGTGGACTTCTACCAGATCAACCTCTGTCAATATGGTCCAATAAGACAGACAGTGGTATGCAAGGTGACAATATCCTGCATCCGATACCAACACATTACAAGCCGGCTGTGACCGACCACTCAAAAATTTCACCGACGGGCTTCATAAAGGAAGAATTCGAACCCGCTTCACTGAGAACAGTGAAAAATCTAACGACAGTCCACAAAAACATAGGCAGCCTTGGCAAAGCAATGATTCCCAAAAACACTCTCATCGACAGTCTGATTTCTAAAGCGGCTATCAATTACCCGAGAGCAGAAACGGGTTTGAAGGGCGGCAATTCTCCAAATAGAGGCCGAAGACCTTGCAAGTTGACGGGCAAGAAAGCCAGTGTTGGTCGACAAAATGCAATCGTTTTACCTGGTGATGACAATTCCAGCATAGCTGCTGAGAGAACAACGACGAAAAGAGAAATCACGGGACAACAAACACAAAATGACGGAACGCAGTCATTGGACAGGTACTCTCCTTTCTTTGGTCATATCGGTCATTGTCTTCTTTACCGAGACATATAATGTTCCCTTGTTTGTAAACATTACTTGCCTTTTCTATTTGACCTTATTGTTAAGTATAGAAGCAGTTGTCTCCAGGGTTGTACGATAATCGTCCACATTTTACATATTTCACTTCAAAGTTTGCGAATATCTTTCTCAGGCCGTCAAAATATCCAGGTTTTGTACCATTGAACACTAGGTCACTTGACTGCTTGTACAATTGATTTATGGCGGGTAAATATTTTATGGGATTAAGTAATGTCCAATAATGGGACAGGATGCAATCATTTGACCGTAAGTGCAAACACCAATGTGGAAAGCGCCACCACAGGAGTCACCCATCACAGCTCGATGCCTGGCGACCTCTTGGTTTGCATTTCCTGATTTGTATTTTAAGAGCTTAAACATTTGGCAACTCTGATATTTGAGAGCTTAAACGTTTGGCAACAAAGACTCTTTATCGGTAACAATAGTCACAGGCGAGTCCTTTGTTGATTCAGTAAGTATTAGTCCTGTAAAGGAACGAAAATATTGCAAGGTATACAAAGAATCTGGGCGTTTTAGACTCCAAGTTTCAAAAAAGAAGAACAGCATTGAAAGCTATCCATTATTGGGTGAATATAGAAAAAACGGCTAAAATTTCTGGTTTCAGAGAAGTGCACTATACTAAACTGTACAATGTAGTTAAACGGACGGACATTTGATAGTTTTAAAACAGTAGCCTACCATAGGAAACAAGTATATAATAAAAGGCAAATATCGTTTTTTTTAATCAGATACAGAGAAAAAGATGGAAACCTTGTTTGTCCGGAATGTGACAAAATATTCAAAACAGTCCGTGCAAGGTGTGGACATTTTAGAATCCATTCTTTGGAAAGACAGAGAAACTACAAGAAATTCAAGGATTCGCATAAGAAGTTTCCAAACCGATATCTGAAAGTAAAAGGTAATGAGATGATACTTTATTACTGCAAACCATAGAATCGTTCAGAATGCGACTGGGGATAGATACTCATTCCTCAAATGATAACATGTTTTTCTGGTCTTGGGGGGGGGGGGGGGGGGGGGGGCTCATTAAAGCTCTCTAAGGAAGTAAAGTTTTCATCGTTTTAGTTTTGTGGAAATCAAAAATTATTTTTCCTTATTGATTTAACACAGGGATCGTGGCTATTTTGAATTTTACGGTAAATAAATAAAAGAAAATTTGTTTCTCTAGTTCCAAAATTTTCGATATGAGCCCAACTTTTTATTCTTGATTTGTTAAGAGAATGTTTTGAACGCTTCTTTTAGGAAAGTTTGGGAAATTTCAATTTCAATTTCTTGATGCATGCAACCTTAAGGCTGTGCAATTGGCTGTCTGGGAAAAAACAAAAACTGGATCACCAGGTCCTACTGATTCCGTTCATGTAATTCATTGAATGCGTTTCGCTGTTTTGTGATTTCTTCCTATATCGGTACAACATTTTGGCGCCTTGCAAATTTTTAGTTTTGGAGTGAGAGAAAGTTAGCTGCAGGAAATGTTCTCAAGGTGTGTATGTGGCAGCTGTTCTAGTTTTATGTTTTGTCAGGTTCCTGCGAGAGTGAAAAGTCTGACGAAGAAGACGCCATGAAGGAAAAACAGGAAATTAATAAAATTAGTCAAAAACATTATCTTTACGGTGAATCTACCACCGAGTCAAGTGAGCTGTTCAGTGAGATAAAACTGAAAGATACAGGACAAAACAATGACAAAAGTGTCAAGTTAGGCAGCAGGGATATGGACCCCGGAGAGGGGCCTAGTAGAGTTAGGCAGTCGGCCAGGCTTCGCGATTATATCTACTTACCCTGGTGGGCAACAGATAAACCAAGACGAACGTGAGTAGTTAGGCAAGGTCATAAAGTGACAACAAGTATATTTAAGGATGGGAGATGTGAGCTAATGATATTTCGGAAAAAAGCCTAACAATATGTTTTGATATATTGCAAAGAGATCTTCAATAAGACTTTGAAACTTTACATGTAGCAAGCATAATGAACTAGAATATAAAAGCGAAAATAAAACATTACTCACAAATCAAAGCCCCCCCTGAATCTAACTCTTTGTGTACTTTCAAGCATTTTTTGTGTCTGTAAAATGTAGTTTCCTATTCTGCTTCCTCGTTTTCAAATTGTTCAACAAAGCCTTCATGATTATAATATATATCGAATATTAATGTTCACGACGGACTAGAATTGGTTTGTCAACAATAATATTTCATGTTGTGTTCAATTGGTGTGTCCGCAAGGCAAATACTTTATCTTTCAACATACTTTAGGGAGATTGAGTAAAGGAGAAAACTACTCGTTTTCTTGATTGCAAATATTCTAAAGAGTTACAGTTAATCTCCATAACAATGCGTAAAATCTTTTCCTTTGATAGGAAGTATTACAACCTCGTCCAGCTCAAAGAAAGAGCTGCCAACATACCTGGGATGGGTAAGTATGTATGGTTATTATTTGTTTGTGTAAACCAAAAAACAACCGTTTTCTGGTTTCATGCGACGAAAGCTGTCTTAGGGTCTATGGTACGACATACCCTGCATTTTGATAGATTCTGTTACTGAGACGATAGCCAACCAGCGGAGTGGATAGTCATTTAGCACCAATCAGAGAGTACCTCTCATAAAATTTCGACATCGATCATAAGGTAACCAGTCCAATTCAAAAGACGACAGAGATCAAGAAATTTGGCGAAATTTTTTCAGTATTCAATTTATAAATGATATACTTACTTTTTTCGGTAACCAAACTCAGACGGCAACCAAACTTACTGACATCTACGTCAACAGATTCTCCACAAATGTTTTTGCTCTTGCTTCATTCATTCGTCGCTCTGATATTGTGAAAGAAAGATACATTGGGTATAGTTTACAACAGAGAAAGTAATTTTTCGACTGTCGCCGATTAATGGCCTTAAAGGCTGTGCCGTCAGAAAACGAAGCTGATAGGTAAACTTTGCTCGGCTCGTGTCGACTATTGTTGACGCTTTTTGCATATTTTCTAGTTACTTCGGAACAGAAAGAAGAGGAAAGATTACATCCACCGTATGAGGGACAGTTACTATGGCGACCAATGAAAAACGAAATGGATAATGACAGTTCGAAGAGTATGTATAGTTGTCACCAAATATTCCTCTCTCTCTCTCTCTCTCTCTCTCTCTCTCTCTCTCTCTCTCTCTCTCTCTCTCTCTCTCTCTCTCTCTCTCTCTCTCTCTCTCTCTCACCATGCATACATTTATTATATATTACGTGTTCCGCTCCCGCTTGGTCGCCTTTCATATCGTCAATGTATCGTGTCTACGATTCGAACGGCTAGATATGATCAATAGTTAGCCATTAACAACTTTCATCATCGATAATGAAAATCTGTTCAGTGACATCTATCAAACTGCCAATTGATGACCTCTTAACTCCAATATACGTTCATTGAACCCCTTCCCCTTGTAATATATGTCTGCCTCGCTTAACACATTTCTGCTTTTGTATCTCTTCAACAAGACTTTTATTTTGTCATTTTCACAACATAAATTTTTATCGCTGATTGACAACAAACAACTTAAAAGTCAATGTTTCAATTATTTCTTCACAGCTGACGTCATATGGACGGAAGACGATATATTGCGTTTCAAGTATGCACTACTTGAATTTGGAAAGCACTTCTCATTCATTACCCAGTTTGTGAGTTAATTAACCTGTGAACTTGAACATCTTTTTCGAAATGTCTTTGTTATTTACCATTGACTTAACTTTATTTTACCGACATTTCCGCAAACGTTCTAATAGTGGCAGAAAGGCAGAATCTATGTTGGTCTTAAGTTTTTTAAATTTGTTTTTGCATTAATTTGACACCTGTACAGTAAATAGTTTTCACTGTTTTGTTTGCGTTCATTCAACCCTAAATTTTTCCTGTAGAGATGACACAGAGAATGGTCACTGTTGCCATGAAAGTTTAAAGTCGTGAAGATATTTGCATCCCAGATACAACGTTTGCCGAGTGATTCTTTGATTAAAAGAGTAAAGTTTCCCAGAACAAAGTATAAATGAAAGTTTAAAGGTATACTGTCACCTGTTCAAATTTTGCCACAGTTACCATGGAAAGAGAAAATCTAACCAATCACAGATTTTAAGCGGGTGGCCGCTTTTTAAAAACAGTGCCCTTACATGGGCATTTTGAATACCAAGGAACGCCCGTTTGACCATATATGGGCATATTTAGATTACAGGTGATTGTATGCCTTTAACTGTATATATGGAAGTTTAATACATGAATGACAGTATGAATAATTGTTTAATTGGTTAGGAGTGTATTTGCTTAATCACAACAGTTACAATGCTATATCATGTATTTTACAGTACACAGATACCGTCTCGCGAAACACGGGAATATGCATACGGCAAAATCGAATATTGTATACCTTTAACCTTGTTCTGCTTTGTTTTGTTTTTATTTTTGACAGATGAAAACTAAGAGTCTAGCAGAGTGTGTGAAGTTTTATTACTGTTTGAAGAAAATTGATCCTGATTTCTACTGGGAAGTAAAACTTAACAATGACTTTTGGGTACGTTAGGTGTATCACTGTTCGATGTTCATGTTTAAAATCGCCAATGTATATGTAATTTGAATGAATTGACGTTTCACTTTCCTCCTGGACTTATAGAATCAACTCAATATGTCATGCCATGTAGAAGCCCTGGCTTCTTTGTTACTTAAATCAAATAACACAACACTTTGTTACTTAAATCAAACAAATAACTCCTCCTCGCGGATATTTTAATAAGTCCTACGGTCAGAGAGCTTTTTCGGTATGTGCCCCTTTGCTGTGAAATGCACTGCTTTCAGAAATTCGTTGTGCTAGAAATGTTACTTCTTTTAAACGTTGTTTGAAGACCCATCTTTTTACCAAGTTTTGCTCGTAATTGTAGTTTTTTGAGTTTTTAGCTGTTTTTGTATCTTTTAAATACTTGTGTTCAGCGCACTGAGACGTTTAATTGTGGAGTGCGTTTTTTAAGAATTAAATATTATTATTATTGTTATTATAGACTTAAAGACCCTGAAAATATCTGGAAACTTGCAGAGATAAAGGCATTGTCAACAATTCAAAACATTGGCATCCTCGCCCTGGGTCACATGTGGATGTCTACACTCTAGCGATACGCTCTCTTCGAGATTGGCATCGTTTGATACACTATAAAAAACGACATTTCATTAAACCATAGCACATTCACATACACTTAAAATATTTTAGAGTAAAATCATTCTAACATTAATGCAACTAAGATGAAAATAATAAAAATAAGTAAAATAAAAGACAAAACAAAGTAAAAACATGAAAGGACGTTGAAGGTATACACCGTTTTTCCCCCAAAAGAAAAAAATATGGTGAAATCGGCTCTCATGGGATTGCTAAATTTCTGTTTTTGAAATATTGGCCCCTACGCACTTTGTTTGCGTTATATACGATATTGAAGTAGTCAAAAACGGCAGCTGGCAATAATTTGTCCTTACCGATTATTATGAGGTGTATACGTTTCTTTGCAAGTACAGAGAAACAAATTCAATGGTTTGTGTTTACCGACAGCTTTCGTTGAGTGATCAAGAACAGAAAGCGAAGCAAGAACGGTGGAACAGACTCGGCGATGAATATTTTGAAGAGATCAAGATAAAACTACAGAAAGATCCAGAAAATGTGTTCGTCCGAATGATGGAGAAATTGCGCAGCGAAGCAAAGGGTGCTGACAAACGAAAACCCCAGGAAATGAGAGCGAAAATTGACGAGGAAAGACGGGACATTACAGAATCTCATAATTTTGCGGGCATAGCCGGAGTATCTGACTTTGAACCAGACGAGCAACTAAGCAGTGCACGAAAGAGAAAACGGTCGGCAAAGGAAGACGAACGTATGTTCAGAAAAAAGCTAAAGGCGTCTTCGAAACAAAATAAAAGAAAGAACAGGGGAAGTGCCGAACATTCAAACAGGATTTCTGGATTTCGAGAGAGTGTAGTTACGAGGAAGAGGAAACTGAGCGCCAAAGCTCATGACAGACGACCTATGAAGAAATGCAAAACATGTCACTGTGATATTGACAAAAGTGAGAAGGCACACAGAATTAAAAGTACGACTGCGCATAAGAAAGGTGTTTCCAAACGAGACGGGGATACTGGTAGAGAATTTCGACACGGTTGGAGGAAAAAAACGAAAAACGAGTCAAGTGGCAGACAAACAAGAAAAACATAGTTTGGTACGTAACAACAGGATATGTGCCTAATGCAAGTATTTGACAACTCCAAATAGCAATCTGTGTGATAAATGTAGCTCTTGGTAATTAAACGTGACTAGCGACCGTTCAGATTTCATTGATTTTTACACAATTTGTCTTGTCTATCGACTTCAAAGTCAACACGAATTTGGTCACGAGATGGCGCTGTGCAGTAGCCCGAACGTTCTAGAGGCGTAATGTTGCTTATTAATTCAAATTACCTCGGAACAAATTGATACACTTTTTTAGAAAAATAAAGAGCTATTTCAAAGTAGCTATAGTCAATATCAACCTCCGGGGTGGGGGTGAGGGTACTCCCAATATTTTCATGCGGGCATGTGCCGAACAAGTCGAAATTGTCTTACACGAGTAAATTCCAAAATGTGACCCATTGTTAGGGATTTTTTTGACAAATGGGGGGGGGGGACATCGTGTGGGGTAAAAAATGAACGAAATATGGGAACGTGTTAGTTGTGAAACAATTCAATACATACGCATAACGCCCGTGTGTTTTTCTTCCTTTACAGTGAACGTTGTTCAGGAATCGTTACATTGACAAAAAACAGCTGACTTTAAATCATTTGCTGGAGGATCCAAGTTGACAAGAATAAGTTCATACGCGATAATGTTCTAGTTTTTACTTTTTCGTTTAAAAAGCTTATTATTGAAAAATGCTATCATGTCCTTTCAATCAAATTGGAAATTGAATTCACCGAGTTTTGACAATCCTATACTTTACTCATTCAAATCATGATATTGTCGATATTTGAATTTGGTTAGAGGTGCCTAAGTTAAGTCATTGTACCATAGACTCTCGAGAAAAAACGTTTTTCTCGAGGGTCTTTGATTGTACTCTACTTTTTTTCAGCGATTTTCTGTTGGGCGAACCTTACTCTTTAAATAAAGCGCCCAAGTCCTCAGACGTGCGTAGCAGTGTCCATTCTTATCAGTAATGCATATGGCTACACACTGTCAGACATCGCACACATCATCCAAAACTCCACCGGAAAGTAACAGGACATGATGCTAAGTTGTTCCAGACTATGACTCCCATTGACGGATAGGCTGGTGATAGAAATATGGCTTTTTGATTATATCGATTTTGTACATATAGACTATAAAATATTTGACATGATAAAAAGGAGCAAAAAAGAAACATAAACTGACATCATCGTTGATTTGAACAACACATATGCTTGAGTATGTATGTGTGTTTCTATAAACCTATAAAGCTGATGTATCCGGCTACCTGGTGTGTGTTTGTGTGTGTGCTTGCGTGCAAGTACAAAATAATTATATATGTATAAATGTACATTTATATATCTATATCCATCTATACCTATCTACACATAAATCCATGTATATCTATCTATCCATCCATCTATCTATCTATTATCTATCTCTCTCCATAACTATCTATCTGTCTGTCTGTCTGTCTCTATGTCTGTCTATCTATCTATCTATCTATCTATCTATCTATCTATTATCTATCTCTCTCTCCATAACTATCTATCTGTCTGTCTGTCTATGTCTGTCTATCTATCTGTCTTCTATCGATCTATCTACCTATCTATCTATCTTCTATCTATCTATCTATCTATCTATCTTTCTATCTATCTATCTGTCTGTCTGTCTGTCTGTTTGTCTATCTATCTATCTATCTATCTATCTATCTATCTATCTATCTATCTATCCATCTATCTATCTATATGTGTGTGCATGTGTGTGTACATGTGTCTGTGTGTAATCGAAGTTTGATCATTTGAACCTCATGACAAAAAATGACATCTTTAGCATAGTACCTGTATCCGGTACCTGCAACGCCTTTCATTACAGACAAAAATAACTTGGAGCCAATATGACTCATGTGGTAATCATCGAGTCGATAAGGGAGCGAGTCAATTACGCCTTGAGAATGTTCAAAATGACGTCATGTACTGAGGCCGATATTTCCGCCGTGAAATATAGAAGAAACCAGCTTTCATATCCATGCCAAACTTGGCCAGTAGGTTTTGACCGGCCTGATACGTAAGGTTGTTGTAGTGAATGTTCATTAGCCTGTCATGAGACAGACATATTATACCTTGATCAAGGTCTTCCCAATTCAGTTATCTTGCTTCTGAGATCCCTACACAGCAAGTACCTTGCAATGTAATGTTTACTTTTGACCTCTAATGCAGACCTGTCAGATATCTACCAGCAGAGTTTCTCATGCATAGGATAATACCATTAATTAAATTTAAAGGAAGATGGTCAATGGGTGATATAAACTGAATGATGAAAACAGGTAGGAAAAATGCACCAGAATATTCCTTCTCCTACAGAAACGAGTTGACGATTTCTTTCCTTCTAATAAAAGTGGACAATCTTCAGGGTAGCCAGAAAATTTAATTTTCTATTCAACAATCCGAACCAACGTCTCATTCTTACTTAAGCTGTGACAGTCTCTTATCCAATGTTGGAAATGATATTAAACTGTTCAAAGGTCGTTTATTTTATGAAAATTGCCTGCTTTTCCGCTAGGCGACGTTCAGATGTTTCGAGTTTTTCTGGGCGTTGGTTGGAGTCTTAAAAGCCGTAGTTTCGATTTTCGGCAATCTTTCGAATTAAGTAGCTATCATTTGTATTGGGTATTATTTTGTGTATGTTCTGAAGTTAGAAGAATTATCAGGCGGAGCATGGACTGATAGAAAATATTGTGACATGCGTTAATCACGATGCACAAACAATCAGACTCCGCTGTAAATGGTCGAATATTTTAATTAATGAAGATTTTACAAATCAAACAAGTATAAGATTAGACAAAGAGAAATGACTAGATATGTTTGTTCCAAAGGACATCTTGGTTCAATCTTCTAGATTATGTTAATAAAGGAGTTCAGTTACACGTATTAAATACATCCAGCCATCGCGAAACGTCATGATCAGATGATCACGTGCTTCAGAGACTAGTACGTTTTAAGGTTCATATGTGGAATGCAATTCTGCACGTAGTTGTCAATAAGTATACGACAAGGCTCATCATATCAAAATTTTCAGAGTTTTTGTTGTTTATCTATATGTAGTCGCGTAGGGCCTAAATGCAAGGCCTTATCTTCCCACAAAACGTATGAATATTTTTTCAAGAAATATATGAATATATTCAACATGCAGCACATCAATACGGTAATTGCCCGCTCTACACTTACAGTTCATTCTGTCTGTCCTCATAACCACAATCGTTCATTGATTTAAAAGACGCAATGAAGACGTGGTACATATTTTAATCTTATCCAATTTTGGGGCAAATCCCATGCCATTCTACTCACATGAGAATTTGTTGTTGCCCGACCCGCACCGTTTATTTCATGTATTATTCTCTATTGTTTCAAAAACTTCCAAAAGCATGCATATTTGTGCTACTTGTCTGGAATACGGATATAAAGTGTGAATCTTTCTAGTATATGAGGTTTGCTAAGTCCGAATAAGAGACTGCATATCATAAGTGCAAGTTGAAGGTCGCTTGTCGGTGAATCACCTTCGATTAGCGCCCTCTAGTGTTTACGCAACGCAGGGTCAATGATGGCGGATGAGCCGCTATCGAAATTACGTATCAAGAGATTAGAGGCCAGTGTAGAACGCTTATTTTCGTGTTATATACCTTGCATTGGTGCTATTAGCTATTCTACCTTCGGTGTCAACGTTGTGCAGCCCAAAATAATTCGCAGGTACGTAATTTTATCCACTGTTGTGTCATCTTTGGAACATCATCATTGACGGTGGCCCCAGACAATCGCAGGTCACTCTCGTTGTAAACAATATTCCATATATGTCCTCCAACTGGGTCATTCAATCTTTCTCCGATTTTGGATGTTCTTTGAGGAAAATATGATATATTTTTGTTCTAAAATTGTATACAATGACCCGTGCGAGGAAAATTACGTATATTCCTTTGCTAGACAGATGTAAATGACGCAAATTCTCTATGAAGTGGTAGCGGAATGCGAGGATTGTATCATAGCAGTGAACGCCCCCACTTTCCTAATAGCAGAGATTGTCGCACGTCGCGTTACCGGGTTACCTTTGAGACCGAAACACCATCTTCGGTATCAAATTTTGAGCGGTAATTCTTGTTACTGTTGACCCATGCCTTAAAATTGCGAGGCGTCATGAAAACTCATTGATGATATTGTTTTGATAATTGGATAGCATGTTTACATGGATACAACTATTTGCAGTAAAGAATTGTCTCCACATATACACTCTCCGCCCGGACCGATGTTTCTTGATCACGTTTACCAGTAGCATTGTTTTCTCGTCAAACTTGTATTACCTTCCGAGCAACAGTAGACAGATAGATATGCACCACTTCAATTGACTATTTACAGCGCCTGCCATGCGTGACATCATGGAAGGTCTCTTTTTACATCCATGTGACATGTTAAAGTGGGACATGCATAATTAGCATATGGTAGTCCACAGTTTATGGTGATAAATATTATGACGTGCTTTGCTGGAGTGTCGTATTCTATAGATGCTATCTTTTCCATCAAATGTTCATACAAGCTATTCGTATTCTTGACCGCGGAGTGACGTCACTTTCACCTCACGCACGCGAGTGAGGTGAAATGGGATTTGACTATACAGGACAGTCAACAATGCAGAAATTATGTGACAAAGTACAGAACTTAGTGTTTATCATTGACATAATGTTGAAACTTTGAATACTTTTGTAAATGTTGAAAAATCCACACTTCAATATTTGTTCTCACGGCAGTGTGACGCAAAAATGACGTAAAATCCGCAAGTTCCCGGATGTCCGCGGTCAAGAATATGAGGCTGTACAGAGAAAAGCAGGGCCTTGTACATTACCACAGAGGTAAAACGGTCAAACAAACATGGCAGCCTAGCAATGGTTAGCATATGCCTTACTACTTAAATTTTTTTGAGATTTTCAGTATTTTAACGCGGGTTTTAGGGATTTTATCTTCTCTGTTAGTGAATTTTTTAATGTGAGACAGATCATAGACTGTAGAGAAAGGGTCTCTGTGGACCGTTTGCAATGTTTGAGGTAACGTTGATACCAAGCATATGAGTCACTACACATATTAAACATGAACTTGAAATTTTACCGACTTAAGGTAGTATGCACCTTGAAAGTGAAAGACTTTAACTTTTGCTCAAAATTTTCTGAATGAAACTTTCAACCATTCTCTTACCAAATCAACAATAAAAATCGGGGTCACTGTGCAAATTCATGGACTAGATAAACAAATTATTCTATATTTCACTATATTTGAAATTCAAAATGGCCACCATCCCTGTGTTAACCCTATGGGAAAAATTACGTTATAGATTTTCGAAAAACTAAGACGGTGAAAGTTTTTGTTACTCAATGAGTTTTAAAATGAGTCCCCACAAGTGGTAGATCAGAAAAGAATTGTAGAAAATTGAGAGCCCAAATATCTGTCCCCGAGGCACGTACCTTAAACACAACTACAGGGAAAATGGAGGGAATATGTACAGGCAGTGAATTCCTAGGCAGTAAGGGCTTTAATCAACTGAAATTCTGAGGGATAAATCATTTTGAAATCATTTCCCCAGATAATTTGACTGACGTGTTTTATATCCTTATGATTATGCAGTAAACTTGGCAATGCTACTGATGACGTCATAATTCAAGTTTAATTGATCTGCCAATTTACTGTAACCATTTCCTTATTAAGGAATCCATGCAAAAATTATGTAAGATGTTAAATGAATATTACAGTCAATTTGCACATGATTTAACAAAGGGACCAGAAACTGTTCACATTAGTTAGGTTTCTGGTTTCGAAGGTTTCAAAGTGTCGACCAATGTTCAGTTCAATTCTAACGCAAACTGTCCCTTTAAATTTTTCCCACAGCGTTTTCCCAAGGCACTATTCAGGGATATCCACTTGCCTGTTCTTCAACACACAGCTTGGAATTGGACTTTACATCTACAACAGGCCGATTTTCAAGAAGGCTTCCACGTCTCAAAGGATAAGATGGACAGTGTATCTCACCGTCATGTTTAACTTTGGCTCTGTGCTCTTTTGGGCGGCCACCAAAAACCTGCTTCCAGAGAAAGCCTTTATTCGGGTCCTATTTGCAATATCGTCGAGCATTTGTTGCCTCATACTGGGTTGGCAATACCTGGATTTTGTTGACAATGCGTGTGAGGAATCTGAACACTGAAAGAAACTCTTGGCCCACCTTTCTGCTTGATTTTAATATCTTCGACCCCCCCTGTTTTTACCATGGAATGGTCCAATTAACTACTGATAACAATGGGTTGTTCTACAATTCAGGGAACGTTGGATTGAGTGTGAAAGGGTCATCCAGTTTTTTTCGCCGATTATGCAAACAAAAGAGGTGGCTGTAGGCGGTGCATTGATTACAGAAGGAACATTACTAGAATTTTACTGGCTGTGATTGTGATGAATACTGAGGCTCGTACAGGAACATTTAACGAAACCTCTCAAAAAAATTGATCCACATTTAAGGAAACCTTTCAATAAGACAGAAAATAGTCCTGTGCAATTCAACGGTGAATGATATGACCAGTTGTATGAAAGTCAAGTTCAACCATCGATTTGACCTTTGAAATTGACTTCAACTCTATTGAGTGGCAGCCGAAACTTTTATTGACCAGACCTGCTAAAGTCAACTACAGCATTTATTAACCTATCCTATGAAGGTCAATTACAGCCTCTGTTGATTAATCCTGTGAAGGTCAACTACAACTCTTACTCAAAGAGAGACAATTCGCACAACTCTGATTAACATTGACATACTTGTGGCCATCTCTTACGACTGACCAATAATAACTGCCAGTTTCAGTCACATGACAGTGAAGGCCAATAGATAAAAAGAAGATGAAGACCCCTCAGCCAATAAGGCAGTACCTTTGAAGATCAAGAAAACAGCTTTCTAAATCAAAAACATCCCTTTGAATTGATTTCATTCAGCATAAAGAGACTGTGTACACCACACTTGTTGACTCGTAACTGTTAGAAAAGAAGACCAATGAAATCAAAAGTGTAATTAGCACTGTAGATATAAAAAATTAAGAACTGGAACACTGATGTACCTGATGCAGCCTGCAGAGAAAAGTGAGACAGGATTAAATTCATGTGCTTAACTTTATGATCAACTTGCATCAAGGATGTGGCTGAAGATTTCAATGCCATGTTGCATGCACTGCCTCAGAATCACAATGACCAATGCTGTATTTGTGAGAGTTGAATCATCCTCACCTTTTCAAGAGAATTTTGTCACACAAAAGATGCAGCATTAACAAGCCGTGTTGACGTTGAAGCTATTGCAATGATCCACTGCCAATGATGTACTCATTCCGACACTGGTCTGCAAATCCCAACGGCGAAAACCATACAAGGTGCTTTTGTTTCAGGAAAACGGTAACACTGCCAGCAGTTGGGTTCGGAACCTCAACGACGCTTCCCTGTGAATTGCTTGTCCGGTCAACACACTGCCAAAAGGTGTACCTCATTTGTTTTTACAACTAGTGAAGAAATACAATCTGAGCTGCATCCATCAATAATTCCAAGTTTACACTGAAAGTTGATAATCGTAATACATCTAGTTGTGCAGTGAAACCAAATCTTAATACTATAAAAGGTAGGATTACTGATTGTTGTCAATAAATAATGGGAAAGTGATGAATCTCCGTGAAATATTAAAGCACTCTCTTCTTGAGCTCAGTGCTCAAAATTGAGCCTTTGCTATGATTAGTGCTGTACATTTCAATGTGTATTTCTCTAGTTCTTTGGTAAGTTACATGACATG
Source organism: Ptychodera flava (assembly GCF_041260155.1). Taxonomy (NCBI): domain Eukaryota; kingdom Metazoa; phylum Hemichordata; class Enteropneusta; family Ptychoderidae; genus Ptychodera; species Ptychodera flava. The sequence goes on along the minus strand of NC_091949.1, from coordinate 12,320,999 downwards.
ATGGAGTTGAATCTTGACAAGGAATCCATCAGAATGCATTTACTGCGTTTCAAAGCCATAATTTTTGCAGTTAAAAATATCGAGAAAGCAATCAAAAATTTTTCATCGTGTTTACACTTGCATTTAGCGAAAGACATCTCACAAATCACATTAATTGGTTAAATAAATCATGAAGATAAATCATTTCCCTGATAATATGTTAGTCCATCACATAAACAGAACAAAATGGTTTCAAGTACTTGTAAATTTCTTGAGTATGTACAGGGATTTAACATGACGGTTATTCTGGAAATTCTTATGTAATGCGACATTCTCACTTATTTTCATTGGTTTATGGGTTGTACCATTAAGAAGAAGGGGTGTCAGGCATGTAGTGATTTGTAAGTGTGTCATCTCATGTAAAGCAATTAGCTAACTATCTTTTTATTAATAACTGGCAGAGGCCATGTATTTATTACATAACTCGGCAAGATTTTGATAATTATGGAATTACCTGATCATCTGTGCTTATAGTTTGTCATGTAATGAGGCTGTTACAGTAATGTTTTATATATGCCTGATTATCTTTGAGTACATTAGGGGACGACTGCATTAACTTGCATGGTACCTGAAACCCGAGTCCTTGCCTGAGCAACTCGGGTGACAAACAGAAGACTTTTAATCCCCAAGGTGTGAATGTTCCATTGTTATGTTTATCTAATCCAGCTGGTGCCATTGTAGTGCCATTGTAGGAAAGGCAGGTCTGTGAAATTGATCCTCTAGGGAAGTAGGGTATTCCTAAGTTAATGGAGCCTTCCCGTAATGAGCTGACAATCTCCATTTTGTATTGACTTCTATAAAACCAAGCTTTTGACAGATGATATACTCTGTGTTGAATTTGGAATGATACAGTTTGAAAGATTGCAGGTCATAGGTCAAAGGTCATTGAAAATCATAGATCAACTTGGTAAACTTTGTATGGAATTTCACATCAATGTTATCAAAGATGGTATACTCTGTGGAATTGTGGGTGACAGTTTTTTGAAGATTTAAGGTCATAGGTCAGAGAAGGTTATTGAGGGTCATAGGTCAAAGGTGGTATAGTTTGTGTGGAATCTGGAATTGCAACGAGCGTAAAGTTGGCGTCATACTCATCCTCATCCTCAGCTTCAGGGGTCACGTGAAAATGAGGATGAGGATGACGCTACAGCGTCAGCTTCACCGGCGTCAGATCGATTATTCCCAATGCGTCTGATGGAATATAAAGTGTAAAAACGACTTTAAAATGTGCTCGAAGTTACATATCACTGTAAATGTTAATCAAAACACAGTGGGGTTTGTATTTCATAATATTTAGTAACCTCTCCTCTTAATATCCGTTTCTCACGATGTAGTTACAACGCAATATTCTTAGCCCTTAAAGTTCAAAGGTATAATACCTTGACTTTTCAGACCTCAAGTCATAGTTTTACAATTTAATTGTTTTATATGTCCTCTGAATAATTAGGGCTTTCATATCGCCTCTCATGGTGGCGATTTTTACACATTTCGGACCATGTATACCCTTTTTGCACCAATTTTTGGAAAATCTTAAAGCAAGAGTTGAGAGGATACCAACAAACACATCCACGGATCCATGGACTGAAAATTACGAATATTTCCAAAAAACTAGCCTGCATCTTCGGATATGACGCTGAAGCTATGCTGAGTAGCGTCATTTTCAGTGTCAGCTAGAAAGGTCACCTGAGGCTGAGGATGAGGATGAGGATGACGCCAACTTTACGCTCGTGGAATTGCACAGTTTGAAAAGTTAAAGATCATAGGTCAAAAAGACATCGAAGGTCATAGGTCATAGATGGTATACTTTGTATGGACTTTGGAATGACACAATGTTGAAGGTCATAGGAACTCTGACTTTAAATATGACATTGTCTTAAAAAATACAAGCAACCTAGTGTTGTAAAACTAGTTACCAACAGACGTGCACACTAGAATGAACAGACATCAATTTAAGTTGTATAAACGGTACGGTCTGTGTTAGATTCGTATCGTAGAAAAAAATCATCATAATATGACAACCAGCATTAAAATGTGATCATTTGTATATTTGATTTAGAAATTACAGCATTTACACTAGCTGAGCTACACAATTATAACATTCTACGTTTTGACAGTCATTTCTAGACTAGAAATACTGGTTGTGCATTTAGGAGATCTCCATTTTTATTTTCAAACATCCATGTGCCCATTATCTCAAATCTGAAATATGGATTCATTTCATCAGGTTCATTTACAAGTGAAGGGTAGAGATTTAGATGGGTCCTCATGAAAATCGTCAAAATTCATGAAAGTCCTTGAAAGATTTTTGATTCTCAGTGTAGTGTTGTCTGTTGGTTGGACAGAGGTAGATATTCGTGGGGAGGTGGGGGGGGGGGAATCGAGGAAGAGAAAGAAAGGGAGAAGCAGGCTAGCTTTGCATTCGTAATATCCTTGTTGTGTGCCTTGGATGTGTTCTGTCCATATAGCTGAATCACAAACATGTATATAGATTTTAGAAAGTGTCATTTCACAAGAAAGCCTGCCACAGGAGTCGCAAGCTCTACCAAGGAAGAGTGCAGGATTTCAAAAATGCTGTTTCATTGAATGTCAGTATTGATTGTGTTATCATGAATTTTAACAGGTAGAATGTGATTAATAAATTTGTCTATGCTAATAATTACTGGGGGAGTGATAATTTGTAATCAGAAATCATATGACTTGCTGTGACATGATTAGTATTGTAATCAGAATTATTTTATTTTAGAAATGGTCAAAGTTTCCATGATTAATAGCAGGACCATAGTACTTCTACACTAGAAATCTGTGACAAGGCAGAACCCCGGGAAAGTTCACACATCCAAAATAAACAGGGTAAAAAAGGACCAGGACATCAGCAAAAAATGTCAGAGTTGTAACCTAGGTCCATACATCACCAGGACTGACAACTTATTTGAAAACCAGTGTGTACAATTGACATATGATCATCATGTGATCACTTGGTGCAATGGACATAAAGACTGCTAGAAACCAACCATAAGATGTCAATGGCTACACAGACACTGACACAACCGGACCAGATTATGACTGTACAGACAGCCTGAAAGTGTCCAGCTAGCTAGGGAGATAGCAAATCAGACTCTTAGATTAGTGGACAAGTTTTAGGCCTTCTGCCACATGTACACTTTCCTTCACAAATATTGATGTTTGCATTGTGCTGGTTGCAAAGCAAACAAGTTAACAAACTTTAAGGTGTGAATTTGAAGCCCAACAGATTATTTAAATGAAACCAGCATTTCATGACCTTAGGTCAAAGTTCAAAGGTATCAAGCTCCTTATAGCAATATCATTATCAATATGCATGTATGTTTATTGTTCTTTTATTACAAATGATAGTGTAGGAGATGAGGAGGGGCACTGCAATACTTATTAGAAATTTGAGGAGAAGGCACATGTTTACGTATATGATGTGTAATAATACTAAAATGCAATTTATTTGTCTTAAAGTGTGGACACTTTGCGTACTCTGATATTGTATATGGTCTATATAGTAGCGCAGAACCAGTTTGTTTCACACCATGCAATGGCCAATCTTCAGCAATCTGCTTGCAATAGGACTAATACATTGTCCCCTGTAAACACGATTGCCAAAGCTATGATGTTGAATTTTTACATGTCAATGCATCAACTGTTCCTAATCGAGGTGCATGTTTTCAGTGAATTGTAAAATTTTTAAGTACTTTGATGCAAGACTGATTATTAGATCTGGTTTTCTGAAATGAAAAATGCATAAGAAGTAACTTGGGAAAGTTGGGTAGCAAATTTATAGTTTTGAGGAAGTTCAATATGTGATTGCTGGTGTGTTTAAAATGTGTCATATATTGCTGCTACAAAGGACTTACTATAATGCAAATGAGCATGTCTTGCGGACTGTTTTGTCATTTCTGCTTAGTTTCATTTCTCTGTTTCCATTCACTTTCTGGTTATAAGTTGGGTCCTCAACAGATGTTTCATGGCTAATATTCATGAAATTTACCCATTGAAATGAAAACATTGCATCTCCCAGTCAATAATGATGTAACTCAATGTGCATAGTGATATGCTTTATTGATGGGTCTTTGCTAATTTTTGTGAGAATCAAATTTATGACCTTTCTTTACCTTATTTTCATATGTAGGTGAAAGGTCATATAAATAACTATTATAATTTAATGTGCACTGTGACATAGTGGGAATGCATTCTGAAGCAGTGATGTTACCAGTGTCTGTCGTTGATAAAACTTGGTAATGGAGTTTTTTGACGGGAGCTACTTGAAAGTCATACACAGAAAATTCTTGGTACCACTTGTGAAAAGAGAATATGTATGGTGTTCTTTTAGCAGTCTATAAATGTTGAAGATGTAATAATTCAGCTTAACTCATCTTACATTGATAGTAAATGTAATTTTTAGAAACAAAAAAGAATAATCTGAGGATGGGAATCAGTTTGAAGTCAGTTTAATTTTCAACCGAGAGTTTTTCTTTTCTCACAAACCATCGCCACTGGAAGTGGTGGAAGACTTTATTTTTCTAATATGTTGCATCAATTATTGATATTATTATTTCCGTCGATCTGAGAAACTGTTCTGGAGTTTTTCTTGAAACTCAACTCATCTGTGACGTTTCTTTACCTGGAATGTGGACATGCGCCCTCAGTGTTGAAAAGTTGAATGTCTACTGTGGGTACACACTGTACTTCAGTATTCTTGTATTGTAGCTGAATGTATGCCTACACATATTAAAGTAATGTTCAGCATAGCACAGGAAATTTCCCCAGAGGATAGGGGAAGGGGTCAGTCAAAGTTGTTATCACGCAGGTCAAATCCCGCTTTTTTTAGGTAGCAATTCCCTTCACCTATTATTGGGAATGTTTGCAGTATATATGAAGATGCTTGATTTTCAAATAAACTCACTGCAATATTGTAATTCAGTTTTTTCACCACCTGGTAACAATGGCAACTTACTTAGTATTATAAACACTTCAACATTGTTATGCTCATGATAATGTGCAATTCATTCAGTCAAGGTGTTTTTGCGTTTTCACGCTTGGAATGATGATGCATAGACCGGTCATTTATCCCTCAGATTCAGTGCTCTGATATCATCCTGTGATGGCACACTATTTATGAAATCATAACAACAAAAATAATGAAATTTATGCACCTCAGATATTTTAATTTCCTTCAAATGTGACTTGTAATGTTTTCCTAATATTTTAGTTTCCTTCAAATGTGTCACAAACAAGCTCTGACATCACAATATACTTTGTTTTGCTGACTTAGATATTTATACTATGCTCAATGTTAATATCATTTACACTTATGGTATACCTTATCAGCACAAATTTATTTAATATTCTGAATTTTTCATAAAGCAGCTCATTACACAAGTTTTCTTTCTTTTAATAGAATAACATTTATATTTATCTGTAAGTTATGTGGTGTTTAACATCATAAAAATTTATTTATCCAAAATTTTTTATGTCTCTGTTTAACATGAAGTTTTGTCAAGTTTATTTGCTTGTTGAAATTAATTGCTGTAAAGCATGTATGTGAAAATAGAATTGCAATTGACTATATTTAGAGACCAGATATGGGTTTTTGAAGCTTTTTACACTGGGTTCTTGGTATCCAAGGTGTACTGCCGAGTCTCTGAGTTATAATTCACTGGAGATATATTTAATCTGCTGAAATAAATTCAACTCTAGTGAGAGTAGTACTTTACCAATGTCTTGTTTGGTTTCTTCAACCCTTTCACCAACATGGTTTGGCCCCAAACCATTGTTATCAATGGAAAGTGTGGACCGGTTTACAGGTAATCAGGGATGAACAGGTTGAGAATATTTGACTGTATCAATGGGGCCTCAGGCTGAATAACAGGCAACTAAACAAAAGAAATAAACAAGTGACCTAGTGGTTGATAAACAGCCGCAAAAATAGACTATTGATAATTTCATCATAATTTAAACATATCACATTAAGATCACCCCTAGGAACATGTCTACCACAAATCAAAGCTATCAGACAAGTAGTTTTTGAGAAACACATTTGTAAGCATTTCGAGCTGAAATTGTAAAAAAATGCTGGTCCACTCACTAGGTATATAGCTATTGATGTTGACCCTCGATTCAACTGTAAACATCATACTGTATGAGATTCACAGTCAGTAGGGCAGAATTGTGTCATACTTTCCATTTTTTCTGCCCATCTCACACTGGACATCCCATGTGACTGTGGATTTTGTGTCAAACAATGGTGGTGAAAGGGTTAAACAGACATAAAATACGCATACCCGGACTTCTATTCTCAAAAAACAGGCAATTTAATTATTTGCATGTGAAAAAAAATATTGCATGTTCTCATCCTGCATCCAAGATCAAAAGTTGCTACACTACTTCAGCCTCACACTTCGGTCCTTGGCCTTTGATAAGCTATCCAAGCAATGCTGCAAGCACCTGTTATCACTAATGGTTTGTCCCAAACCATTGTTATGAAAGGTGAGAGTGGACCTGTTTACAGGGAATTATATGGGGGCCCGTTCTAGTCAAAATTATGTTTTATTAATTTTAGTATGTTAGAATTAATTTTATGTAGACTAGAATTAATTTACAAGCACCTCGAATTAATTGTACGTTTCTTTTAATTAATTTTTATATGCTTTAATTAATTTTGTGTAGTCATGACGAATTAATTTTATGTGTTCCAATTAATTATTTCTGCTTATCTTTGCTGTAATTATGTAATCTAGAATTAATTTTGCTAACATTTCAAATTATTTATATGTTTTTTATGTGCGGAATTAATTTTATGTAGTCTAGATTTAATATATTAATTCCTTCAATTAATTTTGGGTTCAAAATGTTTTCACGTGCTGCAATTAATTTAATGTGTGCTAGAATTAATTTCTACTAGTGTCTTGAATTAATTATGTGTTTGAGCGAATTAATTATATGTGTTCGCTCCAATTATTTATATGTGTTTGTTCGAATTAATTTTATGTGTTTGCTCGAATTAATTATATGTGTTTGCTCGAATTATTTTCGGCCGATCCCACAGTCCTTTGCGCACGCTTTCTTAAATCAATATGGCGGCTCCCGACCGGAGTGGTATTATTCAGGCGCTCGAACCGTGATCTGTGAAAATGGAAATCAATAAACTGATCACAAAAACTTTTGTAGTGTCTCCTGTCTGAGGGATCGTGTATGTGATTGCCCATAGAGCGAAGCCCGACCAATTTTGTGTTTACGTCAGACGCGAACGTTCACCCTTTCTATCGGGCTTTGCCAATCATCGTGTACTGTAGTGTAGTGCAGTGTAGCCTAGAATCCTATTCGTCCGCTTGCCTCCGTACCTCCAGGGGCAAGCGGACATATAGGATTCTAGGCTAAGTGCGGTGCAGTGTGTACCGTAAGCGTACGCAGCATTCGAAAAGAAATCTGCCGAACAGATATCTACGAATATGAAAACCAATAAAGAACTTAACAATGACCACCAGGAAATGTCTCCAAGCTTGATTACTGTCAAATGTCCCTAATTACAAATATAGCATTCGGCAGTTTCACCTCTATCTGACAGGCTTCGCTACGCGAAGCCGGCCTGAATACCGGAGGAAAACTAACTGGCCGGCTTCGCATAGCGAAGCCTGTCAGATAGAGGTGAAACTGCCGAATGCTATATCTGTAATTAGGGACATTTGACAGTAATCAAGCTTGGAGACATTTCCTGGTGGTCATTGTTACATGTAAGTTCTTTATTGGTTTTCATATTCGTAGATATCTGTTCGGCAGATTTCTTTTCGAATGCTGCGTACGCTTACGGTACACACTGCACTGCACTACACTACCACACGATGATTGGCAAAGCCCGATAGAAAGGGTGAACGTTCGCGTCTGACGTAAACACAAAATTGGTCGGGCTTTGCTCTATGGGCAATCACATACACGATCCCTCAGACAGGAGACACTACAAAAGTTTTTGTGATCAGTTTATTGATTTCCATTTTCACAGATCACGGTTCGAGCGCCTGAATAATACCACTCCGGTCGGGAGCCGCCATATTGATTTAAGAAAGCGTGCGCAAAGGACTGTGGGATCGGCCGAAAATAATTCGAGCAAACACATATAATTAATTCGAGCAAACACATAAAATTAATTCGAGCGAGCACATATAATTAATTCGAGCGAACACATATAATTAATTCGCTCAAACACATAATTACTTCGACCGAACACAAAATTAATTCAAGACACTAGTAGAAATTAATTCTAGCACACATTAAATTAATTGCAGCACATGAAAACTTTTTGAACCCAAAATTAATTGAAGGAATTAATATATTAAATCTAGACTACATAAAATTAATTCCGGCACATAAAAAACATATAAATAATTTGAAATGTTAGCAAAATTAATTCTAGACTACATAAAATTAATTACAGCAAAGATAGGCAGAAATAATTAATTGGAACACATAAAATTAATTTGGCGTGACTACACAAAATTAATTAAAGCATATAAAAATTAATTAAAAGAAACATACAATTAATTCGAGGTGCTAGTAAATTAATTCCAGTCTACATAAAATTAATTCTAACATACTAAAATTAATAAAACATAATTTTGACTAGAACGGGCCCCATAGAATTAGGGGTGGGCAGGCTGATGTTGAAAATAATGCAGCTGAGCATGAATCCAATATTCTCCAGTGTTGTTGTTGTCTTTGTGACTGCATGGAAAATCAAAATGCAATGGGCTGCCTGTTTTTACATAAGTATGGGCAATGTAAGTAAATAAGCCTCTTCTAGACAAGGTGAATCTTGCAGACCACTGTCTCAAAAAATATAGTTTCACATTCAATTTACATTTGTTTTGCATTTAATAAATTTTAGTGAGATCTCTAAAAAAATATACAACAAAATTTGTTATTCAGAAGAATAATATTTTTTCCACAAAATACATAGTTACTTTCTTAAAAATTTAATCATGTAAGGAGCTCAGATTAAAATGCACTGAGTGCTGAAAGGAAACAACCTAGAGCTGTCCCCATTGATGCTTTCAAAGTACATACTCTGTTTGACTTCAACATTTCAAAATAAAGTGAACATCAAATTCAGACTCCAAATAGGCACTGAATGGATGAGATATCAAACCAAATGGAATTTCCGGAAATTAATAGACGTGCAACATTATTGAAAATTTTGCCCATAAATATTCATCTAAATTAAATTTTGCATTTGGGATCTTTAAAACATGAGGAGTAAGATGATTTTTATCTGCAATGGTGTGACTTTTCTCCATCGATACATCCAACAATACCGTACCTTCCTTGAGGGATGCAGGCAGCCTCTGAACTCAGCCAAGGCCAATACACAGGTCTGGCATATGAAATATTGGTAATGATTTTAATACAGTGGTTGATGTAGATTTCAAATGACCTTGGCAGTTGACTGTAAATTGCTTGAAAGCTTTATTGCCGTAATTTTCCATTCAGAATTATCTAGACAATTAAGTTATAGCATCATTGTGGTCTTGATTTTCCGATTCAAAACTGACATTGTCAGACAAGACAGATTGTTGCTGTGATTTTTCATAGCAGCATACGAAACTAAACAGCAAGCGCCCATTTGATGACGTTTTAACGGATACCTGTATATAGGCTAAAGTCAGTGAACCAATATGATTATGAGCCAATAAGTGTGGCATAATGTTGGTTAAAATTCAATCATAAAGCTCAAGTTTTAATCAGTTTTTCACACACTCTGAACCTTTATCTCTGACAAGAGTCCTTTGAGTAGGAATAAAGTTTGAGGTTCTGAACAGTCTTACACATAGATTTTTCTGAAATTTCAAGCAGCTGCTAAAGAAGAATATTTATCTGATTGATTTCACTCAATTTGGCAAGAGAAAACTGAAAGTCAGTCAGTGATAAAACTTTCATGTTCTCCAAATCATGCCGGTGGTTTCTTTTGCGCACGTTACTTGACTAGATCGTACACCACCAACATAAGAGCGCCCCCAACACCACGAAGTATGCTGGTTAAAGCACCTTTATAGTACCCTTTGCCTCCTTCATTGATGTAGATCTTCTTCCAGCAGTCAATGGTGTTTCTGTAGATGACCTTTTCGCGACCGCTTTGCATCATCATACGACACCTAACTGTATCAAATGGATAAGCGATAAGACCAGAGCACAATGTGACAAATTGAGCAATTGCAAAGGAAACAGCAAGATTTCTCTGGTGCTCAGCTGGAACGAATGACTTGGCCGTGTCAAACAAACCAAAATAGGCACTGCGATAGACGATGATACCCAAAATTGATACACTGAAACCACGGTAGAGTCCGCGAAATCCATCTGAACTGAAGATCTTGCGAAAACAATCGATAGAACCTCTGAACTCTCTCTCACTCCTGACACGACCAATATCGGTTGCGAGACGTGTTCTGGCAAAGGCCAGCGGGTAAATGACACACAGGGTCGTTGCTCCCGCAACACCACCGGACAATACATTAGCAAGGAAAAACCGCCGGAACTCTGTTTTTTTGTCAATGCCTGCTACAAAGAGCTTCCCGAACTTGTACTTGAAGGCAAAATTTAATGCTTGACTTGGGAAGATGGTGACAAGACTTACAATATTTCCGCGCCATAGTGAGAGTACTCCTTGTTCAGTGGTCACCCTGGCGAAACAGTTGATGATGCCTCGGTATCTTGTTGACTTCGTTATTGCTGGGTGAGCATCCTGTGCCTGAAAAAGAGAGTAGAAAAATGTTTTGAAAAAAAATTGACGGTTGCATGTAATTTCCATCAACTTTTGAAAACTGGCCCGGTGAATTACAAGCTGAAAATGAAGGAAATTAACTGTCTGTAAATCGATTCTTTCACACAAAGTGGACAGTTAACATCCATGTTAATGTCATTATCAACCTCTCAATACGGATGTTGTCAGTGTTTTTGATTGTAATATATCAGTCCATATAAATCACGTAAAATGCATTGTACCAGCCACAAATTGCAGTTTTCGGCCCACCCTTCGGGTGCCTTATAGTTTAATGTATCATTCAGAGATAGCTATCAGATGCATCTGGGTTTTTGCAACTGGAAAGTTGGTGACACAAATTTTACTCATCATGGTAAAATCTCCAAAGCATGACAAATCCTAATCATCCTTGACTGTTTTCTGTATGAGAAAGTAACATGAACTAATATTTCATAATACATTGTCAACGGTCACATACATTACAAAGGAAGAATGACAAGAAATCTTTTTCCAATGTCAGGTTTTCGAGTAAAAGGTGTATTTTCCATGAAAAACGATTGGAACTAAATTGGGATAATTGGATTGGCAGAATTTCTCAAGAATTTTAGAAATTTCTCTAATTTTACACCATATTTGCTTACCATCTTTAAAATTTTATACACAATTTACGATGCTGTTGAAATCTTATGAGTAAGAATCAGTGCATGATAGTATCTAATGCAATATTGTTCAAAACACATGAACAATATTCACATTTGGATGAAAATATGAGAGTTCGTCTGTAGTTTCTTCATTACTGAAACACTAGTAATAATGTCAGTTTGTCATTTTTCCTCGACCAAAATGAAGCTTTTCGATTGATTTACAGTTAAGTCAGTCAGGGTCTTTTAAAATGTGCCCTGACTCAATTTTATGTTTATGAAGCCTTAAATTCATGAAAAAGTCAGGGGCATTTCAAAAGTGCCCTGACTCAAAATTCGTCAATTAGAGAAATTTTATGCATTTTGTCTCGTTTCTTCAGTACATTTAGACAAAAATGAACTAATTTTCATAAAAATGAATCCGATGAAAGAGGTATGCAATAATCGTTGTGTTTTCGTTGTTTTGTCCGATGAGAACAATATTTCAAATTTTACACTATTCCATCATTTTGTAAAATTTCAGCTGTAAAAATTTCGATTTCGTTACATTTTCCTAATAATTACTCTCATCCAATTTTCCCAAATTAGTTCCAATCGTGTTATGAGTAAAATGATAACCAGCTACTGAAAATAAATAACTCATTTATCATGAAAAGAATGGTAATTAAACTGGTCTTGTCTCAGTTTAGTTTACAGGGGTAGTGGTAATTTATGGCAGCTGTAGCTACTTAGTTATTTTTGCATATCGCAAAGTGTTGCTTGCTTAATAGAACACATATGTATAGGCATATATCTGGCACTTGAAATCTAAGGACAAACCCGTCAAGATATTTTTTCTCATTTTTATTGTAATATGAGAAGATACATACTTATATATAAATTATATATATATATATATATATATATATATATATATATATATATATATATATATATATTATTATTTATTATTATTATTACATAAGGGATTCAGTAACCTTTAGATGTCAATAAAATAATCCACCGCACCCCCCCCCCCGCGTCGAAGAAACTGACCAGTCCCTAGGGCACGGCCTGCCGAGTCATATCGAGGTCATGAACGCAAACTCCACTCGCACAGTTTTCTCACCTGCAGAAGTATCTTTATCCTCTCGATTGGCGCCAAGATCGTTTGAGAGACGGCAACAGAAATCCCTACTGCCCCTAGTGCAATAATCTGTTCGCCTGTAGTAGGTCGCATGCCGTTACTCCGTCAAGTGTCGAGATCTTTTCGGTAAAACAAGAACCAATTTCCACAGCGCGATGGCGCGGCCATATGTGTCACCATAGACTTTTTACGGTCTATGGTGTCACGCACCGTACGTTGAGACTGCGCAAATGGCGTCGCTTAAAGAAATAATCACCAAGCGACCAAACTCGGGTCTGAAAGAGTTAATCAATATTTGTGCCTTTGTACACCTTAATCTTGCACCTTCTGCCGTCTGTACATGTCTTTGCAACGATTATTATTTACAATGATACATTAAATTCAAAGAAGCGGTTTATCCTTCATGTGTTTACAGTCACTATTTTATCTTGCGTGTTATCAGCAAGGCTCACTTGACCTGCTCTCCCAACTGCCATTTTCCCTTTTGTGTGAATCCCGACAGGGATACTTTGTCCCAGGTGTGTCAGGGGTCGAAATTAGCGGTAATCCCGCGTCCACAGACTACCAACTTTTCCCTGGGGCTACCAAAATCCATGAAATGGTAGCCCACACGGACTACCAAAGACCAGGGCATAAAATTCAGTCAGTACTTGGCGTGCCATGTCCGGTCTTTCACTTTTGGACGAGCTAAATGCAGTCAATCCCAGCTTGACACAGTGTTATAGATAGTGTTTGATTATTACGGGGCCTGAGTTTGACTTAAAAAGTACAAATTTAGTTGATCAAGTCGGCTGATGTAAGCGGCAACTTACTGTATCTCTTTTCTACAGAAGATATCACGATTTAATATTGAATAAACATGAAAATATGCAAAGAAAGATCTGATAATGAACATGCTGGTACACTTTTCTGAATGCTAAAATGTCTATAAAAGTTCGCAAAATTATTCTGTCAAAAGTAGTTTCGATATATTCGGAGGAATTTTCCTTTATCGGTGGATCAAGTTTTCTTCCTATCGGGAGGAACCCCTTTTTGGTCTTGTGTGCCTCGTTGATTATACTTGATTACTGAGGAAGAAAGTTTTATCGAAGGTCTGTGATTAGACTGACGACCAAAGAATAACCCGGGAGGGAGTCACTCAGTCTCGTATTGGGTTTGGGTGGGTGGGACTGCACTATACAAGCGATTGTTCCCACTACAAACCACAAACTTTAATATTTCCGTTAAAATGTGAAAAGTCTACATTTTAGGTCAATAAAACCCGACATAATCCACAAAACCTAACCAAAAGTCAAAAGTGTTTGAGCTATGAAGTTGTGCTCGAGTATCAAAACAGGGATCAAACGTCTTACATTTTTGACACTTTCTTGGTCCAGTCTTACAAATGTTTATCTATTTATAGGCGAAAAGGGGCCAAACTGCGGCAGATATGGATACGCCCTTCCAGTAGCGGTGCTCCCGCCGGCCCGTAGTATAACACCATGGAAAGCTCCTAAAATGTAGTATTCTAAGATGAAAATGGTGAAATTCGCTATCGAATTCGCTATCAGGAGCTGCTATCCTTCAAAAGCTACTGACTCAAGATGTTTTGCATTATGGGGCAATATGCAGGAACTTCTGTGAACTCGTTCAACGGAAGACTTAATTTTAACCTCGATTACACAACAAAGATTTACAGCTACGCCTTTCAGTGATGACTGGGTGCACTGTATACAGTATTAAAGTTTGATATATTGCTGTTTCGTATAGCCTAGAAATCAGGGTCAGGTTATTAATAGTTTTATATGTCAGCAATGTGATTAGTCCGTGGGCTAGAGGGGGTCTACGTGCACCCCCCCCCACAGGATAACAAACCTGTATTTTTCAGAACCCTTGGGATCCCTAGAATACGAAATGGAATTTTAACAGAAAAAATATAGGGACGCAATAGCTGTTATGGTCATGTTTTGAAGGGTACCGCAAAATCACGATTTTCCAAGCCAAATGCATTTTCGTCAAATCTGTCTTCTTGTAAGTCATGTGTTGAGCTCATTTTTTAACATAACCTCACTTGTTTGGTATCATTAGAAAGGGAATTTATTCCTCTTTAAGATGACATATTGCACTATGCAATATCTTCTACAGTTTTTGTCAAATATAACCAAAACTTACCCCTTACCCCAAAATTTAACATTACAAATTACAGAAAATCTCAAATTCTACCAATTTTTTAGCTAGGCATAATAAAAAATGCAATGATTTGTCTGAAATCTGTTTTATTTGATACAGGGACATGTCAGAAATATGAAATAGACTTTTAACAGAAAAAATATTGAGAATCTACATCTGTAACAGTCATATTTTGAAGGGTACCGCAAATCATAGTGTTGCAGATTTGCATGCATTTTTGTTAAAACTGTCTTCCTATAAGTTATCTGCTGAGCTTGTTTTTGAATATAACCTGGCTTGTTAGGTATCATTAGAAAGATAACTTACTAATCTTTAGAATGACATATTATAACACGCGATATCTTCTATAGTTTTCATGATATATAACCAAAACTTACCCCATACCCCAAAGTTTACATTGAAAATTTCAGTCATAGCTAAAACCAAATTCTACCATTTTTTTAGCTTGGCACAAAAAATCTGGCCGTTTTTGCTATTAAATCTATTTTATTTGGTACAGGACATGTCAGAATTATGAAATAGACTTTTAACAGCAAAAATATTGAGAATCTACATCTGTAACAGTCATATTTTGAAGGGTACCGCAAAATCATAGTGTTGCAGATTTGCATGCATTTTTGTTAAAACTGTCTTCCTATAAGTTATCTGCTGAGCTTGTTTTTGAATATAACCTAACTTGTTAGGTATCATTAGAAAGATAATTTACTAATCTTTAAAATGACATATTGTAACATGCAATGTATCTTCTATAGTTTTCATGATATATGACCAAAACTTACCCAATACCCCAAAGTTTACATTGAAAATTTCAGTCATAGCTAAAACCAAATTCTACCATTTTTTTAGCTTGACACAAAAAATCTGGCCGTTTTGCTATTAAATCTATTTCATTTGTTACAGAGTCATGTCAGAATTATGAAACAGACTTTTAACAGAAAAAATATTAAGAATCTACATCTGTAACAGTCATATTTTGAAGGGTACCGCAAAATCATAGTGTTGCAGATTTGCATGCATTTTTGTTAAAACTGTCTTCCTATAAGTTATCTGCTGAGCTTGTTTTTGAATATAACCTGGCTTGTTAGGTATCATTAGAAAGATAATTTACTAATCTTTAGAATGACATATTGTAACATGCAATATCTTCTTTAGTTTTCATGATATATAACCAAAACTTACCCCATACCCCAAAGTTTACATTGAAAATTTCAGTCATAGCTAAAACCAAATTCTACCATTTTTTTTAGCTTGACACAAAAAATCTGGCCGTTTTTGCTATTAAATCTATTTCATTTGTTACAGAGACATGTCAGAATTATGAAATAGACTTTTAACAGCAAAAATATTGAGAATCTACATCTGTAACAGTCATATTTTGAAGGGTACCGCAAAATCATAGTGTAGCAGATTTGCATGCATTTTTGTTAAAACTGTCTTCCTATAAGTTATCTGCTGAGCTTGTTTTTGAATATAACCTAGCTTGTTAGGTATCATTAGAAAGATAATTTACTAATCTTTAGAATGACATATTGTAACATGCAATAATTTCTATAGTTTTTATGATATATAACCAAAACTTATCCCATACCCCAAAGTTTACATTGAAAATTGCAGTCATAGCTAAAACCAAATTCTACCATTTTTTAACCTAGACATATAAAATCTGGCCATTTTTGCTATTAAGTCTATTTTATTTGTTACAGGAACATGTAAGAAATATAAAATAGACTTTAAACAGAAAGAATATTGGGATTCTATGGCTGTAACAGGCATATTCTGTGGAGTACTGCAAAATCATAGCAGTGCAGACTCATATGTGTTTTGTTAACTTTGTCCCATTGTAGGTCATCTGCTGCGCTTATTTTATCACATAACCATGTTTATTTGGTACCATTGAAAAGCTAATTTACTACGTTTTAAAATGACATATTGTTATATGCCATATCTTATATAGTTTTCATGGCATATGACGAAAACTTACCCCATACCACAAAGTTTATATCGAAAATTACTTTCGTAGCTATCGTCAAATTCTATCAATTTTCTAGCTAGACATAACAAATAAGGCAATGCTTTATATGAAATCTTTTTATTTGGTATGGGGGAATGTCAGAAATATGAAATAGACTTTTAACAGAAAATATATTGGGACTCTACAACTGTAACAGTCATATTTTGAAGGGTCTCGCAAAATCACAGTATTGCCAACTCGCTTGCTTTTTTGTTAAATCTGTCTTCTTAAAAGTCATCTGCTGAGCTTGATTGTTGACATAACCTGGCTTGTTAGGTATCAATAGAAAGGTAATTTACTAGTTTTTAAAATGACATATTGTAATATGCAATGTCTTGTTTAGGTTTCATGAAATAGGACCAAAGCTTACCCCATACCCCAAGGTTTACACAGCAAATTACTGCAAATCTGAAACTCTACCATTTTTTACAATTTATTAACTTTATATACCAAAGGCTATGCTTGTATGCAATGTATGAAATATGTTTTTGTTAATAAAGTATGTTAAAATATGAAATTAACTTTTAACAGGAACATAATATGATTTTGTAGCCTTTTGGATCATATTTGGAAGGGTACCCAGGTATCAGGGCAAATTTACCGAAACACATACATTTGCAATATATGGGTTCCCCCTCCAAAAATGATCCAAATGGCTACCAAATTGTATCATCTTCCCGTTAAAAGTTAATTTTATACTTGTGACATACTTTTGTAACAAATAAATCAGATTTTAAACAAGAATTGCCTTTTGTATTATGTGCAGCAAAAATGGTAGAATTTAAGATAAGCTGTAATTTGCGATTTGAACTTTTTGGGTATGGGGTAAAGTTTGACCATATTCCAGGAAAACTATGAATGACATTGTATATTACAATATGTCATCTTAAAGAAGAATAAATTTTCCTACTAATGATACCTCACAAGCCAGGTTGTGTCACAAAACAAGTTCAGCAGATGACTTACAAGAAGAAGAATTTAACAAAAAAGGTGCCAGTTTGCGGTACTGTGATTTTGCATTTCCCTTCAAAATATGGCTGTTACAACTATACAGTCCAAATATTTTTTCTGTTAAAAGTCTATTTCATATTTCTGACATGACCCAGTACCATATACTACAGATTTAATACCGAAACAGAGCTATTTTTATCATGTCTAGCTAAAAATTCACGGATTTTGATCACGTTATCTATGACAACACTTTCAATATAAACCTTGGGGTATGGGGTACGTTTTGGTCATATTCCATGAAAACTATACAAGATATTGCCTGTTACAATATGTCATTGTAAAGAATTTTAATTACCTTTTCAATGATACTAAGCAAACCCGGTTATAATCAATAACAAGCTCATTAGACGACTTATAAGATGACAGATTTAACAAAAACGCATGCGAATCAGGAATACTGAGATTTTTCTGTACCCTTCAAAATACAGCTGTTACAGCTATAGAATCCCAATATTTTTTCTGTTAAAAGTTCATTTCATATTTCTGATATGGCCAAGTACAAAATAAAACAGTTTTCATACAAAAAATTGCCTAATTTTTTATGTCTACGTAAAAAAATTGCTTGAAATTGACATTAGCTATGACAGTAGTTTTCGATGTAAATTTTGGGGTATGGGGTAAGTTTTGGTCATATTTCATAAAAATCTGTACAAGATATTGCATGTTACAATATGTCATTTTAAAGATTAGTTAATTATCTTTCTAATGATACCTAACAAGCTAGGTTATATTCAAAAACAAGCTCAGCAGTTGACTTAAAAGACGATAAATTCAACAAAAATGCACGCAAGTCAGGAATACTGAGATTTTGCGGTACCCTTCAAAATTTGACTGTTACAACTACAGAATTCCAATCTTTTTTCTGTTAAAAGTCTATTTTATATTTCTGACATGACCTATTACCGAATAAAATAGATTTCATACAAATAAATGCCGGAATTTATATGTCTAGGTAAAGAAAATGGTAGAATTTGATTTTAGCTATGACTGCAATTTTCAATGTAAACTTTGGGGTATGGGGTAAGTTTTGGTTATATATCATGAAAACTATAGAAGATGTTGCATGTTACAATATGTCATTCTAAAGATTAGTAAATTATCTTTCTAATGATACCTAACAAGCCAGGTTATATTCAAAAACAAGCTCAGCAGATAACTTATAGGAAGACAGTTTTAACAAAAATGCATGCAAATCTGCTACACTATGATTTTGCGGTACCCTTCAAAATATGACTGTTACAGATGTAGATTCTCAATATTTTTGCTGTTAAAAGTCTATTTCATAATTCTGACATGTCTCTGTAACAAATGAAATAGATTTAATAGCAAAAACGGCCAGATTTTTTGTGTCAAGCTAAAAAAAATGGTAGAGTTTTGTTTTAGCTATGACTGAAATTTTCAATGTAAACTTAAGGGTATGGGGTAAGTTTTGGTTATATATCATGAAAACTATAGAAGATGTTGCATGTTACAATATGTCATTCTAAAGATTAGTAAATTATCTTTCTAATGATACCTAACAAGCTAGGTTATATTCAAAAACAATCTCAGCAGATAACTTATAGGAAGATAGTATTAACAAAAATGCATGCAAATCTGCAACACTAAGATTTTGCGGTACCCTTCAAAATATGACTGTTACAGATGTAGATTCTCAATATTTTTGCTGTTAAAAGTCTATTTTATAATTCTGACATGTCCCTGTACCAAATAAAATAGATTTAATAGCAAAAACGGCCAGATTTTTCGTGCCAAGCTAAAAAATGGTAGAATTTGGTTTTAGCTATGACTGAAATTTTCAATGTAAACTTTGGGGTATGGGGTAAGTTTTGGTTATATATCATGAAAACCATAGAAGATATTGCATGTTACAATATGTCATTCTAAAGATTAGTAAATTATCTTTCTAATGATACCTAACAAACCAGGTTATATTCAAAAACAAGCTCAGCAGATAACTTATAGGAAGACAGTTTTAACAAAAATGCATGCAAATCTGCTACACTATGATTTTGCGGTACCCTTCAAAATATGACTGTTACAGATGTAGATTCTCAATATTTTTGCTGTTAAAAGTCTATTTCATAATTCTGACATGTCTCTGTAACAAATGAAATAGATTTAATAGCAAAAACGGCCAGATTTTTTGTGTCAAGCTAAAAAAATGGTAGAATTTTGTTTTAGCTATGACTGAAATTTTCAATGTAAACTTTGGGGTATGGGGTAAGTTTTGGTTATATATCATGAAAACTATAGAAGATATTGCATGTTACAATATGTCATTCTAAAGATTAGTAAATTATCTTTCTAATGATACCTAACAAGCCAGGTTATATTCAAAAACAAGCTCAGCAGATAACTTATAGGAAGACAGTTTTAACAAAAATGCATGCAAATCTGCAACACTAAGATTTTGCGGTACCCTTCAAAATATGACTGTTACAGATGTAGATTCTCAATATTTTTGCTGTTAAAAGTCTATTTTATAATTCTGACATGTCCCTGTACCAAATAAAATAGATTTAATAGCAAAAACGGCCAGATTTTTCGTGCCAAGCTAAAAAAATGGTAGAATTTGGTTTTAGCTATGACTGAAATTTTCAATGTAAACTTTGGGGTATGGGGTAAGTTTTGGTTATATATCATGAAAACTATAGAAGATGTTGCATGTTACAATATGTCATTCTAAAGATTAGTAAATTATCTTTCTAATGATACCTAACAAGCCAGGTTATATTCAAAAACAAGCTCAGCAGATAACTTATAGGAAGACAGTTTTAACAAAAATGCATGCAAATCTGCAACACTATGATTTTGCGGTACCCTTCAAAATATGACTGTTACAGATGTAGATTCTCAATATTTTTTCTGTTAAAAGTCTATTTCATATTTCTGACATGTCCCTGTATCAAATAAAACAGATTTCAGAAAAAGCATTGCATTTTTTATTATGCCTAGCTAAAAAAATTGGTAGAATTTGAGATTTTCTGTAATTTGTAATGTTAATTTTGGGGTAAGGGGTAAGTTTTGGTTATATTTGACAAAAACTGTAGAAGATATTGCATAATGCAATATGTCATCTTAAAGAGGAATAAATTCCCTTTCTAATGATACCAAACAAGTGAGGTTATGTTAAAAAATGAGCTCAACACATGACTTACAAGAAGACAAATTTGACGAAAATGCATTTGGCTTGGAAAATCGTGATTTGCGGTACCCTTCAAAACATGACCATAACAGCTATTGCGTCCCTATATTTTTTCTGTTAAAATTCCATTTCGTATTCCAGGGATCCCAAGGGTTCTGAAAAATACAGGTTTGTTATCCTGTGGGGGGGGGGGGGTGCACGTAGACCCCTCTAGCCCACGGACTAGATGTCTAAAAGAACTGAGGCGACAAACAGAGACTGCAACTTAAAGCTATCATGGCAAACGAGTCACGTGTTTACACGGAACTTAAAAGGCATGCTACTTCAGCTTCTCTTCTCGTCGCGCCATAGTCGTCGGTGCGTGCAAGTACGCGGCAAATCGAGCTGCATTTTATTCAAGGGTTACTTTAGAAGGGATAAATGGTGAAATTTGCGTGAGTTAGGTTTCTCTTTAAGAACAGCTCGAATAGCCAACAGGTTGATTTTGTACCGTTGAAAAAAACGCACTGCAAAGGAAGAAAACGTCATTTCAATAAAAAAATCATCTTTTTATTTCAGCCTCTCTTCCCAAATACAAAACTAATTTACCCTGTGGTGCTTGAATATGCCTATACATAGTGCGTTGCGCCAACCATCAAGTGACTTCATACCAATTACCAAAGCATCGCCCCATTACTGGCCTGGCATTACAGCAGTTATATGTAGAAAACTAAATTGTCTGTATAAATTCCCAAAGCATAGGTGGAAACATTTAATTAATATGAACCAATCTGATCGATTCATTTTCTATTCCCCAGTGATGTGTCCATTTATTTCTTCGGGGGATGGGGCTGGTATAGACACATCCTTTCTCCTGGAAAAGAGCGCAAAACGGAATGATCTAAACATATTGACATTTCTATCTAAACATATGACATTTCTCCCTACGCCTTAAACAAGTCATACCGAACATCTTGGAGTGGTTTTCAAAAGATGATTAAGAAACTGGTTTCTGTCGATAAACACGAGTTCAAGGCGGGGATGCTGGACGAGTCTCACGTACTTTCTTTTGTCACTGCTGTCTACGACATCACGTGATCATAAGCCTCGTGCTCGTATCGTTTTGTCAGAACTATCGATGTGATATTTCTTGTCCAGTTTTCGATCAGAGGTAGAACGTATTCTTTTTGACACAAGTATGAAGGATCGTGGAAGTTCGTTCTCGACTTGACGTCTTTAATACCAGTATATGGTCACGGAGCCCGGTACGAGCTACTGTAAACACTATCTCCTATACCCGATTTGCATGTCGTCACAGTTTCCTTGTAAAATCTGAAATGTACTACAAAACCGAATACCTACAGTTCGAGTTTCCTTCTATATTATGAACTCCTATATTAGGCGCCTGACTATGTCCACCTTACAAATGCTCATTTTCAAGGTGGACCATCTTTTAAGATCTACCGAAAACTTTCTCGCAGGAAACGATCAACAACACAACATTACTATAGATGGTGGCGATACTACCGGCCTGTCGAAAATTGCTATTTCGAAACTATTAAACTTATTTAAAGGCTCCGGAGGCAAGGCATTACGTACTTCATGGCAATTCGCACTTCGAAAGTGGAGGTTTTAATTGTTTTGCTCATCCTACCCAAGTCAAGTAAACTTAAAATGTCCCAGTTTTATAATTAAAACCAGATGTGGATTTGCCTCAAATATCATGCCATGTTGGAGTTCAAAGTGGTATCCAATAATTGAGGAAAATAAAGTTTGCGATTTCACTGAGCCAATACTGTAAGTTAGTATTCTTCTGCATCACCCTGATGTCCAAATCACCCTGTTCTTCTCCCCGTAAAGGCGCCACAAGCCATGTTGATCGGAGAAAGTTCTTCTCTCATTGTGGCCATTGGGAAGCACACACCTAGCGAAAAATATAATCTTGAATTATATTTGTTAAATTGTTTCGGCCACATCACAGCAATATAAACCCTCTATATAAATCTTTAATATAACTCTACCACACTAAATCATAAACACTAGAGAAACGTTTCTCTACTGTCTATCGCTAAATACTGTATCTTATATAAAAAGGGCAGTTGTGAATTACAATAAAATTGGCAATAACTTTGCATTCGTGATTCTGTGGTTTGTGAACACGTGATCGCTGTGAAGGATTCATAAAGGCCTGCAATATAGCCAAATAAATCATGAGTTATTTTTTAAATTATGCCCATTTGGTTTCTGTGAATCGTCTGGATTATGTGGTTGGTGTTTTTGCCCTGATGAAGTATTTGATCTCGTCGTAAAGTACGAGCACCAGTGCGCTGCCAGTTCCCCGGATCATGTTGGAGAAGGCACCCTTGAAGTACGCCCTCCCTCCTTCGTTGACGAAAATTTTCTTCCAGCAGTCAATGGAGTTCCGGTAGATGATGTCTGAACGACCGCTCTGCATCATCATACGGCGCCTGACGGTGTCCCACGGGTAGGCGATGATACCCGCGAAGACTTCGACTACCTGGGCGATCATGAAAGACAAGAAAACATTTCTCCGATATTTCTCCGGAAGCATCGACTTGGCCGTATCGTAACACCCGAAGTACGCCGCGCGGTAGATGAATATACCCTGTACAGATACGTTGAAGCCACGGTAGAGGCCAATGAATCCGTCGGACCGGTAGATCTTTGCGAGACAGTTGCCAAGACCACTGAATTCCCTGTCTGCTACGGCTTTGCCGATGTCAGCACCGAGGCGTGTTCTCGCAAAGTCTAACGGGTAGACAAAGCAGAGAGACGTAGCGCCACCTAAACCACCAGCCGCCAGGTTACCGAAGAAAAACTTCCAGAAATGTGTCTGCTTGTCAACGCCGGACAGAAATATCTCCCTGTACTTGTCCTTGAAGGCGAAGCCGAGGGCTTGTGTGGGGAAGTATCGGATCACATTCGCAAGGTTTCCGCGCCACAGCGATAGAAAACCTTGTTCCCGTGTAACTCTGACGAAACAGTCGAGAATACCCTTGTATCGCGTTTCGTGTGAGATCCTAGCGTGTGCGTCTTGGACCTGAAACGAATTGTGAAAACTTGTTTAGGAAATGCAGCTGCGTATAAGAGTATCCAGAAAGAGTTTAATAAGATGAACATTCATATATTTAAATGACGATTCATACCGGCAAAGCTGGGCTCCATCAGCAATTTGAACGAAAAGTCTCCAGAGAAAGTTGGAGAAATCAATATGTAATTGGTCTGTTAATGTACCACGTGACAAAAGTACACAACGAATCAAGAGAAGTGAGTCGAGATAATTTAATTGTCCGTAACTGTACCACATAACAAAGTTAGACGAGCTCAACCTCTAATCAATCCCTTCGTAAGTTCGAGTCACACTTGCATCGAATCTACTCAGTAGCACGGTTTCTCTAGTGGTACCCCATCCCACCCCGTGATGGTGTGTACAAGACATTTTGACTGATGTGAGCTCTTTAGCTTTTGTTTCCCATTTGCATGGGCTCAATTGCTTTCGTTCAGGTAGACTCTACAAGAGAACTTTGGAAACTGTAACTTCACTACAAAAACTCGACGATCTACGAAGCACAGTTCTACTGACGCGACAGTCTGCCGATGTTTATTCCTTCCATTTCCTCTGTTTTGATTTTTATATGCCCACAGACTTGGAGCACGTCTTGATCAAAGGTTTTATGACATGATAAACAAAACCAGCGGAAACAAAATATGAATGAAATTATGTTCTG
The DNA here is from genome assembly GCF_041260155.1 of Ptychodera flava. Classification (NCBI taxonomy): domain Eukaryota; kingdom Metazoa; phylum Hemichordata; class Enteropneusta; family Ptychoderidae; genus Ptychodera; species Ptychodera flava. Next base: position 12,296,355 of record NC_091949.1, on the reverse strand, counting down.
ATTACGCAACATATGGCAAACATCATTATTATCTGTAGTATATATTTTTGAAATTCCTCGCGGAGTAGTGTAAACCTAGCAGGTACAGGGCACTTGGGCAAGATCGTACGACTGCTGTTGTGCGACAAAGTTCACCTCGGAAATAAAAACTTGACGTTTAAAACTTTCGCGCACTCTTCGTTCAATTAACTTCAAATCATTCTTTCATTACAAAGTATGATATCTGTGGTTAACGAGAAAATTATTGGAACAGACAAGCAAGTCAAATTAAAATTTATAGCCTCGAAATTAAAATGGCCGCATTCTCTTATGGAAAAATTCGATTTTCACAAAAGGGCTACGTAATTTTCAGAATTTTCCCTTAGCGTAATTTTCGGAATTTTTTCGGAACAAACTCTGAAGTAGAAATAAATTGTAAGATTTTGAGATGTCGAAAGTCTGTAACCACGAGTGGGTGTAGGTTATGTGCCCAGTTTGACCTCGGGTATTGTTCTACATGTCATTGTATCTTGCTTATCGAAAGCGAACACACACGGCCTACTACTGGCGGTTTATGATGTAATCAATGTCCTGACAGGTGCTCAAGGAGAAAGATATACTTTCCATAACGAGCCCAGCGCAAACATTCGACGGGTCACGATGGGGTCAGGGACGAAGGGGTTAGTTTGAATATGGCCATAGACAGACGGGGCTGCAACAACTTGTTTCCTAAGCCACACTATCTTCTCTACAGACAGCATGATAAATTAGGAAAACCGTGACGAACGTTGTGGTTAAAGAACTCAACGAAATACTAACCCGCTACACCAGAAAGGATATGGAAAGCCGACATAAACACATCACGACCTTTTGACCGAGTAACACAGAAAGCTTGGCGAAGGTCTCATTTACATTTCTGCAGAAAGGGGACTGACAACTTGGTGAAAAAATGTGACAGGTCCTTGTTGGCTGTTATTTGCAAAGGTACCAGTATTCGCACATATGCAGCCAGAACTTAGTGTTGCTCGGCTACGCAAATCTTCAGCTTTACAAACCGGAAAATGATTTTCGATACGATTTTAGCGTTAGAATGGGATGAAATTTTCATATTTGAGTTCGGTGAAGACTTGACCCAAGTCTTTGGGCATATAAATATCAAAACAGGGTAAAGTTAAGGAATAAACTTCAGCAGACTGTCGCTTTAGTTGTGAAGGCATCTCAACACTGAAGCAATATACCCTGGCAGTTGCGTAGATCATGGATCGTGGGATGAACGCGATAATGGACCACAGACGCTTGGCCAGCCAGTAACAGCCGCAGAGAAAAGCCAAGCGATAAGGGCCATTCTGCGTTCCAGATATAACGAAACGATATGAAATAAGCCTTTATTATAAGCATGAAAACTAATGAAAATCAACAAAACGTGACAGTTATGTGTTTCTGACCGCATAGTCACCGAAAAAATAGCATACAAATTTGCAGGGAAACGATGAGCATGGTAGAAGCGACATCTTACGTCATCCTACCAGCTGTGTAATGTCGGTGTCTAAGTAAAAGCCATTGACATCGATGAATGAATCAAATCCTCCGATCTTTTTGTCAATAAGTTTTTGACCATTGAAAAGCCGTGCAGCTGTTTTACATTCACTTCATTGACGAGGCTCAATCGATTAAATTCTGTCGCCAAACAAAATAATCAAACAGGTCAAAGTTCGCTTTCTGAACGATTCATGAAGAGATATCAACGTTGATCGAATTGAATGCAATCTTCATAGAGAGGAAACAATGCCACTTGACCAGTAAAGCATAATACAGAAATTTCTGAATTGGTCTCTGCAAGAGTTACAATAAACAACAGTAGCCGAAGTTATGTAATAGCCTATGATCATCTGCGTGACCCAGTAGATCTTTTTAAGGTTCTTCAGTGTGACTATATGGCACATTATGATGAAAAGTCGAATCAAGCATTGCCTTCCTCTCTGCTGTAGTTTTGTAATACACACATACATACATATACACCTATATACAGACACACATATATATAAATATATATGTAACCCAGAATTCGACTGTCAATTAATTAGTCAGCCGACACTACCCAGACCCTACTGCGTAATAGTTCATATATATATATATATATATATATATATATATATATATATATATATATATATATATATATATATATATATATATATATATATATATATGGGTGTGTGTGTGTTACAAAGTCATGTCTTAAGTTGCCGAGCTAATTTGTTACTACTTTTCATAGTTTGGTGTTGGTGAGGGGCCTCCAGGCCTTTGACGTAGGCAATTACATTCAATATGCTATTCCTACACAGAGAGAAAGCCAACTCTTAGAGAGACACCTTTTTTGCAAAATGGTTTTTAACACTTTTATTGATGAATTTTCAACTTCTTTTCATAGTTTGATGTTGGTTGGCCTCCAGGCCTTTGACGTTGGCAATTACATTCAATATGCTATTCCTACACTGAGAGAAAGCCAACTCTTTGTGAGACACCTTTTCAGAAAAATGGTTTTAACACTTTTACTGATGAATTATCTGCTTCAACATTTGATAGTCGACAGGCTCGGTAAGCAGCAGTAGCTGTCTATGTGACAGCATGTCACGGGATGGCATTATTACGGTGCATTCTGGGAAGAATAGCTGACCTAAGCTATGGGGCCACTCAATCATGCCTGGCATCATAGGCAGTTTGTATACCGTCTATGCTGGCATCGACACAGAAAAAGGGCTTTATCACATGACCCCACCACATGACAGGCTCGATGACATGGTCATTCAAACTGATATATGTATCACTTCGTTTACATCCTTTTATTAAATCTGAGAGTAGGCCTTTACTGTAAATTCATAATAGGATCACTATCAACGACGATCTATTTATCGTTGACGTGGCAAAGCCATTCATTTCGATAGGCACAAGTCGATCACTGACGGCTGGATATCGTGACTGGACATGGGGTCCTGCCTTATCCCGAACGGACCTCCACTAGAGACAGAAGCGGGTGAACAGCCCCTCTTATGCCCTGAGCCTGTGCACAGAGATACTTTTATGCAGAGATACTGCTATCCAAATGTTATACATGAAAATCTCTTCAACAGTGCTCTTATATCACTCAGAACAGCAGCAACAATGCCTCAGCCCGACGCCCCCTACCCGTTGTTCAAGTTTTGCTTCAACTAGTGGTGTGAAGCCGTGTAGGCCTATTAAAATGCCTAGGCGTGGACAGTAAGGCGAGTCACAAACTGAAAAGAACGCACATCATCATCGGTTGCAAACTAGTACACGCATGGAGGTATATCTGGCTATTACCATCATGGTACAACAGTGTTACACGGGCAGCAGAGGTCGAGAGAGAGCAAAGTGGTGTGAGTTTTCCCATCCAAAATGTTCAACGACACACGTACCACTACACATGTGGACTAGATAGAGTGCACGGGTATGCTTACCTGCAGAAGCAATTTTACTCTCTCGATAGGCGCTACAACCGTTTTGGAGATGGCTGCAGCGGTTCCACCGACCAAGAGATCGGTAAAGAAGATCACTAACTTCTCTCTCTTTTTCTCTTTCATGATTCTCGACAGGGGAAGGTAGCTGTTATTGGCTGTATCAGAAGCCGAGTGTACCACGCTCAGACCTTTGGCCCTGCGGGGTCAAATGGTCAGATGCAGATGATTTACATGGCGCCCTCTATAGCAAATAGGAGACGCGTCAGTGCGCAACACTGCACTGTTCGGTTAGGGACCGTTCAGTTTTTACGGCCTGGGGGGGGGGCGGCAAAATCTTGTCGTCGGTGTTCAAAAAAATATAGACCTCCCCCCTGCATTTTTTGTGAAAAAAAGATGACCCCCCTTTGTCAGACGAAAAAATTTGATGACCCGCCCACCCACGGCTGAAAAATAACCAAAACCCATATGTCAAATTTACCCGCACGGTTTGGATTTGAACTCCGGTACGCGGCGCACTTTATCCGTGTAGCAGAGATGCCAGTGCACAAACTTCTCAGCCACATCCATGCAAACGTCTTTAAATTAGGACAACTGTAAGGCAATTTTTAACTTCATTTCCATAGACAGCTTATGTCCATCACACTGTTATGCAAATTCCCCTTTTTGTCTCAGTGCTACCATTCAGGGTCGCGAGCATGTAAATGGTCTTTCAAAGATGAGATAGGCACTTAACCAGATACTACTGTAATATGAGTTGGCCGCCGAAGGCAGCCCGCTGCATATTGTAGTGGGTTGGCAAAGTCCGGGCCTGTCGGTAAAGAGGCTCATGGGCCACACGTCGATCACGGCCATTGCATGAATTAAACCTATTTATTATAGTATTGCCGCCGAAGGCGGCCCGCCGGTAAAGAGGGTCGATCATGGCCATTGCATGAAGTAAACCTAATTAGAGTGGGCCACCAAAGGCGTCTGCCCGTTAAGAGGGTTATGGGCCATTACATAAAGTAAATTTATAGTAGTGGGCCGCCGAAGGTGGCCCGCCGGTAAAGAGGGTTGATCATGGCCATGGCATAAAGTGAAGTTTATTGTAGGTATTATGTTTTTGAAAATGTGTTGACCCCCCTTTCCTACCAGTGAAAAAGCGATGACCCCCCCCCCCCTTTGCGGATTCCAAAATTACAATGACCTCCCCCCCCGGATTTTGCCGCCCCCCGGCCGTAAAAACTGAACGGTCCCTTATGGCCGAAGTTTTGTTTCGTTGCATTTCTGTTCTCTCCTGAATGTATCAAATTGTTTCTTCCTTGTTACCTTTGGTTGGCAGATTCCAATTCACTGAATTCTGTAGGGAGGGTTCTTTTATCGGACGTCGTCAGTTGAAACACGGACTCGTCCTTGACGTTCAGCAAAAGCAAAAGTACCCATGCGGCGACGCGTTTTTCTATTTTTTTCTTTTTCTTTGTTTTCCTGTCTTTTTTCCCTAACAATGCCGGTTTAGCACCATTGATACAACAGTTATTGTCTTTTATCACTGGCTGCATAATACTTCCGTTTTCTTTTAAGCATTTTTGGACATGCAAACAGGGATATCAAGAATAGCTATACTGATGATTATGTAACTCCCCTCTCCCCCCAAACAAAACAAAACAAGCCATGACGTGCAGGTTCTGAAATGACGTGCGCGGTGACCAGAAACGATCTTTTTTGTTTGGCCTAACAATAATCACGTAACCATTTATCGGAGAACGCTGGTGTGTGGTGGACACTGCATGAAGGATCTGAACTCAGAACATTACATGAGTACTAGTCAGCGTTGCCCGTGGATGACAGCAAACTTACGTTGTCTTTCTGTTTCATTGCGAGCGTGACTCATTCATTTAACAGCTGTCGTCAGACCACGGGGGGCCGGCTCGTCCACCTTCTTTAATGTGTGTGTTTGTTTGTTTTTGTGTGTTTGTGTTTGTTTATTTGTTATTTTTAATAAAATAAGAGCGAAAAGCTCTTTTGTTTATATTTGTCAATAAAGAGTGGTTTATTTATTTATTTATTTGTTTGTTTGTTTGTATTTCCGATGGTTAGGGGATAGGGTTAGGCTTAAGTTAGGGTTAGGGTTAGGGTTGGGGTATTTGTTATTTTATTTGTTTATTTTTATATTTGTCAATAAAGAGTAGTTTATTTATTTATTTGTTTATTTGTTTGTTTGTTTGTATTTCCGATGGTAAGGGTTAGGGTTAGGCTTAAGTAAGGGTTAGGGTTAGGGTTAGGGTTTGGGCTAGGGTTAGTCACTCCCTCTATAGATGTAAACAAAAGAGCCTTTCGCTCTTTTATTAAAAATAACAAATATACAGACACAAACACACACAAACACACACACTCATAAAACAAGGTGGACGAGTCCCCCGCATGTGATCAGATTGCATGCCAACACAATTTCTCACCCCATCCCTCACCATGCATTATATTACTCCATCCCTCGCTACCGACGCACCCCATAATTTTGGATGGGATGGTCAGAAGTCGCATTCTAAAATTTGACAATCTTCTTTGGTTTACATGGTATGCACATTTTTGCATGAACTCGGCGCCTTTGTTCGGCCAACGGTAAAGTTAATGTTTCTGGGGAAAACGCCAAGCAGAAAGTAATCTTTTTCTAACAAATTTTGCCCAGGTAATAGTTTCTCACCTCTTTTGGCCATCCCCTCCCTAGCTTTAAATGGTCGATTCCTTAATGTGAGTGTCGAGAGAGTGAGAAGGGAAATACCATCACGGTACTGCAGGTTACCTCAATGACAGGTGATGATACAATATCGGTTAATATTCGACGAAGTCTTTCAGGTAATAGCTTTTATTGGTCTGTACAAAAGGGAAAATCACAGAAAAAGACAAAAGTTGCTGCGACGCCCAAAATTCCACTAATAGCCGCATAAATTGTCTTTTTATCAGAGACTGAAATACCGATTGATCCACGGGCTCCAAGCGCATGCTCACAACGAACACAGTTGAAACAAATTTTCGAGGATAGGATACCTCATCTATTTTTCTTTCTTTGCAATTCATTTGTTTTTATGGGTAATTTGTAATATTGCAACTTTAAGCTACAGGACACATAACACTTTTGATAAATTTGAACAATTAGAAGATCATATTCTCTAAAATTAGTTCCAATCGTGTTCACTGTGTTCCGCTGATGCACGGTTGTTGGGTGTAATGGGGCAAATAGGTGGAAGGCGCATATGGGGAGAGATATTCGGAGTCTCAAATTTTCACAGTTTTTTTTTCAGGTCTACTGCTTGTGGGGCTCATTTTGGAGCTGTTCGAGGGAATAAAGTTTTCACCGTTTTAGTTTTGCGAAAATCGACGAAAAATCTTTTCCCGTAGAGTTATTACAAGGATGGCGGCCATTTTTGAATTTCGAAAAATGTCAGAACAAAGATTTGCACAGTGACCATTGATTTTCATTCTTAATTTGGTATGAACCGTGGATTTTGTAATGTTGAAACTCTCTTTAAGGAAGTTTGATAAAAAGTTCAAGTTGTTCAGTTAGGAGGCGCGTACTACTTTAACAGTAATATCTAATTGTTCAAGCAAGCGGTGTCAGTCAGTAGATTTTACTGAGTTCTTCCATAATCAGTTACTAGGTATATCTTCGCATGCTTCAAGAAAGCCCACGTAATGAGCTCGGAGAGCAGAATAATGGCGGGGTTCCAAAAACTTCATGTGATTTATTTGTGCAAGAGAAGTAATAACACACCTCTTGACATAACGCCGCAAGAAACGCAATCAATATTGTCCGTCCCAATTAACTGTTTTTAAAAAGTAGTGCAAGTACGTGCATGGGTCGTCCAAAGCGCCCTCTGCCACCGTGATGGAGGGAGTGTGGTAGGAAAAAACAAATGCCAAGGTAGTTAAGAGATGCATCACAATTTTATTTACATATTTATTCTGGTCAATCATGCAAACATACTTAATACAGGTTTTAAAAAGAGCAATAAATTGAAACGTGCTGCAGTTGGTTTGCCGGTACATGCCTGTACCTAATATATTTTCTTTTTGTCGATAGAAATGCAAAGCCTTGACAGAAAGAGCTCACTTCTTCAGTTGCTTTTTCTGAAGCACGTGCGTGAAAACGGCGCGAAAACAAATGTCAAAATTCGAATTCTCATTCGTTTTTCCTTCTACAGTCTGGCTCCTGAATAACCCAAATCATTTAATCATTTCTTCTTTTACTCCTCTTTCTATATGATTAAGCTCATTCGGAACAAAGATAGCATTTCAGATAATACAAAGTCTAATGCACCAATAGTCTTGACCCGTACAAACACCGGGCTCGGTGTTTAGCAGTCATTGAGTTTTAAGTTTCAGAGTAAACTTACGCATGATTCTTTATTAATATGTACAGCTTTACAGTTTATTATTTTCAAAACTATTTCAGACATGAGTCAGCTATTCGAAAAGTTATTCTTGATTTCCATGAATAACATCGTAAAGTTTCAACAGGGCACAAAATATCTAAGTATGAAAAAAATAGGTGTCTACATGGTTTGACTCCTGAAACAACAAACTAAAATTAATAACCCTCGAAAAAATCTAACGTCAGAGTTCCCGCCAAAAACTTAGGACACACAATGCAGTAACGTCGTGCCTCTTTTGACACCAAGTGAGCAAATTGAGATGACGACTGGGTAGCAAAATTGTCAGGCAGTCAAAATCACTGCTTGGGCTTCTTCGGTTTGATTAAGTAATGCTGAATCTCGTCGTAGAGAACGAGCACAAGGGCGCCACCTGTGCCACGGAGCACATTGGAGAAGGCTCCCTTGAAGAACGCTCTACCGCCCTCATTGACGTAGATCTTCTTCCAGCAGTCGATGGTGTTCTTGTACAAGATGTCTTTTCGACCGCTCTGCATCATCATTCGTCTTCTGACGGTGTCGAGTGGGTAGGAGAGGATACCGGAGCAAACCGTGACGGTCTGGGCGATCATCCAGGACAGAATGACATTCCTCTGGTATTTGTCGGGTACGAACGACTTGGCCGTGTCGAAACAGCCGAAGTACGAGGCGCGGTAGATGATAATACCTTGTACGGAGACGTTGAAACCTCGGTAGAGACCACGAAGTCCATCTGACTTGTAGATCTTAGCCAGGCAGTTGCCGAGACCCGTGAATTCTCTGTCGCCGCCAGCCTTGCCAATATCAGCGGCAAGACGTGTTCTGGCGAAATCTAGCGGGTAGACGAAGCAGAGAGACGTTGCACCGGCAGCGCCACCAGACGCCAGGTTACCGAAGAAAAACTTCCAGAAGTGTGTCTTCTTGTCAATGCCGGCTACGAAAATCTGCTTGTATTTGTCTTTGAAGGCGAAATTGAGAGCTTGTGTTGGAAAGTACCTGAGAACATTGGCGAAGTTGCCGCGCCAAAGAGAAAGAAATCCCTGTTCTCTGGTTACCCGGACGAAGCAGTCAACGATACCCCTGTATTTCGTGTCTTGTGAGATCTTGACATGGGCATCTTGGACCTAAAACGCAATAGAAAAAAAATTAGTGAAATACAACAGACACAACGATTTAAGTTAATGTTAATTGCCTTATATGTAGCTGCGAGGTGATATTTGCCCTTTGGTCGCTCAGTTGCGACAACGTTGCTAAATCGGGTGACCTCGTACGGGGCGCCAACACTGAGGTCAGGCAATTATTGCAGATAGCTCATCTGCTTGTCGACGCTGTCACTTTGCCTCAGAAAGGTACAACTAACTAATCCGATCGGAACATTCCCATCCATCAGCTCAAACGGCTGCTGGTAAATATCTAGCGGTGCATGGTAACAGCGCCATAATTTGTTATAGTTCAATGTGCGAGCTTTAACATGTTCTGTCCGTTTTGTGTCTATTTTCAATTCCCTTTTGGAAGAATTGACTTGTCAGTGCCCGGAAACAGTGTAACCGAAGTTTTTTATCATAACCTATGTATTATCTCAAGTTTTTTTTTGGTCTTTCGTTATACATCCCCATCTATATGTCTTTTGCAGTTCGCTCCAGTATTAATTCACAGTATGTTTGATTTCGTGAGAGAGAGAGAGAGAGAGAGAGAGAGAGAGAGAGATGGCATCATATCACATTTATTAGACTGCTTAAACAGTTTCTCGGTCGAATCTAATGTCCAATTGAGACCACTCCTAAAATACATGAATTCTCTTTGCAATTGCTTTTCGGGCTAAAGTACAAGGGAACAAACCAGGGCACACCACTCAAGGTCGAGATGACATTGATGAGTACTTGTTGGACTTGTCACACTGTTACAGTACAGTGTTAATTCGAATGCTTTTGGCAAATACTAAAAAGGTAACTTCAGCCTATCATTGAAACTATTGTTAGCTGTCGATGATAAGGTAAATATCTGATAAAACATTGGACGACTCTTCGGTGTGTTACAATTCATCTCTAGATTTCTGTCTGCATTCGAAAATAAAGGTATTAGTGTTTAGCTCATCGTCGCAAACTAAGCTTCTCCTTTTATGTCAACGGTTTCTGCAGCTCTTGGACTTTGCTCTGGTTACAAGATATACATCACTGCTGTAGGATAAAAGACCGACACTTTGTCCGCAAAAAAACCAAGCACAATTGCGTGTATTGCTAATCGTCGGAAATTAACCGGTCTCTTTACGGCAACAAATTTTGCAAAAGTTGGAATTGGTGAAGGTTCGGAAGTCCATTACAATGCTGGTTTCGGATAACCGGCCAGATGTTTATCAGTATGTCCACGTAAACGGCATATGCACATTTGTCTAGCAACCAATAATCGCAACAATGATTAACAGAAATAGTGCACTATCGCAAAGGCCGTGCACTGAGGTGGTATGGTCTATATAGAGGACATGATGCCTGTCAACAGATTCGAGTAAAAATTGCTCATGGAAAATTGCGTTTCCAAAAACTTGCGACCGCTACCAGGCTATCACGTCCAATAGTAATCTGACGTAATCATATGAAACCTCGGTCTTTTTCTCATACTCAAAATTCGTCGAAGTATACCAAAGTCATCTTGCTCATCTATTTCAAAAAATGTCAATTTTCTAAAAAGGTTCGTTTCTAAGTTAGTCACATTATATAGGTGTTATTATTATCTGGATTTAATCTTTGAAGGCTAACGTTGATATAATTTCTCGTTGATTCTGTATTACTAATGAGCTGGGGGGAAACTTGTGTGGCAGGTAAGCGATGGCTTGAAAATTCATATTTATTTAAAAGATACATTTTTCCAACAAAATTAAACTAAATATATACATGACTGTGAATTTGAATGACCTAGAAAGACGAGGATGAAAAATATCACCTGAAACACAGACTGCAGAGAAAACCCAGGGTCTACGCCTGAAACTAGCAGTTGCGCAGATTGCGCCCGCTATCGGTTTATCGAAGAAAACCGGCAAGTGTAATGCCGGGATTTTTCCCAGTTCAATACTAGAATTTAAATCACGTTATTGTCCATCGCGTTAAACAATGTCCATTAATTATTGGAAATACAGCATTGATGTATTTCTTTGTGAAAATGAAAAAAAAAATGAATATAAACATGCATCTGCCACTGCACTTCATATCCTGTATTGGTCACAATATCAAAGACCTCATGATCGTACGATGAGATTGTTGGAACTGTCCCCTTTGTACAGCATGTACCGTAGATAAGGTGAGGGCTGCAAGTCTCCGTTACTTGTATTTCCAACCCAGTCTTTGAAGGTTGCTCGACTTCCCGCACAGTTTTGCCACCCTTTTTGATGGAGAGAACGAACTATGGCTTTCACTTCGGCGGACATCAAGGCGGCAATTCAAGTTGCGAACACCCAGACACCTATGAAGTTCAACGTTGTTTGCTTGTTTGTAAAGTAAGAATTTCGAAAATTAACGTTTGAAACGTTTGTTCATAATTTGGTCAAGAACATACTAAACCACTAATCCATAATCTAGTAGAAAACGTTAGATCACAGAAGCAAAGTACCAAAATTTTACTTCACTTGAAATTAAAAATGGCCGCCACATTGTAGATGTAACTCTATGGGGCAAACATTAAGTTTAGATTTCCACGTTATTTTGTATTTTAATATTCTTTCTGGTTTTCGAATGGCTCCACACAAACTCTAGACATGAAAGGATGTGATAGATTTTGGGGATTTGAAAATTTGTCAGCGCTGCGCGGCGCGAGCGTTCTTCCTTTAAAAATGACATTGTATTCTACAGTATTCATGTTCGAAAAATATGGCCTACATGGGACCTATTCAAATTTAAGATTATGTAAATCAAATTTACGGCTGAATAAAAATAACTCGCGATTCTTCTGAAGAACATTTACAGATTCTTTGTACATGAACTTGCTGGCATTAACCACGTGACAGCGACAATTCCATGCCGATGTTTGAAGCAACAGTTCTCAGCAGAATTGTACGATCAGACTTTGTTGAACATGTGGCGCCGTCAACTTTTGAAATCGTTCCAACATTTCATTGAAAATACCGGTACCAAAGATCTGACCTTCCAGCCTGTACCCTGACAAAAGCGGAACGCTTACGTCACAATTGTACCGGCCCGGTTTATCGATAAATTTGTCACGGTGTGTGGCAAAGATAAAAGGATATGTTAAAAATTCTTCCTATTTTAGTTGGAAAGATCAAGACTTCAAAATTAGACAATTGTTGAAGACTAACTTCCAAAACAACATTGCTGACTACTTTGTTCAGTAACAATTTGGTAGTTTAGTATTCATATGGTAGACAAACTTGTCATGGCCTTTGGTAGTCCATTACAAAGAACGACCATGGTTTTATTGGACACCGGTTTGCACGTAGGCACCTCAGATTGTTCTTTTTGTTCGTCCAATATTACAATAAAATGCACAGCTATATTCTTACCTGAAGAAGCAATTTCACTCTCTCTATCGGCGCTACAGCCGTCTTGGAGATGGCTGCAGCGGTTCCGCCGACTAAAAGATCTGTGAGGAATCCCACGACTGCGTCCTTCGAGATCGTCGACATGATGGCTGTGCGAGAAGTGAGTAAAATGGCCTTCTGGTAGCTGAACTTTGGACTTGTAACTCGGTTTAAAATAGAACTCAGTACGCAGGCTCACTGTCAGATTTACCGATAAGACACCGAGAGCTATCGAAACGGGAATATTCACGTATACCTTAATAGTAATGTGAAACTCTGGACCTAGTGCATGTAGCGCAAAACAAAGGTGTGACAGTCGCACAATGCATTCCAATCGTGCTTTCTCGTTCAAGCGATAGAAACCAGTCTTTATAATTTATGAGGGAAGTTCGAAAGACCATTTCTTAATGTGAACAGTATGACCTAAACTTCTCGCGGGAATTTTAAATATTACGAATGATCGAAATTTTAAAAAAAAATTGCAATTTTATCAAAGTCACTCTTATTTTGCAATCTTTAGGAGGCGGAGATATCTCTTCAGTTCTTTCCCAACGTTCCTCTGTAATTTCGTGCAGGTTTTATAGCAGGGGTACACGTATTTGCATACACTGGATTACTATAGGACTCCCAAAAAGGCTTGCATAAATTTGCGTAAATTCCAGAAATTTGCTCTTTACGGAGAACCAGAAGGAAAAACGTAATTATTCACCTTTTCTGTCTCTAAAATCGCCTTTTCATCCTGAGCCAACGTTCTTATATATGGTCTTCTTCTTCTTCTTCTTCTTCTTCTTCTTTGCAAATTTCTGTCGCTCTTTTCTTGTTTCGGAAGTTTTTTTGCTTTCTCCTATTCAATGGAGATTTTTCATGCACCTCGCATCTTGCCTTCTGTCAATGACAAAATTGTGCTTTTTTCAGATTTAATTGGTATCTTTCCTCATGTTTCTAGTGATATAGCTACCTGTTTGCCTTTTCACCAGTTCTCTCCGTCTCGCTTCAGCTTCAGTGTCATAGCCATTTTGCAGTTTTTGCCGGTTTTTATAGTGTCCAACTTTGCTTAGTTTTTTCAGTAATTGATCATCATTTGCTATTACGCATTTGTCTGATTTCATTTATGCTTTTCGTCTCAAAATTTGAATTGATTTGATATGTACTTTTCTGTATAGGAGTTTAATTTTAGTAATAAACGTTAATTTGAAAAATCTTCTTCTTCTTCTTCGTACAACAAATGTGTGAGTTCAACATTCCACCTTTATTGCTATACGTTGAACATAGTCACTTATTCCTTGCTCGACTCCATGATGCTTTTCGCGCCAGGGCGAATAATTTATGTTTCCCTTTGTGGCTGATGCTATCCTTACCGCTACTTTCGTCGCCGATTGAAACACAAAGCACCAAACTGCTTTTGGCATTATGGACGATATTACTGGATAATGTGGTAAAACATGTATACAATATAAAAACCGTTTTGTTTCAAGTGGGTAAAAATAATCTTAAACGACCGCAGCGATGCATTGTGGGATAACCGGGAAAAGATCGATGTTAGCTGAAGAACTACTGACAGTTCCAAATATTGTCACAAGAATACTCTTTTGTAGGAGCTGTGTGTCATTTTTGAATTATTTAGTGAAAATAATACCACAATGACTACAAGTTATATTGTACTTGGTTACCAGGGATCGTCAGCGCAATTTGAAACGAGATGTGTTTTCACCTTGTATTGGTTTTAGGAGAAATCTTTTTTAAAGCTTAAGTTATTCACGAATAAAACTGAGAGCAGATATTTTATCAATCAACATGAAGCTACATAACTTTAAATAAAAACACCATTTAAAAAAATGTACAACTTTTAGTTTTACAGAATGGTCTGAAAAAAGCATCCCCAACACGCCGGCTGTGCGGAGCGCCCTCTAAGTTGCAATTATATTTTTGAACACATCTATCTGAAGCTGTGTCATTTGCGCGCTCATTTTGTAAAAAAAATATTTGCTGGCTAATCGTCTGTGTATATCTCGAGGCCTTCTTTAAGGTAGTATGCACCTCGAAAGTGAAAGACTTGCTCAAACTTTCCTCAAGAAATATTTCAGTCATTTCTCTTTCGAAATCAAGACTAAAAATCGGGAGTCGCCGACGTACAAATTTTGGAATTAGAGAAACAAATTACTCATTACAAAATTTACCGATATTTGAAATTAAAAATGGCCACCATCCCTGTGTTAACTCTACGTAGAAAAATACAATTTTCGGACTGAGCTGGTGAAAAGTTGTCTCACACCAAGAGCTTTAACATGAACCCCACAAGTGGTAGATCAGAAAAGAATTTATAAGGTTTGAGAGTCCGAATATCTGTCCCCGAGGCGCTTTCTGACAAAATTTAATACGCTCGTAAATTTGTCTCCTTTTACCACCCGACGTACATGTGATTTCAAGTAAACGTTACTGCTCGTATCAGAAAACTAAGGTAGGAAAGAAAGATTAACGCTGAAGCATCTGACATGCAGCGTAAAATAAGTAAATGGACTTTATAGAACATGGAAATCGTGTTTATTTCCGCTAAGTTTGATGATTTTACCTGACACAAGTTTCTCCGCTGAGAAGTTATAGTGTGAGTTGTAGTTTCTATAGGGGCAATGACAAAACCTTTCCATCTGGCTTCATTGAGGGTTTTGCCGAAAAGACAAACACATGAGTTCTGTGCCAAGCTACGGTTTAAGCCACAGACGCTCGTGATCTATATACATAACAAAAATATAATTGAAAAAATGAAAAAGCAACTCTGCAATGAACACTCCGAGTGCCTGTGGAATAACATACCATACAAAAGCCAAAACATTTAACAGAACAGGTAATCCTTTGTCACCGACATTCGATATGATTTCAATGTGTCACGTTCTTTTAATAGACAACTACCACACTATTCCAATATTACTTTAGTTATAAATATGAAAATTGCCCTGCGTAACATTTGGCTAATTGAAAGTCTCTTGTTACATGTTCAATTGAAATTACATTTTCCAATTGGCGACGAATTTCCATTCCGAAGCTGCTCCCCCACAGTCGTATTGTTGATGGCGCTTACGCATTGTGCTCGGGTTCGTTCGGAAGCTGTCAGGGAATTGGGAGGGGTCATTTTTTAGAAACCTACCCTCGAAAAGGGTAACATTTTAGATTTGTTAAGTTTATAATGAATGCAAATTCTCAATGAGTTTTTTGCAATATTAAGAAACATATTCACAAGAATCCTATGTGATTATATTTACACATGTATTAAAGCGCAGTGGTCGTCGCGCTGCGCGTGCGTGATTTTTTTGTTGATAAACATAAATTTTTGTAAACATAATAAGTCTTCTCAACTTCAATAGGAGTGAGATGGGAGCAGTCCCCCACTTTGTTAAGGCCTTTGTAAGACTCAACATCATGCAATAGTAAAATATTAAGATCGGAAACGAACTTCAGTGGTGTATTTCTATCTATAAACTCGTGTAGAGCTACGAACATTGGGACACTACACTCAGCACATTATGTCGCTGAGTTTACTGCACGCAGACACAGTGAACAAAAGGTTTGATCGCGCGCGATCACGCTGGTTGTACACAATGCTATGTACGTACAGTACAGTGAAAATGCATAACTAAAATGATCAACATTGCCTATATATGTAGACCAGCAACAAGCACAATGCCTAACACAAAAATTACACTCAAGACCATGATCGGCAAGCCAGAGCAGGACACGGGAGATGTTGTTGGGAGACGGTCACCTCGTTGACGTAAACGGATATAGAAAATCCGGTCCCACACGTACCGGCCCGCGACGACTTGGCCCACAACCAACTGTTGATCACCATGTCTTACTTCTCCTAGTATTACGTGGTAAGAAATAGTAAAATGACAGGAAATAATAGACAAAACGAGCGGGTTTTCGCGGCATTTGGCAGGAAAATTGCACGGCTATACACCGTGCATAGACGTATCGAGAGATCCTGTGCCCCGGTCCTGTGCACGGTCATGGCAGTGATCAACCGCTAGCTGGTGTAGGCCTACCGGTGCTGGGCAAACTTCGTTGTTGTACCTCCTGATTACCGGGTAGGTCTGAATCCTCTTTCAAGTGAGATAACCCCCACATAACAAGAAGACCTATGAAAGGTCCTTCGCTTGACTTGATACCTGTACTCGGAATTCTCGTTTGCACCCCCAAACGGGGTAAACTTTGTAGTTGAGTTGGATTCTCCACAGCAGAGTGTAGCGCGCCATATACCCGGTTTGACACGGACGTTCATACAGAGCACGGAACGGAACAGATGCAGAGATGCTTCTTGCGGCAGCGGGCATTGCTCTGCGAGCTGTAGATTTCTGTAGTTCGGGTTGTTGTCTTTGTACTCCTGTCGGGCCTCTTGAAATGAAAGCTCTCGTCCTTGCTAGCGATGTCGAAAACTAGAGCCCGGTCGTTGATAATCTGTTGGCGTATACATGCGTACATGCGTACGTCTAGCTCTATGACTCGAGCGATAACAGTAGCTGAGCCCCATTCAACTGATTCAAGAAAATCATGAAAATGTGATCTCAATCCAGCGTGCAATTATTGTTCAATTTCAGCAGATATTTAACTTAGATTAATTGACCTTTTATTGCGTGTTACATTTGGTTAGTTGGTATGCTAGTGACAGATCAGCCGCCATTTTTACAAGCGTCAATATCGCAAACATTACAATCAACCCGTAACATGTGCGGCGTTCTTGGATTTGTTTACAACAGAGGGGGACCCCTCAGGAGGATGCGCAGCGCGACGACCACTGCGCTTTAAAGTCAGCAGTACTTCCAAGGTAGGCTTAACAGGCCTACTTGTATTTCTAACTTTGAAATAAAGAGAAAAAGGAGGGGGCATGCTTAACAAATTGGAAAAGGCACATTTTACATCATGGATCACCCAAATATCCTCCGACCACCCTTAATTGATAGCAGAAGGCTTCCTTTCGAGGGTCTACGGTGCAATTTATACTAATATATCGGAATCAAGCTTTAATTTCGGAGGCACGCTTCCCAACTACGAATTTCGAAAAAATATCATATATAACTTGAGTCTTTTGTATACCAAAATATGCCATTATTCAAAGGGGAAAATTTCAATAGGGTGAATCGTTTGACTTTTGGAGGGGTGAGGATTTTTTTACATTGTCGGCGGGTGAAGAAGAAAAAAAATATTGGATCCTGTGATGGCTTGAAAAAAGTTCCAACGTAGAAAAATTGTCGATAATGTGCTGAAATTAGCAACCTTGGCTATCTGATTCTCTCGTTTTCACTGGAGCTGTGCCGCCTACGGCAGCGCTAATATTTTTAATGTTTGTGAGCAAGTCTTGTTTTTTATGCCAGCATTTATGATACAAACGTCTGATTCTGGGTTTATTTACAATAAGCATTGACGCATTATTGAAATAAAAAGGGAACTATTTGACATGCTCTAAGCCTATCGGCCTATATTGAAATTTTGCACATGACAGGATTCAGTAAACAAGTTAAACTTTCACAAAATATATTTAATGATTATATTGAGAAAACAAGTATTTTCTAACAATATAAATACAACATGTTTAATGAAATAAAAATACACTGTTGATAAATCGGTTACCAAGGGGAAAAGGGCCTTGCTTCTGCATACGGGATAAATAATTTGATGCAGGACTGATAATAAAAAAAAAGAATGTTGCCACAATGACGGAAAAGAAAAATTGTATACCATACATTTCCCCCATCCCGAAATAATTGAGCTATACCCTTTGAAAGACAACAGGTTCAGTCTGGTCGTGAATCGATTGAAATGGAGGAAGAGGGACCGCAGTGATGTTTCCTGAAGTAATCTGAAGGTCAAGAGCGACGCTAAGCGTGATTCTAGAATTGCCTTGCGATCAATTTGTAACGATGTGAAAGTTACATTTTTACTTGTGCTGATCATCCTGATCACATGTAGGCCTAAAGGATGAAGTTTCTTGGTCGTTGTGTGTACGAAAACACAGAACGACAGTAGGCCTAAGTGAAAAGTACGAAAGAAAATGGGCGGGGAAAGTTGAGCATAATTACGAAACTGCTAAAAATGGGTTTGTTTTCGAGCACGTAAACTGTGGGTGACAAACTGACGAAGCGTGGATTTGCTCACGTGTTCGTGTAAGAGACGTGCGGACCGCGGAGACTTATTTTTTCAACGTCAACACGCACACGTGTACAACTTAGTAACCTGTTGGAAAGTTCCCTGTTGTCATGTAACTCGCCCCCTCTTTCGTCGACATCGGGAGAATGTTTGTACGTGGCACTCCCAGACATCAATGCTATTTCCGGTTTAGGGGCCGGGACATTGCCCTGTACTCAGATCCCTCTAAGTGGAAATACCGGCATGTCTAGACGTCAGCTCTCGATGTAAAAGTAATTTTGATTGGTTATATTGATTTGGTATTATGGTGTATTCTTGAGGTTAAAGTGAAGTCTTGTTCTTTAAAACAAATATTTGATCCATAAGAAAAGCTAAACATCACTTATTAGAATAATTTTAGTGAGAGAGAAGGGCCAATAACTCACCAAACGTATATTAAACATCTAGGAACTGTTTCCCCTCTATCCAATCAGAATGGTCGTTAGTTTTCGCCGATGGCCATATGGTGACGTCAGATAAGGAAGCCATATTGTATAAAACTCCATCATCTGGTCGTGTGGGATCACACGAAATTTAAGTTAATTCAAGAAGTAGCCGATAATTCTCGAGAATCGTCGTGGATTTTTCAAGACAGAGTACCAACATAGCAAGGTAAGGACTGTTCACAAAATAAATGTTCAAAGTTTTCCGTAGGTCCGTAAATACCGCGGAAATGCTACTTCCATTATATGAAATAATGACACTTTTCAGTCGTTTCGTTTCAATCAATGGACTGCAACTGTCCAACGATATGTATGTACTGATTTGGAGTGCAGCTCCAATCATCTAAAGCGTGACACACCGTCCCTATCATTTCTGAGCATTTTAGAGAAACTTTTGTGATATTCTTCCTGACCGAAGCCCACCAAAAGGCTCGGTCACTGTGTTCCACAGCACCACCTCCATGGAGATTCGATTGGGTGTAGAATTAAATTTTGAATGTAAAACTCAGAAACAACAATTTGTTGGTACCACCCAGATACCAAACAATTGAAACCGACTAAGGTTATATCGTTAAAATTACAGAAAATGGCCCATTCAAACAGTCATATTAAGCTTAGTTCTTTATGAGCCTAAAGAGTTTGCAAACCCGTTTACGGCCGCCGGATAAACAGCTCCAGTCTGTCGACGCCATACACGACCTTGAGTGATTCAACCACCTAATAATTCTATGATATCCGCATATTTGATACGTATAAACAGGCATATATCATGACTCCCAGAGTACAAAACATCTCATGAGATACCACAGTCACCGTTTCAACTGAACATTTCCTTTAATAGACCAGTGAAATTAAATTATTTCAAAATGTACTACACCACAATCGATGAAACGAAACTTTTTTCAAAGTTCATTGAATGGTATAGGTAGCTCACGAAATTATGCAGGTGAAATTATATTCATCCGTTGAGTGAAATTGAAAGTGTCACACTTTCCAATATGCCATAAACATTATTCACTGATCTGGTCACAAACAATAACACAGAAAGGTCAAACTTTAGCTTATCTGGTTTCCAGTTTCATGAACGTGCCTTCAGTTACTGTGGATGTCAAACTACCACTGATATAGAGCAGGTGATGTAGCCATAAGGTCTGTGGTTTAGCACCTCAGGCTGAAAACACAAACTGCGTCAGCAGAGGGCACAACCTTTGGGGACAAGGTCTGCAGTGCAAATCATCAGAGATAGTTTATTGACCTTTCAGTCAGTGTGTGCAAATTCACCAGGGTTGAACTGAATGCTTGCTATTCTGGCTTAAAAAACTTGCAAATTCATCTTTGTTGATGTAAGATAACATAGCTGATATGTGTAACGTCAACAAAAGAGGTTGACAGCGATTCTTGCGGCTACAAATAGCTTGTCAAATAACTGCTGAGACCACATCAATGAAGTTCACGTGAGAATTCTTTTTGGTTTAAAACTCTGTTACTCACATGATCACAATCAAGAAAACAGATTTATTGCTGCATGTTGCAATCTCCTCTAAACAAAAGTTTTCATATGTAAATATTCTGATATATTTTATTGTATGTGAATTTGTTGGCTTTTACGGAGATTTATTGTGCATATTTTTAGTAACAATAATAAAATTTATAATTAAGCAGTAACACCCTCTACAGGTGACTATTCATGAAATTTGAGTACAGTGCCTGAGATCTCGTACATGCCACTAGGCAAGTGCTATATGGAGTGAACTTTACTGAAATCAAGTTTGAACCTGCCTGCAAACAGAGTTATTTCTATTCTTTTATGTCACACTTTGTGTGTGTTGCATTGATTCAAAGTGGTTGCCTCTGTAGTATTAGCAAAAAAAAATGGAGAAAGCAGAATCAATTGATAGATCATAAATTGCACATCTTCAGTGTAATGTTGACACTTTGGCATATCTTGGGTCAGACTGTGATTTAAATCAAGGTCGAGATGACATTGATGAGTTGTGGTTGGATCTGTCATGCTGTTCTGTCAGCAATCCCTGGTTCTTGTATTACTGCTTGCTGACAATGACTGTTTAGGCAATTTAATTGGTTGTTCTCCTTTGATTTTTCTGCTTTGAAAGTTGTGTTCAGTTATTCAGTTTGTTCAAAGGTAATAAAATATGTATCCCTTTGACATGTTATGTGAAAAAGCTGGACTTGCCTTAATTTGGAACATGAAAATAGATAAAACAGCCAAAGAAAGTTGTTTCAGTGAGTGTTCAACAATAAAAGTGCTGAATAGTGTGAGATAGTTACTTTCGTCAGAAAAATAGTGAAATGAAATCTCCCCAATGTAATTTACAGAGAAACTTTACATAAAAAATTCAAAGGAATATGTGGAGAATAAATATATGTGATATATTTGAAAGAAAGTGATAATGTATGAATTAAATACTGAAAATAAATTTGTCAGAAACGGGTGCTGTTATTCGTTGAAGAATCATACATGTGTAACACAGTCTCTTCCACTCTGGCCCCTATGTTCCAGTGTGATATAATGAGTACATATAAGTGTAAAAATGAAGTAGATAATAGGTATACATGTATGCATATCTATTTCCATTCAGTCCATTGTTCTGTATTGCTGTTGTTTAACGCTGTTATTAAAATTTATTGGACCAATAGGCATTCTTCTGATACATGTTTCTAATTTGTTTCCAATTTCAGAGAGTGAAGGTGGTTTTATAATTATTAAGTATCATTCACAATGTTCCTGTGGGATTGGTTTGCAGGGGTTCTCAGCTTTTTAGGTAAGTCAACCGATTACTAATTTTGTGCCATTACTGATGAATATGTGCAACTAACACACTCTGATATGGCTTTTCCCAGATCCCCCCCCCCAATAATTTAATTTTACCTTTGTCTGTAGCAGGATCAAGAGGTCAGCCAAGAGGTCAGCTTGGGTGTAAAAAATTCACATTGAATGAATGACCTCCTTTCCTGCTGGAGTGAAATACATAAGGAAAAGTAATTTGCTGATTCGGAGTAAAGTAATATACTCTGACTGGAGTATTAAACTATTTAATAATTAAATTGGACAGAGTATGTCATAATAACATTTTCCTGCAATGAATTCATCAACCACACTTTGTAAATATTTTATTATTGTTAGTGTAGACTGACCAATTGATATGAACACTGAGTTATAAAAATTGGAACTGTGAGGAAATTCTAAGAAGGCACCTTACTAGTTTATTTCGCTATAATAATTCTGTAGTTACTCTAAGCTACAAGAAAACAAACACACATCAAAAAACCAACATCAAAGAGTATATTTTGTGTAGAGTCAGTGTGTAGCTCATTCTATACACAAAACATCTGTGACTCCTTTTGACAGTTTTGTGCACTGTAGTTGGATAGCTACTGCTTGTCTGAATTGGTGTACTTTGAATTCAGTCTGAATGCTGAAATGGAAAGTCCTCACCGTATGTGCTGAACAATTGATAACCCTCCAGGCTAAAATACAGATGTTGCCATGGTGTCAAGATTATCCAATTAGTTCACATGAGCTGCTTCAAGGGTCTGTTGTCTTCATTCAACCTGTCCCACTCAACATGAAACAATGTATAGTTTTATAACAGAACATCTTTTTTCTATATAACAAGAGTTTTCAAGGGATGTATTTTGAAAAATACCATGTCATACTGAACAGACTTCAGTTGAAATACTATAAACGATGAATGTGTACTCTTGTACTGTTATCAGGACTGTAGTTACTGGGAAAGAGTTCACCAAGTCACTGCCTTCAGTTACAAACGTAATCCACCAATGCTAGTCAAAATAATTTTGTCAAGGGGTCAAAGTGTAGGTAGGGCAAGTTGGAAGGAACAAATTTGCTGTTTTCATTTATGGTTTTCTTATCGTTCATTTATTAGTCATTCTTGGAATTTAGTGGTATCAGAGTGTTTTGCCCAGTGAGTCATGCCAAAAGTGCAGTGGCTGCGGCAGAACAGAAATGGTTTCCCCCATACTGAAATGATGATGAGATCTTCTGGTTTCAGAACACTGCCATGTCCTTTGTACATGCAATGCATCCACACTCTTCATATCAAAATGAAATAACTAGGAAGTTTACAATGAAAGTTTAAATTTTTATCAAAGAATTCTTGTGCCGTGGGTGTGCTCTGTCAGCAAGACTATATTCTTTTTATGATGACACAGTGACAAAATTATTCTTAAATACAATGTAACAGTTTGTATCTTATTAGTATTAGGGGGAGATGCACTCTTACGGACCCAATTTAAGACAACTGATGTCAACTTCTGTATTTATGTTTAAAATGCCTCCAGTGCTCCAATCAGGAACTTAACAGACTACTTTGTTTTTGTAGGAAATGAACTATATGGTCTTTAGCCTACAGCGTCCTTCTTTAGATATCTGTTGGTGTTTGTGACATGAAAAACCCATGGTTCAGACCAAAGATTATCAAGCTGATATTAGTGTGTACAAATGCCTGTCCCCAACTACTACACATTGTGATGTTATGACTGCTCTTTTAACTTTCTTTCATTCACAATTTTTAAATATTTTTATTTGCATATTTTTGTAGTAATGCAAGTGGTTTAATGGACATCTAATCCTAACGTGTCGTGTATCAGCATTGATTGAGTTTGTTTTATCTATATTTTTTCTCTCTTGCAGGTTTATACAAAAAATCTGGTAAATTAGTATTCCTAGGTTTAGACAATGCCGGTAAAACAACCCTATTACACATGTTGAAAGATGACAGAATGGCACAGCATGTCCCTACATTGCACCCCAGTAAGTAGCATTTCTCTTGAACTCTCAGCTATTTCAGTGCAGCTAAATGTACAATAACCCTTTTCAGGTCAAGTCATTGTAAATTACCCTAAAAATCAAATTACAAGGAGAATACTGTGACACTCATGCATACGCCACTGTTTACATACACCAGCACCCATTGGCAAAGGTAGTGAAATTACCATGTCTATATGTATGTCAAAGCAAGACAAGCCTTGGAATGATTGTGGATGTCACTGTGATTGAAAAAGTACAGCTGTTGGTTGTTTTTACACCAAAATAGCAGTCAGATGGTATTGTCCTCTGTGACATCTCTAGATCAGAATTTAATCTTGTCAGGAATGTTATTGCACATGTTTCAAGTTTTGGCCAAACATATTTAATGTTTGACATGTTGATTTAAAATTATTCCTGAAAGGGTAATCCTCTTTCTCCCAACTGGTATTATTTTTATGGTTCATCTATGGAGCCTGGTAGAAAGAGGATTAATTTTTCAGGACATCTAAGGCAGTTTGAAAATATTTCATTTGTTTCTGAGGTCAGAAATCACTATTTGCTGAATTTCTGTTTTGAATTTTGTAACTCAATGGAATAAAGAAATACAGTGCTTTATACTTGAAAAATTGACAGTCCCTGTACAAAGCCATGCATCATCTGTTTGAATGTAGTGTGGTGGTTTTCACAAACAATTGCAGATCTCCAGTTTGTGTTGCCATTTTCAGTATTGGCATTTCAGCAACATGATAGCACAGCAAGAACTTTGACCCATGCATATAAAACAGTTGGTTTGGGCATCAGGCTGCAAACTGCAGTTTATTCAGTTGCTTCGACATCAGTGTATCTCTGCATGGTCCTGTCTGGCATAGTGAGGATCCAGTGTTCTGATCTTTAGGCACTTCCTGGGAATTCCACTTCATTATAGAGGCTATTGAGTAATTCCAACAAAAAAGACCGTCCTGCAACAGTCATGCTAACAGCCATCTACCCAGCTGTTCCAGGGTAGCACAGTGCCCTGCTATCAAAATAGATCAGGGAGCCCGGTCCAGACATCATTTGCATGCATTTCACGCAACATGCTGGCATTGCCTCCTGTCACATGACTTGTACGTTAAATCTAGGTGTTATTGAGATAGTTAGAGATCCAGGGATATAGTAGAGGTCTGTTGCCATTACCTTCATTCCACATACAGAAAAGAGGATCATGATATTATGGCATATTTTGGAAAAGTTCAAAGGTCATCAGTGTCAGTGTGCTAAAGGTTGTGAATACATGAAATTATTACATGTTGCACCTACAGACCTAAGGGTATTTATAAATAGTTGGTCCATATAAAACGTTACCTTCAAAATATTGTTTGAAAATTATGCTAAAGGTCACATTCTATCTTGTATCAAAAACATTTCCTCTGATAATTCTGGTGACAGGTTACAGGCTCGGTTTTGTTAACCTTTGATAACAATGTTACATTTTTAGATTGTACTGGAACATAATGTAGTGAATCTTCCTGTTTCTGCAGTAAATGTTACGTGTTCTTTTATTAGAAAATCTCTTATAATAATAATTTTCATGATCATAATCAATTAGCATTATTGGCGGGAAATAATTGGATGACTATTTTCTGCCAAATATGCTAAGTCTCCAAGAGACGTTTTGATATTTTGATATAACTTTCTCTTGTTGTTTTTCACGCACAGCATCTGAAGAATTAGTTATGGGTGGAATGCGTTTCACAACATTTGACTTAGGTGGTCACGAACAGGCAAGGCGTGTGTGGAAAGATTATCTTCCAGCAATTGAAGGCATTGTATTTCTCATCGACGCAGCACACAGGGAAAGATTCATTGAATCAAAGGCAGAACTTGATGTAAGTAGTATTGAGTTGATATTCATTTACATTGAAGGGAATGTGTTCTTGCTGGGAAAAAACCTTTGTGAATTTCTGACCACATACAGAAAGCTTGCCTCAGAAAGCGAATCCCTACACACACACGCCATGTGTGTGTCATTTGCATTTTCCTATTGAAATATGATGTCAAAATTTCTGTAGAAATTATATTGTATTGTCATTTTAATCTGTATAAATATTTTTGCTAACAACTTGAGCATTTTTTTAATAAGCTTAACATCAGTTTCAAAGTGTAAAACTGTGTGTGACTTCAAGCGGTATGGGGTGAAGATGAAAATTCCATCTTTTGTTTGTTCAAAGTCAGTATGGAACTGATAAAAGACAAGATTAAGTGTGGATATTGTAGGAAGTATCGAACATTTCATTGTTTGTTGTAAAGGGGACAAGTTGAATGCATTTATAAAATTAAGAAGGATGTAACGTGAGAAATCTACTTAGTAAAGTTATTTCAGAGCTGTCATTTCACTTGCTATTTGAAATTTATCCTTAGTTCCCACAATTTACATATTTTTCTCACTTGACAATTTGTTATCTGATGTAAATGGTAATTCATATTTAGAGAAATCGTGCTCAACAAACTATTTGTCGCAGAACCTTGTTGCAAATATTGTACATGTGATTCATCATGGATATCCTCTGTCTTTTCTTTCAGAGTTTAATGACAGATGAACAAGTAGCTAATGCACCTATTCTCATACTTGGCAATAAAATAGACAAACCGATAGCCGCTAGTGAAGATGAACTTAGATCAGTGTTTGGACTCCATGGACAAACCACAGGAAAGGTAATATATTATATTTTATCAAAGACATTTATAATACTTCCTTCAGTTATCTGACAGTTTACTGGCAGAAATCAGTTGCAAAAACAAATTTACTGTAACCATTGGTATCTGATCTTGAACACACCTAGAGGAAGATAACTTAAACGATGTAGGTTTTTGTATATGATAGTAAACCACGTCTATAATTTGGCCAAGGAGTTTCATGAAATATCATGAAAATTTCAATTAAAATAATTTATGTTCATGGCTACATTGACCTAAAAAAGCAGTACAGTGGCATTCTGCTGCCAATAGACAATATGTTATCTTTTTATCAGGACAATCTAAACAGCCTTGTAATTTATTATGAAGTGTCTGTATTTGTAATAGAAATTGCTGTAATTGTGTGAACATCTGTCACTGTACATCGAATGATATGATGTATTCATGTAGACAAATAAAAAAGGGGCTGATCTTCCATGGCATACAGGAGAGAGAAAAAGTGATGATGATGTATTCATTGAATGTAAAAATACTCGGTTCGTGAAATGGTGTGCTGATAGTGTAAGTTTTTTTCAGTGGATTTAAAAAAAATGTTATATATATTTCAAGTTAGGGAGCATTTGCATCAGGTTGGACTTTTCTTGAATTTGTGCCGTCAACAGTGAAGGCAAAGATTGTTAGAACTGAATTTCAAGGACTATCATTGCAGAAAATAATATTGATATTGTGATATCAGGACCTAAGTACATGTATCTATCTGTTTGCCTTTCAGGGTAATGTGCCTCTCAAAGATTTACCAGGGCGCCCCCTAGAGTTATTTATGTGCAGCGTTCTCAAGAGACAGGGCTATGGCGAAGGATTCCGTTGGTTAGCCCAATATATCAAGTAGATTTCAAAAACAATTACACAGCTAACAGAACAGACTCCAGATTTTCAAGTTGTTGTACTTTATCCTCCGTAGGTTCCATTCCTTGTTGCAATTTTTAGAATAAACATTATGCTGAAAATCACAGAAAAAATGAAATGTGCCTGGATGTTGTGTGTGTATCAAGTACAACAGCTTCAAAGTCACTTATAACCAGATGTTTTATTTGTTAACATGCACATCACTTTCATTGGTGGCAAATGTTTTCTATTACCATAATATGTTGATTTTACTAGCTGTTGGAATAACAACAGTTCGTTTCATGTCAGTTACATACCAACAGAGTAAAATGATTGTTACAGCCTTTTAACGTGTATTAATTATAATTAATAAAATAACTGATAATAAGTAGTAGAATTTGGATGCTAGATTTATTGAAAACAACTTCAAATTAAATAGGCAGCTCTCACTCTATCAAAACTAGAGAGGTTTTCTTATTTTGTCATTTGCGAAAAATGTCTTGAATTTGACATTCAAGTTATCCATTCTAGCATCCAGAGAATCCTTTCTGATATTTGTGTTCATCAGTCTATAGCTGTACTGTCGAAAAAGGTTGAGCCATGTGGTGATGATTGAAGAGTGAAATGTCAAACTTTATTTTGTGATATTCATTTCCCACAATATAAATGAGCAATTTCAGGTTGATGTCATGAGATAACCAAATAAATTCATTTTAGTGTGTTAAAGTAGCTTTGTCACCTTTGTTTATCGTTGCAAATCATTGATTTTCACTTGTGGTCATTTGAAACAAAGCAGCCATACAGTGCTACAATATCCATTAATAAACTCTGCTAACATACTTGTATGCAAATTTGTATCAACCACATAACGAAAAGGTAGGAAGACATTTGCCACCTACAGGTGTAGTGACATTCAGTACATAGCTGTTAACCCTTTGAGTACCAAAGTCAATTTTTGTTGCCTTTATACAAAATAATTTCTTTCAGATATAGACAATTTTTTTCCGATTTTTCCCAAAATTTTGGTCAAAAAGTATAGCCCATGAAAATTTATGTCCATTGAGTCCAAATTTATGGAAAAAATTACAGAAAAATTCATAAAAGTTGGTAAAATGTTGCCCTGACATTTTGGGAGGGCAAAATCACAGTGCTTAAAGGGTTAAATGTGATAGATACTAAAAAAGCTTTCTGCTATTCAACAGTAGCGGCAAAGTTTTCAGCATTGCAAGTCCAAGATGAACTAATTTTTAGTACAACTGCAAAATTCGGTGCAAGTCATAACTGCAATTTGATCACGCTGAGTTCACATGTGCTGGTTCAAATTTTTTATTCATGTGCAGGGTTTTGTGAAATCAGGAATAATAATATACAAAAGTTCTTATTGCATCTTTGCTTCACTGTTGTATTCAAAAATAGGGCCGTTCACAGTTTACGTCACTTCTCTCATTAATATGCAAAAATAAATATTTGTCCGCATTTTTAGATAACGCTTTTGAAAATTACGCATGCAAGAACGACGAAAATACATCTCAGTGGGCGACTGCTAGTGTAACAATGAATACTAAAAAACATATTCACGACTCAGAGTACAAGCTGCAAAAACAGCCACGCATGAAACATTGATAAAATTTGTCCGCATTTCAAACTGCGTGCCCGATGTCGCGCGCGTACAGCTATATTTAGTAACAAACCTGTAACCGTGAACAGCTATTGAACATTGTCATAGTTAGCGTACATGTAGCTACACACAAACTATGAACAACAACATGAATCACTGAGTTATTATGCAAAGAGGATGGGACACTAGTTTACTGATTTTGTAGAGAACGTTAAACTTTATTTCTCTCTTCATTTTCCTAAAGTTCCACAAGATATCTAAACCCTTATCCTGCCAAGATTGTCTGTCCCTATCCGGTGAAGTAGTTTGAAAACAAGTGAGGTATAACATGACCCATATGTAACATTTTAACAGAATCTTTAACATTGTAGGATTCCCAAAACAAAAACTAAGCAGGATTTTCACTGACCCCACCTGCCATTACATACATACATGGTAAGTGGGTGAAAATACATGTAGGTTTTGACTCGGTACCACTTTCTACTGACTTGACTGATGGAAAAATTGACAAATCTAGCAGGAAAATGGTTGAAAATCTATTATATTAGGAAACATTGCAAATATTACAGTTACTGAACCATCATATCCTCCGTATCTAACCTTTGTAGAAATGTTTTGTACCCTTTTATTGCTAATAGCTGAGGTGCAACCTGACTTTCCAAAGCCCTAGTTGAACCTCTATGAGAAGTTAAATGCACAAAAACGGCAGGATTTCTGGAAATTCTGTTCTTTTTTTATAAAAAAAATTATGGAAACACTAAGATTCATACTCAAAGCAGGCTGAAATAGTTAAAATGGCTACAAAATGCTTAGTCCAGGGTTCAACATAGTGAGCGTGAAGTACCAGTAGTGTTAGTTGCTCCTATTTTATACACATACTGTACAAAAAATAGGAGAAAAAAATTATAAATATGTAAGCTAATTTAAAAGAGAAGTAAACATTGGCACGTTAATGAACTTTCTTTGTGAATACAAGACGTTCTGTATTTCAGCATTGTACAGAATGAATTTGAAACTCTTCTAGGTGGAAGTTCATGATGATAAAATACCGGTTTATAACTAGAATTGAGACTTTCCATTTGTTTTACTTTGTAAGCATAAAGTTTGTAATATTTGGTTTTATTGTAAAGGTGCATGTTTCACCTTGAATTTGTTTTGTGAGTTCAAATCAAGACTTTTTTTCGTTGTTTGGGAAAATATTGTCACCGTATTGTGATACGATGTCACAGTTAATTTTAATCTTGTGAATTGAAAGGTGAATTAAAAGGGGAATGTTAAATTTTCAGAGTAAGTCTGTGCAAACTGGGTTGGAGTAAAGACTGCCAATTGGTCGATTGGAAAGTTTAACTGTAACAACTTTTAAGTTGCCAATAACAGACTTTGCTCGGATTTGAACCATGTCTATATTGTGTTTGAATTTAGTATATGAATACATCTAAAAGCTAAATGCAATCAGTGTAAGATCTGCTTTATTCAACACTTCCCTGTATACTTGATATTGTTGATTCCAGAATACAACTTATCTTCTAAAGCTATGTTTACTTCAGATTAGGAGATATGGTGACATATAGGGAAAGTTGAGTTGACAAATTATGCAAGAAGCTGCATTTTACGGTGTTTATCTGCCAGTAAACACAATTCAGAAATATTGCTTATTAAAAAAGTGACTTGTATAAAACTTCAATAACCTAGTCACAAATTAGTTTCTACCAAAATTAATTTCACATCACGGCATTTGGGGACAGTTAAGGATGGATAACTGTAACAGTATTGAAACCTTGTAAAATTCAGCAAAAAGCACCAGTTACAAATTTCTGGAAGAATTGATTTTGCATATTTCATATACTGAATACCATATTTGGTAGTGTATTGTTACATAGTCCATACTCATCTATTTCTGACTGGTGGTCAGCTGATAATGTAAAATGTGTTGGCATATATAACAAATGTGGGTTTAAATTGAAATAAAAAACAATTTTAGGCGTAATGCCTCATGATAGTTGAGTGTGATCCTTGACTGAGCATGCACACACCTACAGCAATACTCTGGCGTTTGTAGGCCACTATACATACATATTATTTCCTACATGCCCTGTGTTTGAAAATTATTTGTGAACATAGTATTGTGTGTGCTATTATCCCATTCCAAGTAGATGGTACACATTTACTTTGATCTTGAAAGTGTGAAGACTGATGCTACTGATGTCATAATATTTTGAAAATATCTTTGTAAAAATACTTTTTTAGTTCAGTTTAGTGATGATAAAGATTTTAACTGTTCTCATGGACATTGGGCAGGTTTTCTCCAATTGAAACTAGTTTGTGTCCATGTGGAAATGTGATGACAGCATGTTTTGGAAGTGAAAAGTTAGGTACCATCTGTCAGTTGAAGGACTGCAAGGGTTAGTGTGTCAAACAGGACACAGCTGTGAGTCTAGTCCTGCGTCAAGTTCATGACCGCTGTTGCAAGGTCCTTTAAAAGATTTAGTTTGAGTGTAGGCTCTCCTGGTTAGGGTCAAAGCCTGATGAGCATGCCTTCACATAGACAGAATTTGGCAGTCAAGTAAGAACACAGCACAGAAATTTACATCTGTGTTACATATTGTGGATGCAATTTGACCATTTCATCCACTACAAAGATTTGCATATGTATTTCAGAGTGTTAATCTAAAATTCTCTGATATAAAACCTCTGAAGACCAGATCATCTATGAATGTTGAATAGAATATCAGCAAAATATCTGAATATCTGTGGATCTGGTTTTTCTCACATTTGCACTTCACATTTCACAGAACACCAAGAAAATGATGTTACTGTTCAAAGCAAACTTGAACTCATGTAGTTTTGTCAATATAGAAGAATAATGTCTCTACTCAAATCTCATGACTTTCGCATACAGCAGTGGAATTTAGTTTTCTTAGAAATTCTGTATTCCATGGTTGCATAGCATTTCTGTTATCATATCTAAGATGTAATTACAGCTGTTAAACGATAGTGTTGCCTCTTGAGGGCGCCAAACACGCAACAGATCCTGTGGCTGTTCTCGTGTTGATGGCGTGAATATCTGCTATCAGGGTTTCATGTCATGAATAAACTTTACCTTTTCAAATAATATCCTCAGTGATTCAGTATTAGATCACAGTGCTGAAGAGTACAAAAGATACCAAATTAGTCGGAGAGGAGATGTGTCATATGACATCAGCTCTTGTGGCCGTAAAGTAAACTGCTAAATCAGAAATGAAGGTGACTATAATAACTATTGACTAGTATGGTCAATAGCTCTCTTCTGCAGATTCAAAGACATATGAGGAGCAGGACCTAAAACACTTATTCTATGATAGTGAATTTTAATACCCAATAATGGTAACTTATACAGATATATAAATTTTCTAATCTCACAAACGTTGACAGATTTTTTCTCAAGTGGTTGATTTTTTTCAAATTTGTGTTGAAGTAAAATGCCAGTTCTCCATTAGGTCAAAGTTCACAGGCAGCATGATTACACTGGCAGGATATGAAACTAGAACAATAAATCATGTGATAAAAAAATTTATTTTGAACAGCCAGTCAATTATGCCTTTGCCCCTCAGACTGGTTTATTCTTTCTCCATTTGAAAGCCTCGGGTCAACATCGGGGCCAGCTTGAATCTGTCACAGAAATATAGACTAGCTGCTCTGCTGTTGGTTGCCTCTCCTTTTGTAGTATCGGTATATAGACCACAGACCTGTAGTGCATTGGCAGCTGGCATGTGTTCAGACACGCATACACATGCTTGCAGAAACAACCAACACTGCCTGTATTGAATTGATATGAGATACAGCAGATTTGTAATTTATGAGGTTTTGGGTTTTTTTTATAGATGTGAAAATGTTACATCCACAGTGTCAAATAGGGACTTCAATAACTGTATGTACCGTTGATAGAGCCTAGATTTGATTACTTCATAAACACAGGAAGTACAAGATACTGCGTCACAAAAGTCCTCTCTATAAATTTGATGCATGCACCCCAGGGACAGATGTTCAGACTTTCAAATTCTTAAAACTACTGATCTGGTAATGCTATATCAGTGGACATCATTGTGAAGTTTTGGAGCAAATGAAGTTTTTATGACTAATTCTTTTGAAAAATTTATTATTTTTCTCCATAAAAGTTGACATAGGGATATTGGCCATTTTGAATTTCAATTATTCATAATTTCAGGTAATTAGCAAAATTTGCATAGTGGACCCGGATTTTTATTCCAGAGTTTGAAAGAGGAAGGTTTTAAGAAAGTTTAAATGCTTCACTTTCATTGCATATGCTACCTTAAAGTGAGTCATAGTATGTTTGATAGAGGTTTGCAGAGATTTTAAAATTTCCACTTAAGGTGCTTTAAATAAACTTCTTTGTTTGCCGTCTGCGTGCCAGTAGGTTTTCAGGGAAAAATTAAGAAAACAAACACAATGTTAACACTATTACAAATAATTATTTTTCCAAAGAAACCAAATAAAAATTTACCATATGTTAATACATTGTTTTATGTCTGTGCTTGTTTTTTTCCCTGGCTGCCTAGGTTTTTCAAAAATCCAAGGACAGCAAACAAAGAATTTTCTTTAAATGCCCTATTAAATGAAAATAGAGAAGAAGATTGGATAATATAAATGTTTATGAACAAACTTCCTTTCACAAAGTAGACTCACAGTAGACTCAAAGTAGACTCAATAGGGCAAGTTACCTAATAAAACTTCAGACATTTTGAAGTGCACCTATTAACAACGTGCCAAGCTGGCAAAAGCGTGACATTTCAGCAATTTTCAAAAAGCTTTTATTTTCGTTTCTGAGGATATTTATGTCCTTTTTAGCAAAAAAAATTGTTGCCAAAATTTCATGTTCTCATGCTTTTAAATTTAAATGCTTTTGAAAGTTCTCATTCAAAATTCTTCAAATATTTCAAAAGTAGGATTGAATTTTTCTTTCTTTTTCACATAAGAAATGTCAGTTAACTAGATACTGTAACTAACGGTCAACACTGCACCTGAACTACCGCTACTCCATGGAATGTCAAGCTCCTTGGTAAACTTGACAAATGTAGGAAAACAAATTTTATATCTGAATCAGTATTAGACATACCGGTATGTTTTCATATTTTCTGATTAAGGCAGTTTGTGCCTTACGAAAACTTTCAACAATTCTTTCAAAGTCAAGAATAAATGTGGGAGTATGCAATGTGGTACAAGACAAGCAAATTACCTGATATTTATTTACCAATATTTGAAATTAAAAATTCCTACTTTTCAAAAAACAAAGCCAGTGAGAACTTTATTTACTCTATGCACTTCAAAACGAGCTCCCATAAGTGGTAGGCCAAAAGTATATTCTAAAAATTTGAGTCAGACTCTGCCCCCAAGGTGCTATCTACTGAAACAGGTGTGTAAATG
The DNA here is from genome assembly GCF_041260155.1 of Ptychodera flava. Taxonomy (NCBI): domain Eukaryota; kingdom Metazoa; phylum Hemichordata; class Enteropneusta; family Ptychoderidae; genus Ptychodera; species Ptychodera flava. Next base: position 12,261,975 of record NC_091949.1, on the reverse strand, counting down.
GGAGCAGTTTTGAAGAATTGGCTTTGAAGACTTTGTTATATTCCTATCCAAAATGTGACAGCGTAATTAACATGCACACACACACATCTCTGACATATTTTACAAGCTCTATTTATCAATATTTTGATGTCTGTTTATTTATGACAAAAACTAATTCTGTTTAGATACTATAGTCAATAAAATGTCACATCTTGAAAACCGTTGAAAATGACGTGAAAATAACAGAACACTTTGAAGTGACACCAAGAGAGAACCGACTACAAAGTTCTTTTTATCATTCTGACGTTACAAAAATTATGAATGTTGGTTTTTGAAAAAAAAGAGTAAGACTATCAACAAATATGAAATTCAAGAATATCAGCAAATTCTCTACTGTTTGAAGGACGACGCATTCTGTATGGCTGACTCTGGTCAAATTTCAGCTAGCAATTTCTCAATATCATTGACAGCAAAAACATGTAATTCTGATTTTAAATTTTGTTCCCGTTTAGAGTTACCGACATTATAATCTGTTGTGCATGTGCTTTTTAAAAAATGAAATTTTGTTCAATTGAGATTTTAAATTATCAAACTATTCCTTGGTAGGTTTTTCAGCGATAATTTCTGTCAGCCATATCGATGAACTTTGACCTTATACTTGAAAATAGTGCGTCACTGAACTGTTTTTCTCAAACAGTTGAGTTTCACCTGTACTTTACAGAGAAAATGAATTGTTAGGCTCACATTACCAATGTTAGGCTGTCACCATGGAGCTTGTAAAGGACTACAAATCGCCAATCAAAGAATTACAGACAGCTGTTTGAGAATCACACATGTACATTTTAATACAGGAAGCCATCTAAAATCTTCGCTGTGAGGACGATGACCAGCTTTGTTCCAAAATCTGTTTTTGAGGACACGTACACATGCTTTTCATTATCATCACACTTCTATAACACAGGAAATGATATCATTCGTTCTGATTTTCGATTGGCAATAAAGAAATATAATGAATAACTGAATACAAATGGGAAGAAGCGCCTTCCGTAAATGTTCTATACATCTATACGTGATGAGCAATGTGCTTAATGCTGGTTTATAAAAACACACAAAAGAGGAATCAATACTGTTGAATGTTGCAGATATGCCAAGGGGTAAGTGATCTCAAATATGGCCGGAAATTCAGTTGAAATGGAGAAAGAGTAAAAACTGTTCTGATTTGGCTTTCACACACACTGGAGAAAAGAAACGCAAAACCTGAGAACAACAAACAAAGTTTTTGAGGATCTTTTCTAGGCTTCACTGTAAATTTTCCATACGTGTTTCAACATGTAGACAAAACCAATCATAAATGGTCATATGAAATCTTAGGTGATCAACAATAACTTTTTATCAACACCTTGCTATTCATAATTTTGACCTTTTCTTGAGATGTACACCAAACCTGTAATTATCATTATTCGGCAGAACATTTTCCCTGCATTATGTACTATGCCTGTATTGACATTAGTCGACAACATCCTCTTGCCAAATAAAGCTACCCAAAACACTACTCTGCTTCTGTTGCAGTTTCCGTCACATTCTCAAAAATAACTTTATTTACATTAGTTCTTGTAAGCGATCAAAGTTCAGAAAAAAACACCTCTAGTACTACATCACACCAGAGTTGAATGAAAGCTGAACTGAAGGTGAGATACAGCTACACTAAACACGCAACATGTGCTTTGAGTGAAGTTCAAGAACACAACAGTGGAAACTGTGGAACGATACCTTTTATCATGCTTTTCAAATTTCTATGGATGCGAGACGGAAGTAATTTGAAATATTTACAAGAACTTTAACAATTTCTCACCATTAAAAGAATATTGATCGACTAAGGCAAAGCTGCCTGACATAAGATCCAGTTTTTTTCAATGTGAAAGTGCCATCTCTGTTATACTACGAACCCACAGAAGCAGCTACGAAATTCATTTGAGTCATAAGTGAAGTTGTTCACACAAAAAATATTGGCGCACATAAAACTGTGGACCTAGTAGGAAATATAAACAGTACTTTTAAAATGTGGTTGACACACTGGGTTCATTTTATGATTGGCATGACTAGGCTCCCCTAACCTAAAACCTCACCTAATCATTAAATGGACCGCCTTCAATGTGATTAACATTTACTTTCTGCATGGCCTCTGCTCCTTATTGATAACCAAAATATCTATTCTCTCAATGAAATCACGATGGCAATAGTTACTTCACCTTTCAGATCAGAGATAACCAGTGTTGGCCACCTCAAATATTTCAGCGGTATATCCCTGGGAGTGAATTCTGAAACAACTTGAAAAAAAATCTAAACCCTTTATAGATTTTTCTGTGGGTATTGCTCTTGAATGGATCTTCATTAACTTTATTGAAGCTAACATCGGTAAAAAGTTGCTCAGAATCACATTTTTTTTTCCTACATTGGTAAATCCTCTGTAGTAGCTTCAGTATTATCTTGCATATCTTAGGTTTGTTTCAGTGGCCAGCTTATTGTCTCAAAGTTGGACATCTATATACAGACAAAATTTGGATGGAAACGCCCACTTTGCCAATCCTCCATCCCTCATTTTCTGTACATAGTCCAACTTCACCACAGAAAACAATAGGATTAGGTTAAACTATGGTGATGACGGAATTAAGGCAGATTGGAATTCACTGGGACCATACCTTAGACTGTGCCTGCTTTCAAAGCTGCCCATCATTTTTCATCTAAATTCACTATGTACAAGTAAAAGTTCCTCTAATCATGTTGTAGAAAAATCCAAACTGTACTATCGCAAAACAATGCAACAAGACTATATAATCCTATAAACTGTATTTATCAGGCTGAAACGACTATGCAAAAATCCTTTAGAGTTCTGTTTATTCACACTGTCAAAGTGTTGATGGTTACAAAAGTCTGTTATGTTGGTAAAAATCCAAAGATACAAACAAAATGATGTAAACATTTCTGGGTATTGAAACAACACTATTACAGTTTTGTCTTCTTGATAGAGAGCACACACACAGCAAATTGAACATACATGTAATGATTTTGATAAACTAGGCTCAATTGTTTGTGTTTAGTTGACTGAACTGCATATTAGAAAACATGGGGTCTGACTATAAATAGGTGGTATGGATGTAAATTATCAGTACTTGATGTAAGACAACTAGACTGACAAAGAGATCTAGCTCCAATAATTCATAAAGTTTACTTGCCACCGAGGGGAAAGTACTATTTTACAGAAACTACAAACAGTTGAATCTAGAAGTACTTGGACATACCTTGTTTTGATCAATTCTATGCTTGTGCGTATGTAAGTGAGAAATTATGAGAAATTTGTGACAGTGAAAAATTAAGTAAGGTGCATACAGCTCTAAATATGGAAACTATCAAAAAGGAGTCTAAGCATGGCAGTGCGGAGAGCACACAGTAAAAATATTGTATTTGGTACAAAATATCCATCAATATTCATTTTCTCAAGACGTGAATTTAACACTGGCAAATCTATTTGTATGTGAACCAGGGACTTCAACTGTTTCTGTTGATTATCAACTGTGTCAATTTGTTTCATGGTCCAAACTGTGTAGCGACATTGTAAGACCAACTACCGGTAAGACCAGGTTTCAAAGATCATTGGATGTTACCCTTCCACCCCTAATTCACTGTATATGGATCAACCCCTCTATTGAAGACAATGGGATGGTACCATGCACAGTCTGATGATAAAAGGATGAACTCATTCATATCATCAATTTGGAATTTAAAAAGTACACTAGTCTAAACTGCTGTGACAGGATGTTGTATAGTCAATTACACGTCTTCAAGATGTTGGCATACTGTGAATTAATGTACATTTGTCAAGTCACTGTACAACCAACAACGTAGATTCAGAGAATATTCCTTATTTTCATTTCAGAAGCCATGGAATAATAAACCTGCATTCAAGACCTTGTAAATATTCACTCATTTGGATCAAGTCTGAATCTATGCTAACACCTAGCTTTCATTCCAGCAATTTTTCTTGTTTGAAGTAGAGGAGCACAATTAACAATCGTTCATGAACAGAAACAAATTCTTGGGTGCACACTAAGGAGAGATGCCGCATCAAAATTTGATTTAAAAACCCTTTGATACTAAAGCTTTTGGCAAATTTTACAGCCTTTGAGAATCTTAAGACTGCTAAAGTCAGTTTGACGAAAATGAAACATCACAAACTCTTGCATAAACATAATTTCAGAAATGAATATCATTTTTTTTCTATGACCACAAATAGTGAAATGACTTCAAAATCTGATAGTAGAGGTAAACTTTTCCTAGGTTTGAAATAAATTTTAAATCTTAAAAAAAATTCCAACATCTTTAGATTGAGCTATACAGAAATAATAATTTTACAAAATATGTAAAGCAGTAATTGCCGGTCAGTCTGCTGGGGTATACACTCCTTTGTATTCTCAAAGGCCTTATAAAACTTTCTGTATAAAAGCTTCATGACTTGTTTTTTTTCACAAGTCTGTTTTCAGATGCACATGTGGATATCGCTATTCAAAAATCAGACTGTAGGCTACATACAATATCAAGTTCACTGTGCTTTTTCACAAAAGTTTGCAATGAAAAAGTTTTTTTAAGTGAGTTTGAAAGACAAACTGGGAAAAGTGTCTTTGAATCTATAGTTCACTCCTGACCTATTCCATGTATGACTAGATCGACCGGTTACAAACATCATGAGATCACAGAAATGAATACTCATGACACAGTAAATATTCCAATTGTCATAAATTTGACACACTGCACAATGATCATTTTGTCATACACCATCAGAACATTACTTATTAACCATCACCCCTTCTCTCTAAAATCAGCTGCTTTTTACTTGGTGAAACACAAATGACCACCAAATGTTACACTCAAGCTCAGAAGTTGAAAGCTCACAAGAATTCAAACGCTACCTGCTGTTGGCCAATCAGCAACTATCTTACATCTATATTAAAGCAAACACTCTTGTAATGCCAATGGCTAACAAAAAAAATATAGGCATCACCATCTGTCATTTCTAACACACACAAAAAATGGAAATAGAAAGAAATTACATATAGGTATGATTCTCCAAACAAATTTCTATATCACGAAATTTTTGAACTCATTTCTAGAGACGTTTTTCCTCTGAAATTTGTTTAAATTTTTACACAAAAACATGAAATTTTTACACAAACATGTTTTTAAGTCAAAGAAAGAACTAGACAAACGGACACAGATACCTGAATGGGGAGTAAAATCACTGAAATTTTGTGACCTATATTTTGTGTTTGGATCTCATTTTTAATTCTTGTAATTATTTTTGGTCTTTACAAGAGAAGATTTTTGTACAAACAAATAAAGTGTATACAATCTCTTGTGCGAAAAATTCCTCTTAGTAATGGCAAATGTGGGAAACATTCCGTGTACATTGCACAACCTGATTGCCTAATTTCTGCTCCATAACAATTGTACAATTTCGTCAAAGATACTTATTACCAAAATTCTCTTGTAAGATGAGGTATGGGGCAAAGAAGATTACAGCAACTATTGCTAGTATCTACAGGTTCAAGTAAGGTTCTGTTTTACTCTGTAAGAAAAACCTGAAAAAATTGGAGAATTTTCGAAAGAAAACACTTTTTTCTAAAAATTCAAATATAGGTTTTATACATATCATAAACTTTAGAAATCTTCATTTTCATTCTTTCGGCGTCATACTCACGTTTTATTTTTCAAACACAACCTGCCTTGATAAAAATTGTTTAAAAATTTTCCTGGGAATACTTCTGGTCAGACAGGCAAAGTAAGAATTCAATAACAGTGGACAATCATCTTCCTTGCATGGCAATGCTCTCCAATTAAATATTTCATCATCAACTTTCTAAGTAGGATTGTCGCAGTGGAAAGAGCGACAATTCGAAAAGAGGATCAAAACTCGACAATGATAATTTTTCTTCCCACTTTCTCAACAAATCTAGAAAGTTATTTTTCTGCGTTCTCCTCAGCATCATCATCATTGTCCTGTTTACTTTCTGAGTCCTCTTCAGTGTCCTGGTCTTCTCTGAGAGCTTCGGTGACTCCTTGCATTAACATTTGAAGCGTACCCTGAGCCGACTGCAAGGCCTGCTGGTAGTGTTGCTTGGCCTTCAGTGCTGAGTCCCGCTCTCTCTGAGCCTGAGAGAGGCTTTTCCTGAGTTCTTGAAGGTTGCTTGTAAGTTCCTTGGCAGTGCTTTCCATTGTGCTGGTAGTCTTGCGATATTCATCTGTGGTGATAAACAAAGGTGATATAGATGAAACCAAGAATTTGAATAGACCATGATACAAATAAAAATACAGGCTGAAAAATATACTGAACAAGTGACCTAGTGGATAATATAGCTCCGCTGTGATTTTTAAGGTTAGTGTGGCCAGTTTGTCAATTAAGGGAATACTGATGAACATGGGACATATGGATGGGAAAGTCCAACCTCTAATCATTAGCATACATCAGTGCTGGCTGCAACTGCTGGAGTGCTTTGCCTGAGTACTTACATTTAACCATAGCAAAACAGTCTACACAAACATTTCGTTTGACCAAAACAGGCAAAAATTTCTCCAAAATATAAGTGTGCAAGTTTTATCATAATTTCAATAAATTTGAATCGGGCCATCCCTACAAACCTGCATAAAAACAATCGGACAAGGAGATTCTAAGAACTTTGATATTTTTTCGAAACCTGACTGTGGTCACCCCTACTAGCAACCTACGAACCATATTTCAAAGCAATCTGTAGAGCTGTTTTAGAGAAAAAAACTTTGTTAACAAAAATTTGGAAAAAATTGCCCCAAAAATACAAATATGCAAATTCTGCCACAATTTGAACAAGTCTGACTTTGGTCACCCCTAACAACCTGCATACTAAATATTGAAGCAGTGAGAACTAGCAGCTTCTGAGAAGAAGATGAACGACTGAAGGCTGACGACGGACAATACATCTATCTGATATGCTCCGCGGCACAGTGGAGCTAACAATTTGTATTCCTACGCACAGGTTTGCCCACATGTATTGTTAGTACTGCTGTTAAACAGAACTTCTTCAGCATTATTTTTAATCACTTTAGCAGCCACAGTGTGACATCTTTTCCAGAATAGTCCTATTGATACCATACTTTAATTTGCTTCTTAAGAAATCTTTTTTGTCTGACAAGAAAACAGACTCTCAAATCTGACAATGGACCACTGGTATTCCAAATTAAGAATATTCATTTTCCCAATATGAATCCAAACTGACATAACCACGCATCTACTGTAAACAGTGCATGCTGTTCAACACAAACTTTTTATAACCATAAATCTGACAGCAGAGTGAACTAAAGATTCTCCAATACTCAAAACTGTATGTGATATATTTTGCTGTTATACTGTATACATATACCATTAGCAACTCTGAGGCACCTGCTCTGACCGAACACTGAGAGTACAGCATAGGGAATTGAACTCACCCAGTAACACTTCCAGCTCCTTAACTTTTTCTTCTGCTGCTATTCTAGCCTTGTCACTTTTTTCCAGCCTCTGTAACAAGCTACGTATATCAACTACGGCTCCTTGGTATGTGACTAAGCCAGTTTCCGTTTCCTTTGCCACCTCAGACTTCACTTCCATTTTGTTCTGGGGTAGGTGAGCAATATTACCTGTAATACAATTTTTATTAATCAGTAAGGCTTTACAACTCTAAACATACTGTTCTTTGCCTTCTTTTTCAATCGTCTATTTTGTTTTTATATTTCAGGCATATTAAAGTTCACTCAACATGTCAAGTTATTTCGCCATCGTCTGTGCTTATATTTGTCCTATTTCTCCTTTGGATTTACGATTCAGGATTACAGAACTGAATTGAAAATGTGCTCAATGTGCAAAGCAAATAAATATCTTCCACAAGAACCATTTAATCTGACATTTCATCTGTTTGATATCCATCAACAGTCTAAAAATGGATGCTTATTTTTGAAGTCTTAAAATTACAAAGGTTATAGGCAGCCACTTTGCTGTTGAAGTTCTGATATTTTCAAAGGTATTGTGATCTCATTTAGCTCACCATATCTCCAAAGTTCATCTTACTAAAACAGAGGATTTATCCCTAAGAAGTGATTAACATCTCTTGCAAATAAAGTTTTCTGACAGCTACAATGTGTGAAACTTGTGTGATATGACTGATGAGAATTGTCAACGCAATCGCTATATGTTTATTGTCATTTGAGTGTCTTGTCCAGCTGGCATTTTCATTTGGGTCCAAATGTCTTAAAATGACTTGAGCTAAAAAGCTTGGGCAAGCTTTCACTGAAGTCAATTAAGAAAGTTGGTTTATTTTCATGAGCTCCGAAATCACAAAGAAAGGAATCTTCAGACTTACCGACAGGGTGGTCCATGTCAGGTTCTTGTTTGATTTCAGAGCTTTCAACTTTCTCATCTTTTGATCCTTTGTCCTTGCTGAATCTGTCTGTAAGTCTTCTGTAGTAAACAGTGTCTCGTACACTCACTTTCTGCACAACCTTGCGAATCTGTAAGAATGAAAGCGTAAAATTATGACTAAAACTTCAAGAAGAACGTTAAACAAGATTGGAACTGATTTGGGATAATTGGACGGTGAAGAAGTGTAGATTTAATCTGCTAATGTAACTCCATCTTCTTTTCTTTTTATGTTACATACTTGTTTTTATAATTAGTTTGTAATATGGCAACATTCAGCTATACGGCACCTAACATTTTTGAGAAATTTGAAAACTATAAAGATCCAATTATCCCAAATTAGTTCCAATTGTGTTGTTAGAAATTTTATGGCTGGGAACAAGTAGATGAAACAGCCGCTAGACTTTGAGCAAAATAGTTACAATCTGCAAAACAGTTAGATTTACATCTGCATGTACAAAATTACTTGAAAACTGATCTGACTAAAACAAACAGAGCTAAGATCAGTGTTTTGTTCTTGCCTAGTTTTCTCTAGTGTATCAGATCCAATGGCTATTAAACAGTCAAGCATCAGGAGAGAAATACAAAGGAGAATGAATGTTGAAGAAAACAACATGAGCAGTGACTAATATGATTACAGTGCCGACACCATTTACACATGAGAAGACAGTTTTAAAGATACACATGCTCGCTATATCATGTGTTCAAGCATATGCCTAGAAAATGCAGACATTTCAAAATTTCGGAGATACCCATCAAAGAGATTGAATATTATGACCCACAATTGCAAAGTTAACTTCACATACACACAAGAGTGAGACATGACAATGTGTACTATTGCCTGGGCCACATTTCCTGAACAAGTGAGAAATGAACACTGATTAGATCACTCGCCTGTGCTCTTGATAGATGTAGACCAACTGTGTGAAGAAGCTCTTCAACATCTCGATCTAATAAATAACCACAATGACTTTGGTCAAAATATACAAAGGACAATAACAGGTTAGGGTCATGGGTGTAGTCCCGCTCTTGCTCACGACTACCACTCCTGTCATGATGGTTATCCTTGCTATGGCTGTGGCTGTGATCTGTGGTATGTCCTCTGCGTTTGCTTCGACTTTCATGCTTCTTATCATCTTGTTTCTTGTCATCTGTATGGAAACAACAAAATGGTCAGTCAGCTTTTGGACTGTTTCAGGATTCAAAAGCATACTTGGTAGAGTGACTAGAGCGATTCCTCATTGAGCAATTTTTATAAACACTTCACTTTGCAAACAGCACCTCTATAGATCACGTAAAACCAAAGGAAAAGAAGTGAGTTTCAACATTCATATTTCAGAGATAGGCAATTATCATAAATTTACCCACAGTCCCTTCCTTCAGGGACTGTGATTTACCAAAAGATATGGAATGGTGAATATAGAGAGTCAATGAAAGTTATGGGGTTAGTTTGACTCGCCAGTTGACCAACAACGGAATACAATGCTCAACAAACCTTAACAACTAGAAACTGCAAGTGCTGGATAACATTGTGTTGGGTGGAATGAGTGTTGGGATAATATATGTATTTCCATCAATCTCATTGCTCTTTCCAAAATATCACAACTGGTCGTAATAGTAATTTTTGGAAATTGAAGGTGGATTATCAATATTCCAGGACTTTCCAGGAGCCTTTACAATTCAAAAATTTTCCAGGAGTGTGCAGCAACATTTTTTATTTGTCAGAATTCAACAAAGTTTTCATTTCGACTTGTTTCTTGCATAGGTGAGTAGGTTTAATCCAATATATCCAATGAAAGCCTCAACACATATCAGTACTCCTCAATGTTTTATGCTACTTTTCTTGGAAACATTGACAATGAAAACAACTTGATTATAACAAGATGTGGTTACCATGGTTACTTTTGTGGTCAGACTCATCACCTTCATCTTCATCTTCTTCCTCATTGTCTCCTTCATCATCTTGATCATCTTGTTTGTCATCCTGAATGTGGAAAACAATTATTTCTGTTGTTATACTTGTTGAGAAGATTATGGATATGTACCATACTTATCTCGGTGACTAATGATGCTCAGCCTGGGGTATAACTCATGTAGCTACAAGTTATGATTTCAAATTAATCCTCTTTCTCCCCAGTTATTTCTGTGGTTTGTCTATGCAGCCTGGTAGAAAGAGGATTAAACATAGGTTACATCTGGTTGAGTGCCAATGCTAGTTTTCCCAATAATCGGTTATCACAAAGGGAAAAGGTCATTTCCAAATAGGCGGTACATCAGGAGGTATCAAGAGTATACCTATGCCTTGTTTTCCACCAGGGTTACCACAGCTTAGGTGTTGTGAATATTCATGAACACCTCATTACCAAAGACAAGAGTTGAAGCATTCTCATCTCTACTAATCCCCATTACTAATGGTAGCGGTAATGCCACAGGCAGTAAATGGCCTGAAACTGCTCTACTATACAGTGTCTGTGGTCATGTTTTTTTCAACGTCTATGCATTGGTCACCAAAGGGTTCACATTGTCACTAAGGTATGCTACACCAGCATATAAAAGTAAATTTACACGCTTTAAAAACCTGATATGTACCTTGTCATCTTTGCTGTCTTCATCGTCTGTTTTCCTTCTTTTATGCTTGGGTTCATCCTCTTCACGGTCCTTATCCTTCTTGTCTCTGTCTTTCTCCTTACTTTTGTCTTTGCTTTTATCCTTTTTATCCTGCTAAATGAAAGTGAAAGACAAGAATGAGAAATCCACATCCATGAGAAATTACCCAAAATGCACACTTTTTTACCTGCCCGTATCAAGGTGGTAGGTCTCTGATATGGGTGAAGTTCTCTGGCCCTCCCTTGCCTGCATTTTGAAATTTATCCTACCGAAACGCAGCAAATGTTATAGTACTCACATTTTGCAGGATCCCTACAAACTGTGGATGAAACAGAACATTTGAAGACAAACAGCAGTTAAAAAGGAACAGATAAGAGAGATATCGATCACAAGATCGTAATCAAACTTCAGTACAGCTGTAGAACCTCTTTCTAAAATGCTAGCTCTCTGAATGCGCTTGATTGGTGAGCTCTTTGCCAACGACCAGATGGCAAAAAGTTATGAAGGAATTATGATGACTACTGAGAACATTATCAAAACAAACGATCCAACTTTTCAGGCTTTTTACAGCTTATACCTGTCGGGTTACTGATGCTAGTTAAGTATTAAATAAATAAGAGTTCTACCATGGTATCTATCAATGGTGTGCCCATGACGTTGGCTCAGAGCTGGCCCACGGCTAGCATAATCAGAAAGAGAACCTCGAGAGGTACTGCAGTTCAAAATCTAGCGTTAAGACACATGTTGCTTTATGGTTAAATGCATGAAAAGCATGCAGTTTTAGTACCAGATATGAGAATGTTAGATGATACAAAGGCTTGATAATTTATATACATAACATTACCTTTTCTTTTTCCTCTTTTTTGTCAGGTAGACGCTCCAAAGCTTTGTATATATTGTTGCCAAAGTCTCTCTGCAGCATTTCGTTAAAAAGTTCCGCAAAAAGGGATACCTGTGTAAATTGTTAAGATGACAATTGAAAGATTAGAATTTCTATCCAGTCACCTTTACCAGAGATCGTGTGACAATTTTGCTGAATAACACCGAAAACACCAAAGAACTGTTTCCTCTTGAGATTAATGTACCACACATCACTGCACTGGAATGAATGTAGTGATTTTTTTTCCAACATTAGACACACTACATGTAATACAGGGCTGACTCTGGGAATTTCTGAAAGTTCTCACATAAGATAAATTGGTTCAAAAATTTTTCCATTTGATGGAACAATGCAACAAACTATATCAACTTTCTACGGCGTAAAAGCTGTTTTCTCAAGCCCTTGTGTGTAGGTTTGTATGCTTAGTCTAATCAATGTAAAAGTAAGAGAACAGTGCGAGTACTTCACCTCAAATGAATGTTCTTTATTATCTTCTATCCTATAATCTAACAAGACACTCAGGGACACAACAGAGCAGTCAAATTTGCCACCTTTTGCTGTGGTAGATGGATGTACTAGAATGGCCTGGTTTTCAGGCAAGGTGTATTTCTTCTCTAGAGCTTGGCGCTCTTTCTCTTCCTTTCTTCTTTTTTCCTCTTCCTGAAACAGTCAAAGATTGTTGTGACATTGTTGTTGAGGATCACAGTCAGGATATGTTACAGGGGTTCAAAATTCAGTATACCCAGTTTCCTTAGTCATAACAGATGATAGTAATGTTCATCACAAGTGATTCAAAAGTCACAGAAACATACCAACCCTTTTAAAATTGTACTTTCTGAAATGGTGTTTTCTCCTCAACTAAATGCTACTTTCAATTCACTGTACCAGTTATCTTTCCTGCACGCATGGAATATGCATGAAAAGGATGACCATCATGGAAAGTAATGTGAAGTCCAAAAATATTCCAGTGGATAAGTCTAAAGCAACATTAGGGAACATATCCTCCTCATTGTCATATGCTGTGCTACATCTTATATCAAAGAGCTTGACAATAACTGCATCTTTTGGATGAAAGTGTAGAAAACACCTGGTAGATGTTATTTTGTAAAAGAATGGTTTACGTAGCTTGTTACTAACACTCAGAGACAGACAAACCTCTTTTTTGCTATCAGGTGCACTCTCATCATCTCTGTCATCCATTTTGACATCTTCTTCCTCTTCCTTTTCATCTACGCTGTCTCCCTGCTCTTCCTCGGTTTCTGCTTCTGTCTTAAGAGCCTTTGTCAGCCTGGCTATGAGCTGTGATTTCAAACCTTTTGAGTTTATACCCCTGGCTTCCAATTCTTTCCTCAAATCACCAACCTAGGACAATGAATGTTATAGGCATTGAACCATTTTATGATTAGAACTTTGGTGAAATCACATGACGTTACAAAGTATTACAAATGAAAATTAAACATGGCACACAAAATCTGTGCTATACCAAAATTGTATAATGATTACTTCAGTCATTTTTTATCAACAATTATCATCAGTGAAAAACTTAATTTTCAAATGCCTCTTGCAAACACATTCACACAATGCTGAATCAGCTACATTTCACCTCCACTTCTTAATTTGCCGCTCTTTTTGTAACACTTGGTTTGAGATCTCAACAAACATTAGTAAATTCTTAACCAAGAACTAGTTATAGTTGTCAAGATTGTGCTGCGAATTTCTTTACTAACATCAGAAGTGTCTGTCTGTAATTATCAAGATGGTTATACTATTCTAACATAGATTTTTACAAGGTTATGTATCACTGAATTGTAAAAAGCAACAAATTGTCAATGTCTTTTTTGGTTGTAAACTTTGATAATGATCTAATTTTAGGGTTGATATTGAGCAGTAAAGTGGCTTTGAATCACAAACCTTCATGTTCCGCGGATCAAGAAGTTTATAATTGGTGGGTACGTTCTGTTCTTCTTCTGGCTCATCCTCTGCTCTTGCAGAACTCTCTTCCTCCTGTACAAAACACACAACAAGACAATCAGTTGACTTCTCCCGTAGTGGCAAAGACAGGCTTCTCCACACTGGGTGTTAACTGAGGCAGCAAAACAAGTGTCACACACCAAGCCAAGAAAGAGTCGGAGCTCTGATTGTGTTGGGGAGGATGTACAGAGCCAGAGAGAGGTGAAACAAAGCTATAGTTTCTAATGGTAATTCTAATATTAACCAGCTTATTCAAAGTAGGGAAGGCAGACACAGAATAAAACGCGACCTTGCCGGAATCGACAGGAAAGCTTTCTCCCCTCTTCTTTTTTTCAAACATACGAGTCTGAAGGGTTAGTAGATTTGCATGGTGTTGATGACTTATTATTACAGAGTTTGGTCTAATTTCTTGTCGTTACAGTTTTATTCAGAAAAACAAGTTTTTGTATGAAACGGTGTGGATCATCAGTGGCAAAAATATACTACATCACCTGATGTTGACTCTGAAAACAAAACGTATGATTTGATTAAGGAAACACTGTTGTATGTTAATAAAAGTACAGGAAAAATATGACTATGACATTGAGTTTAGATCTTCGTGTCTTCTGGAATACAGATGATTTTGTTCAAGTCTTTTTGGGGGCAACAACCTCCCCAGCCATGGCTTCTCAATTTGTCTATACAGAACTAAAATATCCATGTTAACTGTTATTGGGTTATACAAGTATTTTGTTTTCCCAAACCCCTATGGGACCGCACTGTGACCACGCAGTGGTCACATGATAGGCACATGACTATGCTCCCCAAAATTGCAGGGCTCCTATCTAAACATAGAACATGGATACTTTACGACTGAGAACCAAATGAAACAACGGAAAAGTAAAAAATGGAGAAAAAAAACAGTTGGTGTTTATGAGTGGTGTGAGTGTGTGTGAAGTGTTTTCAAAAGTGTACTAGTAGCAATCAGTGCCTGTATATCCAGTGCTGCCTCCTTGTGCTCGCTCGACATCTTGTCTGCTAGTTGCTTTTTATAGCTTGCACTCAAGCCTTCCCATTCTAAACGAGTAGGTAAACAATGCCAGACATCCGGCAGGAAAATTACTACAGTTTCCACACGCGCTGGAATCAGGCGGCCTTTGTACGTCTCCTCAGCTCGGTGATATCGCACTTCGGCGAAACGCCACCTATTTAAAAGGGGGTTTAGATGGCATGACAGTTAAAACAATTCAGGTGTTTCTTTCATTAGTTTCCAGTAATGTTATGTGATTGGGTCAAAGTGTTAAGTAGTCGGCAGGTATACATGTGTTTTGTTGGTTCCAGTGATTGCTTCAATGCCTCTGTTTGTGTTCTGTGACTGTTTTTTGTGTGGTCACTGTATGACAACTGTTTCATTTAACCTTTTCACAACTTTCTGCAGTAATATCCTTTGGCAAAATCCTATAGTTTTCTATGCAAAGTTTGACCTTCACGAAAGGAAATGATGTGAAAAGCTCAAATGTACTTATATGTGTGTAGTGTGTGTGTGTGTTTGCGTATTGCTGGTAAAGGATTTTTCTTAATAAAAAAATGCCTAATCTTTTCATGTTTCCACTCATGAAGACATCAAAGTCTCTGCTACAGTGACTTCAGCATGCACACACACACTCCATGAAAAGCCAACACAAGTCTGCTATGTTGATGATGATGTACACAATCATTAATAAACTGTATCATTTATCTTAATATGGATGAATAGATGAGAAAACATCACAAGTAAGGAAGCTTGCAGCTGAATGTGCCTGGATATCACTTTCTGGTGCTCTTACATCAAAATTAATTTCATGGATCCATAATAATTTGCCTCTTTTTCTGAAAAGTCACTTCTACATTCATTTTTTTGGTTTGTTAAAAATGTGTAAGTATCTGTACCCATCAGCAAACACACAGATCATGTCACATATATCAGAATGGTTTACTTTTTGGTGAAATATGTTTTATCATGAATTAAGCATGTCCAGTTTTCATACATCGCCTCATTCATGTGCAAACATCCTTCAAAACGCTTCCTAACAACCTGAAAGGCACTATGGCTTCGGGGAAACAACTGTCAGATGCTGTAGACATGTACATGAAGCTAAAAAGTCAAAACATCAAAAATTTGCTGGGACTGTTTCATTTTTACAAAACAAATCTCAGACACATGTTCGTTTGACCCTTTTTAGCATGTACATTTCATTCATTTGGTAAAATTGACAGGGGAGAAAATTTTATGAAACAGGACGGTGAAAATTAGAAAAATATTAAGACAACTTACAAAAGCAGGACAGCATTATCCTCTATTTCATAATGCCTTCTACTCAATGACATACACAAATTTAACAAAAAGACAAATAATAAACAGGATTATGTGGAGCAAAGAATGAATGTTTTTTTCTCTGAAAGTTAAAAGTGGACTGTGCATCTTAACAGTTTGGTTAGGAAAGGGAAGGGAGAAAAGCCACGCTGCATACCAAAGAAACACAACTTCTTGGACTCCTACATGGACTTGCTGTAGTTTTTTTTGATCGCATACAAAACACTGAAGCGACATCTTACATTGGGTAAAAACAGAAGTCGTGAACGATTCATTGAACAGGGATGAAAAGTACTGACTCACCAGTGGGTACAGCTGGTCAGGTCGATGCCGGTGAGAGCTTTGCAGGTACGTATAGCAGTGTTTATGAGAACCCTTTCATCATTGGCTGGGTCTTCACCATCTAAGGAGGGCGACCATGGCCCACCAATGGCTATGGCTTCGTTCTTACCCTTCATACCTACCAAGAAGTGGATCAGGCGGGTAGGGTGTTGGAAATTGTCGCGGATTTCCTGAGTGTCTTCAGCCAGTGCACAGGAACGGCGGTACAGGTCTTGTATGATTGGTGACGCCATTAGCATAACCTGAGAAAACACAACAATGTTCCATTACTTTACAAAGTAAATACCTTCATCTATTAACTTGTTCCCTACATATGGGTCCATAATCACCATTGATAACCATGAATCAGAGCAAACCATGGTGAAAGAAAGGTTAAATTTGAGTACAGATCCAGAGTTGCTATGTAGATTTACTTGTCACAGTTCACTTATTACCTTCATGAGTTGTCTAACCACTTTGTAGAACAACAGAAACTCTGATACACAAAATTGATCACCTACAGAAACACACACTGTAAATATCTGACACATTTTCACCTGATGCAATGCTGTCAGTTATGGAAAACTTTCGTTGTCAAATGGACTTTTTCAAAGTATGTTCTCTGCTGTCTGTCAATTGTGATGGTATTTGTGACAACTCTTTCAAAACGATGGTGCATCTGTCTTATGGTGATGTACTTTGTAAGCTGCTTATATATGACTTCTGGTTTAATAAGTTGTTCCTTGATTAGGAGTGGCTTAGAGTTCTGTCTCTTTGCCTTGTTTTCTAAAGCAGAGTGAAGTCCCTATAGAAAACAGAGACTGAAACAACTTTTTGTCATTTATTAAGCACAATTCACAGTTTTATGTACTGTGTGCCTAAAGAATGTTACATACCTTGGCACTGTAGAGATGATCTGCATCTGGTGGCTCCAAAACTGCCTCGTTTGGCTCTGTTGGTTCTACTTCTTTGGGCATGATGTGGTAGCTGCATGGGTTATCGAGTGACAGGGGGCGCTGCAGAGGGAAGGCACCCATCCAGGTGAAGCTGGCATTGAAGAAATCGCTTGGAATGTACATATTGGCATATCGCCTCCTCAGTTCAGTGACGTTAGATTGAGAGCTGTGAAGAGATAACATAGCATAGATATGAGGAGCGATTCGAATCACGGTCTAGGGTTTGGAAATGCTTCAAGAAAGTGGTATGTTTGCGGCAAAGAGTGAACATTAAGTAGGTATGCTAAGCATGTACACACGCGGTATGTGTGAATTTCGAAACTCAAAATTGAAATTTGCTCAAGCGCATAATGTAACTGGAACGCTGCATCCTTGTTCAAATATCACAAATACAAATTGATCATTGGCCGTATTCCTTGTCATAAATTTTGCATCAAGTAAACATAAATTTCATGAATAAATTGGTAGCAACCAAGATAATGAAGATAAATGTGATAAAACATCATTTGAAGTTGTAGGTGTGCACACACAATATAGTAACAGGGGCCACTTCTTGGGACAATTTTACACATATGTTACAGATACGACATGACCTGTTGACTTTCTGACCATTTATTTGTAGAGGTTGGTATGTCAACAGCATACGTACATGTCCAGTGAGAACTTTGCAAACTGTACAACATATCTTGGTACAACACGTCTGGGCCTTGGTGAACGTCTTCTCGGTGAACGTGAACGTTTTCTCACAGGTGACCGATCCTTTTCACGGTATCTGTGTTCACGTTCTCTTTCCCGCTCTCTTTCCCTCTCTCTGTCCCGCTCTCTCTCCCTTTCTCTCTCACGGTCACGATCACGGTCTCGTTCCCTCTCCCTTTCCCTGCGGTCGTCCCGTCTTTCATCTCTGCGTGGCATCACTGGCGGTTCACGTCTGCGAACTGGCTGTACTGAAGGTCTGTTGGGAGGAGCCTGAAGAAGGCCTCCACCTGTATAGTGTTGAAAACAAGGCAATGTCATTGTGTACAAGCTTGAGTGTATTTTATAGCTTTACATATAAATCTTTTAGGGACGGGTCTCCATAGTTTCTAAGGACTCAAAACATTTTTTATCAAGATTTTAAGAACAGTGAAATACAAATCATTTCCAAAATAGGTGTGCAGAGAATGGACAAATAACCTTTGTATGCATATTGACAGTGACTAGGAATGCCTGTATTTTGACACAAAACTGGATTGTACGTTCTACATTTTTTATGATGAGAAGTTTTTGAAATGTAATTAGTACAAAATTGCTGTGGCCCAAACATGGATTTTATGGCTTATCCCGAAGGACAAGCAGCACTGGGATTTTGTTGTTTAACATTAACATGCCTACAAACATGTGGAAATTCAGTGCTACAAATTCAGTGCTACAGACATCTTGCACACTGCATAGGTGCAGTGGTTTTGGTAGCAATTTGTGGAACATACGTCTTCAGTTACTCAAAATACAGCCTGGTGAAAAATTCATGAACTTCTTGATCACTTATTTATGTCTGAGATAACTTAATAAGAGTATTCCATTTTGGCAAATGCCAACTTCAACACTGCGCCTGAACCACTTTTCAATGGGTAGGAACATTTAGTGAAGTTTACCTGTCTGTGACGGCAATCCTGTGGGTGGCTGTGTCAGCAAGGATGGTATCGACGGTTGTTGTTGTACGACCGGCTGCATGACATTTTTCGTCAAGGGAGCGGCAGAAATCATGGGATTGGTCATTGCCGTAGTGACCATCGGAGGCTGTTTTAGTAAAGGCTGATTCTGATTTGGTAAAACTTGTATCCTTGTGGCGTTCCATTTGAAAGGCATGTTTGCATTGAAAGTAGCTTCCACCAGTACCCTGTCTCTGACCTTTGGAGGTGGTCCTTTTACACAACTGTATTGGTAAATTTGAATACATTTTATTACATTGTACACGATGGAGCTGCCGATGTCTATTGAGAATTACAAGGAAAAATTAAGCCTTTGAGAACCAAAGTTAATATTTGTTGCTTTTACAAAATATACCCCAGTCAAACTTTTTTCAAATTTTTGCCAAAATTTTGAAAAAAGACTGTACTTAATTTAATGTGATGTCCATCTGCTCCAAAGTTATCAAAACAAATGCAGAAATATTCATAAGAATTGGTAAAATGTTGCACTAAAATTTTAGTGGGAAAAATGACAGCACTCAAAGGGTTAACAGGAAAACAAAGTTATACAGAAGACCAATCAACCACACAGGAATTGTAAAACACACAAAGGGTAAAATAGCACTCCTTCCTTTAAAAGAGGCAGATATAATACCAATTGAGATGATGTGAATATATGTACATAGTGAATGAGGCTATAATGTCAGTTATTTTCAAATGGGTTATAATTACTTTACTGCAATGTGATTGAAGAGTTACATAAGAGTGAGTGATTTGTAAAGGTATGGAATCACATTGTTTTCAATGTTTTGGTAATCATTTGCATCATGGATGAATTAAAAACTGTATTGAGAAGCATTGTGATGCAGATACGGCATTGTCCTGATACAATATTGCTTTGCACAAACTGGGTATCAGATATCAAATGTGAATACGTCACAGTTAAAAAATTGACTCTGTGAAATGCTATTGAAATTGTAAATGTCATCCATGTCTACATCAATAATCAATGCAAAATCAACATGGAATAATGAACAGATGATTCATTTCAAGCAACTCACCTCATTTGAAAGAACACATCATCATCCACGAATCCAAAGTTATCATGAAGCTTATTCACACAGCCCGTGAACACCCTCTGCTTGGGTTGATTCTGTGATCCCCTCGGGGTGGGATAACTAACCGTCAACTGAGGGGCATTCACTCCTGGGTTAGGGGCAACTGTTTGCACAGGCTGCTAAAAACAAGATCCACAATTTTCAATTACAAGTTAATTCATTTGAGATTCATAAACCGTAACCTATTGATCCCGGTATCCTGTAAACAGATCCACACTCACCGTTAAAAGCAATGGGTTTGGGTCTACATGCAAGAGGCCGACAATTATCAGAAATACACTGTCCCTGAACCATTTTTTCTCATCAATAATGAATTGCAGACTGCTTTTACAAATGCTACAGAAATTACAGTACTTGCATCAAAAGCTTACCCTTTCACCAATACAGTTGACCTCCATAATCATGCAAAAATGCCTCAGTAAAAAACTTGTCAACTCAAGATATCATATTAAATGGTGCTGATAACAAACAAATTTTATTGAGTACAATTAATTTGTCAACAAAAAACACTGCATATTGAATATAACAAGGCTAATACTTTATTTCAACATACTTTTGTGGAGGAGAGGAATATGTACTTGTTTTCTGGAGCAAAAGCAGTTAAAACGTTATCAATGATTACTACCCTTGTCCCTTCAATTTATATACATCATGTTGTACATTATCATACAGAATGATTGAATCAGTAAGATCATTAATGCACATGTCAAGCTGTTTTTACATGAAATATACATTTGAGAAATATATATTTTGCATCTATGTATCAAAATACATCATGTATATTTTATTGTCATTAATTCTGATTGAAAAGCTCTTGTAATACAAGCTATTCTGAAGTATCCACAAAGATTAAATTTCATCATTTATCATATCAGTACACGCAGATAGAATTTTGTGGGTAGATAATTGGAAAATCTTTGAGTGGATAATAAGTTATTCTCCTAGGAGACCTGGAATTGTCTCAATTTTAAGTCATCGCTGTCGTGGAAAGCACTGAAGCAATATTATCTATGTATATTGCCAGGCAACATGCATTAGTAACCATGACTACAATATTTTCAAGGATCAGATGAAATAAAATTTACTTGTTACCACTGCAGGTACAGGCAATTTTTGATTAAATTACCTCTTTTTAGAATTTAAGGCTGTCACTATAATATATTGTCCACAGTGATTAAGATATTTGGAAACCAATTATAATGTTCATAAATATATTGCTTAAATTGTAATTATGGATGTAAAATTCTTGACTGTAGACCAAACTCTGTTTTATCATTGCCTTGAGCACAAAAATTTTATTGTGCAAAACTCACCTGTTTTGCAGCGGCTACGGCCACTGCTTGTTGAAGCTGCTGCTGTTGCTGCTGCTGATGCTGTTGTTGAAGCTGCAAGGAAAAATCTTGCTGTTGAGGACTGCAGGTGAAAAGTACTGTCTGAACATGCACAAGCAACTTATAGTCTGCACAGGCAATGCTGCATGAAGTTGTCCTTTTTACAGAATTTTTTCAGACAAACGAGTGAATTTCTTGCATGTTTTTTCCATGCATTATAATCGGCACTTTTCTACATAATGCTAAATTTTAGGAGGAATACTCAACATGGATGATGCCTAATTATAATTTGATTTCATACTCAAAAAGTACTCCAGAATACACTGTACATACATGACTACAATTATTGACAAAACTCAGCATTAGATGTTTCATGGCCATTTTTCTAATCTGCAATAATGTTGACGACTACCAGCTTTGACCTGACTGATTACCAACTGGTTACAAAGTCTTACTTTCTTACCTGCTGCAGAGCAGCTGTCTGCTGCAGTACCTGCTGCTGTTGCTGGAGAGTGAAGGTGTTGGCCACTGCAGCAACTGCTGGGGTCTGTGTTGCCAACGCCACATTCTGGGAGTAGAGACTTGGGCTGGATCCAAGCAGAGCTTGTGCTTGCTGCTGCTGTTGTATCAATGCTTGGCCTGGCAAAGATAATAAATATCATTGATTAAGTATAGTTGTGAATTTATCTCACTCGATTGGCCTGAAATTACAATTATGACCAATAGTAGAGATATAAATAGAGATCTGATGAACTCTTGTGTGGACCAGTTTCATGTGAAACAACACAATATTGAACCTAAATATGCAATGTTGCCTGGAAATACTTCAGATGGCAGTGAAGTACAGCTTACAATGTAGTCATGTAGTTGTGTCTTTAATCAAAGAGGAACTTCAAGGGAACAATTACACATGATGGATTTTTCAGGTAACACTTCAGGGTTTAATGAGTTAGGTGCTTAAAGGGGAAATTCACCAAGGATGATTTTTACAAGTGCTAGCTTTTGGTTCACTTATTCCAGAAAAGCTGTTTTCGCCATTTTATAACTTATGCAACTTTTTACAAACACTGACAAAAACAGATAAAAAGACTGGCGGAAGATGCATTTTAGGGTTTCATCAACGCAATGTATTTTGAATCATGGGAAGAAGGCACCAAGCTTTGCGCTTTCATCACGTGACATGGCAGGAACCATCTTCTGATGGGTATGGCATTGTCCACCCACTCCATTCATGCCACTCTATAAAGATCAGAACAAAGGTGATCCCTGCGATTGCGAAAAGTGCCTTAAAGTAATCGTGCGAGTTATAAATGGCGAAAACTGCTTTTCCGCAATAAGTGACCTAAAAGGTAGCCCATGTGTAAAAATCAGCCTTGGTGAACTTCCCCTTTAGTCCTGGAAAAGGTCGAAGAATATATCATAAAGTTTGTCCTTTCATAACTATTGGTGGTTTTCATGTTCAATGTAAGGCTTCCAGGTATTTCATCAGCGTATACATTAAAACTGTAAAACGTACTAAAATGTGCAATTTTATAGAGTTTGATGTTTGGTTGAATATCTAAATGCTAACTATAAGTAAAATGTGCCTCAGAGATAGATATTTTGACTCTCAAACTTTCACAATATTTCCGTCTACCACTTTGTGGGGGCTCATTTTGAAGCTCACGGAGTGACTACAATTTTCACCAACTCATTTCTGTGAAAATTGAGAATTTTACTTTGTCCATACTTTAACACAGTGGTGGCTGTGGTGATTTTGAAATTCAAATGCGGGAAATGGAGGGTAATTTCTTCCTGTAGTACAAAAGTTTACCCCTGATTTTTAGTCTTGATTTCGAATGGAAATAGTTTACAGTACTCTTAAGGAAAGTTTGAGCAAAAGGTGAAGTTCTTTTCCTTATTTGACACATCGTTCTACATATCTTGTCTGATAGGATGCATCAGAACTATTGATGACAGAAATATAACAGCTGTCACAGAATTTGATGAGCACTTTCTTGACTATTTGGTTTGAGATAATTAACTATAAATAGCCCCTGAAATGTTCAAATTGTTTGCTATTTCCTCAAGTATGCAACGAGATCTTCATAAATATGTTAATGACACGATGTAGGTCAAAGTACAGCGTGAAAAGAAGCAGGTCAAGAATTCACAGGCATATAAAGAGCAATGCCATTTTGGGGTCATTTTAACCTTTCACACTATTTTTTTCAGTTGAGTTGGATAATATGACAGAACCCCATGTGCAAGCGCACCATGGGGTATTTGCATAAGGGCTTGCAGTGTATTCTATTGCTGTCCCAACATAAGCATCTAGCAAGTGTTGGGACAGCAAAATACATGCCAATGATGACTTATTAGAGTAATGTAACTATCAGTCTGTTGGGGTTCCATTCACTTGTATATGGAAGTTCACTATACAAGTATAGTGTTAATGTATATTGAACAAATTTGACTTTTGATATGACACTGCCAAATCATGTTTGTATGAGAGTGCACACATGCCTTGCCAGCATAGTATTGACGCAAATTTATTGTGAACTGGGTGGGTAGTCCTTTTATTACAACAGCAAGTGGTATATAAGTATACTCTATTTTATTACAATTGAAACTGTTATTTGTTTGTGATCTGTATAATGCAACATTAATACCATAGTAATTCTGGAACAATATCAACAAGTAATTGTTGGTGAAACAGTCCCCACATAGTCAAATTGTGTGTTGGATGATAGGATGTAAATGAACAAGTAGTAGTCATATTTATTTACGTACATATTTTATGGAAGGGTTGATTTAACAAATAGCAGTAAGCAAGTACATGTAGTCATGTGATCTTACATAGCATTAGTTTCAGATGAGGGAAACAGACTCAGATTCAAGTATAGATTCAGGCAATTTTGTCATGAATTCCGACAATTTCCCTATCATATTGGTTGGAATCATAAAATTGTTCCTTATACATATGTAAATCATGAAGTATTTCCTTGAGCTAAGCCCTAAAGAATTTAATAAGCAAGGCATGGCAGAGTAATTCCTTCCATTACAAAATTCATAACAAATGGCCTCGTGGTGGCCATATCCAAAAATAATTTGTAATAATTTGGAGTGCATGTATAAGTCATAATGTCTTGTCTTTGTACCAACTAAAACTGGTCCAGGTACATCTGCATAATGCCTTCAGACATGAGGAAAATGGAAACAAAATGGCCGCTAGATGGCCGTATCGGATTATACAACAAAACCAATCAATGTGCATGCGTATGCCAGAGTGCATTATCGTTGTACTCAATTCGAAAGTTATCAGCCATAGTATATCTTAAATATCTGCAAGGACGCTCGAAGCACAATCTTTAAGTCCCCTCGGACTTCATCCATGGGTACTAAAAATCAAGAACAATACAGTCATAATATTAAGATCAATTTTGATGGTTGTTCTCTGCTGGAAACTGCTGTCAGTATCAACCTTGATGGTTAGGCAGCTATTTTTTGGATATGGAGAGAGATTAAAAAGCAAGCTCTCTTAATTGGCCGTGGATTTATGATACACAGTGACAGCTACCGGTATGGCACAAGTATGTTGAAATACATAACATTTAATTGCTTTGTACACATGCAGTAAAAGTTGTCATTATATTACCTTAAAGTTATCACTAACCTTCTTTA
The DNA here is from genome assembly GCF_041260155.1 of Ptychodera flava. Lineage (NCBI taxonomy): Eukaryota > Metazoa > Hemichordata > Enteropneusta > Ptychoderidae > Ptychodera > Ptychodera flava. Next base: position 12,236,674 of record NC_091949.1, on the reverse strand, counting down.
CCCTTTGAGTGCTGCAATTTCTCCCATCAAAATTTTCCCGCAACATTTTACATTTGACATGTCATGCCATGACCATTTATTTTCCATGATGAATTTTGAGCCTGACTGTACTTTGTTTTCAATGATACTATTTAAGATAATTTTTACACAGTGCTGGTTGTAAAGTGAGGCAGTATCCATAAAACGTTACAACTTTGCCAGGTGACCTGGCATGTTTGTCTCGAGATCTTTCAATAATAAAGCAGAATGGTTTTCCTACATTACAGACCAGCGCTGTCTTATAGCCATTGTGTGACAGCAAAGGTATTCAATTTCCCTAACAATTTACAAAGCTTCTACAAAATCCCCCTTAAGCCACAAAATCTCAAAGAAAGGCTGCATGCTTGAATTTTGCACTCTTAGAAAATACAAACATAGAAACGGCACAGAATATAATATTCTACCCGTCCCTCTATCACTCAAACTCCTGGCCTTATCCACTGATCACGTAAGCTTGTCGTAAATTATTACTGCTTTTACAGTATTTCTTCGAAGTTCTCCCTGGTCTTAACTGGTTAAGAGGATGTTTGCCATTATGTAACTGCCACACACAAACCAGTGACCACAATGGTTGCCACATATTTACACCTCCTGAAGCTATTTGACAAAACACACACCCAATACATCTACAGTACACAGGCAGTTTGAGAACAACTGATCTCTCTGAAAAAACATTTTTGAAATGGTATTATTACGAGATTTTATATTTCTACTCTGTTAAAATGATCACTTAAGTTGAGGTTAATACATACAATAAAAGTGTAAAAAGTAAACCAATATCTCTGTCCTATATTTTAATACAGTGACAGATCTACATTACCACATTGACTAACACAACTGCCCTGTTCAAAGGGGGGTTTTATGTTGCTTTTATGTTGTTCAACTGACTAGCTCATCTGTTCCCAGCACTCATCATGAAACCAGACAATGGTAATGTGTCTTAATCCATCAAATCTATAGAAGTCCTGTGCGTATCTCATATGGTACATTGGTCTACTGATAAATATAGTGTACAACTATATTATTTTTCATAATAAGTTCTTGTTGACAGCTATGGATGCCATAGAGGCAACTCTCTTATAAAAATACAAGATGTCTTTGTTTATTAACCCTTTGAGTGCTGAAATTTTTCCCTTCAAAAATTTTAGTGCAAGATTTTACCAATTTTTATGAAGTTTTCTGTAATTTTTTTGATCATTTTGGACCAAATGGACATCAAACTTCATTGGTGAGTTTTTTATCAAAATTTAAGCTAAAATCTGAAAAAAAAATTGACTTGGTTATATTTTATAAAGGCAACAAAAACCAACTTTGACGCTCAAAGGGTTAAAACCTGGATGAAATTATATGTCTGCATATCATTTTCAATGATTGCATTTCAAATGAGAAGCGCTTTAGAAATATTGTCTCTGAGAAGTGCTTTAGAAATATTGTCTCTACAGCATGAAGCATGCTTATTTGTTGACTGTCAAAATGATGCTGAATGAATGGTGCTCAATCATTTGCTGTCAAAATGCCACTGGATGAAAAAGACTTGGTTATTGGATTGTCAAGAAATAATAACTGGAAACAAGTTTAGGCATTGGTTGTCAAAATGCAACTGGTTGAAACATGGTTGGTCTTGGGAATTTTACTTGCTGTTATCATCTTGATTGTAAATGTGAAAATTAAGTCAGCAACATACTGTCTTGCAGACACAACATGTCCCTGAGTGCAAAGGCATAAAAGGTGACATTTATACCATTAAACTGCCCATTATTTTGCAATGCTATTCTTCATTACTGCACAATTATTACACAATACAGGTTTCATTGCCATTTTTTTCCTAATTTTTACTGAGATACTCATTCTCACCATAGCATGTCACAGCAGGCCCCAATAAGGGGACATAAAAAGAAAGTTCTTTCAAGGACATCACATTATCAGATCCAGACACTATTCAATTTTATGATCTATGGTTCTCAAGCTTGTTTCACCTTTGTTGAAATACAACACCAAAATACTGAGTGGTATTTCCATTCTTGTGTCTAACAACACTGGACTCTACAGTACAGCTAATGTGGGATAACCCTTTATTTCAAGCACTGGCTAGCTTGGTTAAAATTTGATTTTCACAAACAATATTTAAAGAAACCTTGGGAGACAACACAACACTGAAACCCAAATAAAACCAGTCAGCAGGACCTTGATTGAATCTAACAAATCCTTTCCACAATATACTACGTCATAATTCTAATCTATGTGCATCTTACCTCGACAGCGAACTAAAACCAGCATTGTATGGTTTAACAAAGCACAATGAACAAGTAAAAAGCGGTATTGAGCCAAAAAATGACGTATTTTCACCCACTTGGCTTGGTATTTATAGCATCTTTTGTCAAAGAAAATCAACTTTACAGTATTATGTTTTCTACAGCCTTCAAATGTACATTATGATGTTAAAATACATATGGAATACGTTGTGTTTAATTAATTTTAACCGTGGTGAAATATGGACTGGTAGGAAAAGGGTAAAGGGACAGCTGAAACTTTGCCAGTCTTTTAGCAATTTTTACAATATGTATCATCATTCTCGTAGATTTATTAAAGAAATATGTGTGAATCATTCTACAACTTAGTTTTACAAAATATTTTCTCAGCATACCTATTCAGGGCATTAACTTGTAGCTACTGTAGTATGTGCTACAGCTTGAATCTGTAACGGTAGTCTATAGAGTTTCAAATGGTACAATGACACAGTGATATTATAGGACTGCAGATATTTGACTAGTGAACCAAAACAATTTACATCAGCCTCATCTATGCTCCCTCAACAGTGGCACAAGCACCATACAACATTGGAGCTGGTGAACAATAAAACATGAACCAGCAACTGGTATTTCACTCGGCCATTTTATTTGAGCTATCGTAGACCATAACAGAATCAAATATGAAACTTGGTCTCAGCGATGCACCAGTACATTACTTTTCAGTAACAGAATATTGGCCTCAATAAAACGATTACTTTGATAGTCTAGAATCAGAACATTGAATGGAACCTTCAGAATACGAGCTGTATGATAATTATGGCAATGCTGTCAGTAACGTTTAAAGTCCTTCATCTATTATGAAATATTCCTCGAGCAGACAAAGAGGGATATTTTTGATTTCCATTCCAGGAGTGTTTTTGTTCTGGACTGTAATTTCAAATATAAACCGTTCTCCTGCCAGACTGTGTCACTTCCCTGTATGCCAAGATAGTACAAAGCCGTATTGAACCAAATCCACACATATTTTCACCTACTTACATGTAGCATGGTATGTTACAGAAAGTTGGGTCATTTAATTACATTTACAGTCACGGGTTCAAACCAACTTGACCTGATGGTGACATATGAACTTGGCAGGATACACTTTAAAAGTTAAAGGGACAAAGTCAGTCATTTTTCATGAATTTTGTTTCATGCAAGATACTAATATTGTTTGACATGTCGAAAGGTACTGAATGAATGGATGACCATGAATATATTCCACCTCGGTTTTAGACATGCTAAATGAAACCATTGCAAAGATGAATTAATGGTACCATTAATTCATTTTTGCGATGGTTTCATTTATCATGTCTAAAACCGAGGTGGAATATATTCATGGTCATCCATTCATTCAGTACCTTTCGACATGTCAAACAATATTAGTATCTTGCATGAAACAAAATTCATGAAAAATGGCCGACTTTGTCCCTTTAAACGGATGAATGAATATGAAACACATAATCTGGTATTATCAGAGATGAAACTTTCAAAAACAAAAAGTACCGTAACATCAAGACTGAAATCCTAACTTGTAAACAGTCATGGACAGTGCAAATGTGTACATCCCTCATTAGGAGATAATATGCATTAACATTTTCATGAGGAGATAATATGCATTAATACATGTATACATATTCAAACAAATACAAACACCTGGCTACATATATTTTTTTTGAAATTCACACATTGACAGAAGTATGTATCCAGTTGGATCCCCTCCATGCAGCATGTATTCTTAATGAGACTAGGTACTTTATATATACACTAATAATCAACCCTTTGAACACTGGGGAAAAAGGGTTGGGATATATTCAAATGTTTTCATTATGTCATGCTTCAACAAGGGTTGGGAGCTACAATTATATCCCTTTTCTTAAATCATACGTATTATTTTTTTTTCAAGATCAATTTACATAATAATATTCAAGTATCCATGTTTATGTAAGCAAACATTTGAATGAGGAAAATGGATGATAATTCAGTCAAATATTGATAAGGATAGTATGCAAGCTGAAATCTGGGGTCAGTACCTGCACAGCGATGGAACAAATTGGTAAATTTGGTGACCGTGAACACAAGTACATCTGTGGGCGGCTGATATTTCAAGCAGACTTTCACTTACATCTCATTGTCTCTGTACTTTCCTATTTTTGAATCACCAGTACTCTAGGTCACAAGTACAACACCATCTCCACAATAGTAATAAGGAAGTGAAACTACGTGCATATGTACAAGTTTCAAAACTGCATGCATTACCCATAGTGTGGTCTACATAAAGAAGGATTTCTTTGCCTCTGTCAAACAGCATTTTCCAAAGAATTTGCAATGCATTTCATGTACATTGACATCAAACAATCAACTTTTATATACTCATGAATGTATTGCATTCTTACAGTTACTTGATGATATAAAATTGATCAGCATTAATGCTATTCTTTTGATAAAGTTATACATGAAATTATTTTTTTCCTGTTCACACAAGTATTTTAACAAAGAACAATGTATTGTCAAGCATGTGTAAAAAATATTTTAGAATTTTAACAGAAGACATAAAATACACAACACATACAGGTTCCTTTATGCCTTAATAATAAAACTTTGTCTTTCTCACAAACAAATCTTTGAATTTCCAAATCAAAGTACTGACCCAGTTTACTGGTAGGCTTCAGTTATACACATAGCAGCCATACTTTATTTTTTTACCAAAACTAAATTTTACATAATTTAACACACGTTAATAATAAATACCAAGGGTTTCATGAACAAAGGGATATCACTTGTATCAACTCAGCATCTGAACACATCAGCTATTAGGGATAGACCATTAGTGTTGGGAGGTGGAGGTGGTCACAATGAGATTGTGAATATTATTTTTTAAAATTGTAAATTTTTGAAAAATTTTTCCAAGTGAGTCATGATGTGCTATTTTTTTTTTCTGAGTAAACTGTCAGATTTATCATGTTTTTGCGTTCTGATTTTTTTTTTCTTTTGAAAACTAGTCTGAAGATTGTTTTTTCCTAATTTTTGCTTTGAAATTTTTTTTTCTGTTTCTGACAACCCCTTCCAAAGATCTAATGGCATATCCCTTAACTCTAAAGGAGGGAAGTCCTTGATACTACAAGGGTAAGAAATCCAAACAGTTGAAAATATTTGGTGAGGTTGATCCATTAAAAGATGGCAGATATAATACACAGGCTGAAAGTTGAAGAATTATTTTTTTAATTTCAAGTACACCACTAACAAACAGACAAATCATACAAACAAATTTTGATGGTCATGATAACAGACTTCATTATTTACACTGAGTAAATTTTTCGATCATTATGTACCTTTTATTTTTTTACAAATTGCGATACATGATAACATGGTTCCCTGAGGGAAATAACCACACATGAGAATACCTGTGCAAAATGTAGCAGTCATATCAGTACCTTCAGTATCAGATTCAACATCATATTAAAATGACAGGACAATGGAAATATTTCACATCTTTTGTAGATACATGTAGGCACATGTGTTTATATACGATTCACTAATCATGCAGTGACCTAATTGTAAAACGTTCAATGTTATGACAGTAAACATTTGTACCAGCATTTACAAGGATGCTTAGGCACAGATGTTATGACGTACTAGTTTCCACTTGAGAGGGAAAATTCAGAATATTGAAAATATCTGAAGAGGTTTATCTAATAAGAGATGGCTGATAAAATTATGCAAGCTATGAGTTAAAGAGCATTACTTCAACATTGCAAACACTACTCATATTAAACTGATAAATCCTACAAACAAGTTTCAAAGATCATGATAACACAAGTCATCATTTACACTGAGTACTAATTTTCCACCATAATGAACCTCTATGTATTATGTCTTCACAAGGGTTTGCATGGAAATAAATAATTACTGTTCCTTGATGGGAAATAATCACCTACATGGGAATACCGAAGCAAAGCAGCTGTCAATATCGATGCATTCAGAATCAGATTCAACATCTGGTGAAAGGATTTCACAATCATATCAAACTGACACGCTATTAATGGAAAATATTACACGTCTTTGTCAATTTATCAATCACACATTCAAAATCAATTTTCATGTTGTGACCTAATTTCAATATGTTGAATGTTGTGACAGTAAAAATTTGCACCTGCATTTAAATGTCATGAATGCTCAGGTACAGATGTTGCAATTGGACAGTTTCTACGTTCAAGGGAAAAAGCACTTTCATCAACTTAACTATAATGTTGTAAAAAAATTTTTCAAATAACAGTTCTTGTCAACATTGAATTTGCAACTATTGACACCCACTGCGACTTTTTTCCACCATGATGATATAACATTGCCCTACCTTCATTCATCAAATCAACAATAATTAATTTGTTCAGGGATGCAGATAATAAACACACACTAATCAACACTGCTGTTTTTATTGTATATTTCCATCAATACCAGCATCTATCAATTTTTCTTTCGTTGGCAAACACAGCAGGTGTGATGCACATGCTGAAATTAAGCCAGAAAAAGCCTATGAACAATGGGGAATTTTTAACTCGACAGAACATCCGGACAAAACCGATGTGTCATGAAAGAGATCACACTCACTTGCTAGAACAGTTGCTGTTCCGGCAGCAGGAGTAGCAGTGGTAGGTACGCCAGCCTGCACACCAGCTTGCAGTGCTGCCCATGGTGGATCCTTTCTAGGTGGACCTGCAGCAGCTCCAGTCACACCGAATTGAGACATGGCTTTGTCTTTACGCTACACAATTACCTGTTTAAAGAGACAAGTATAACGCTTCTGTTTAGGGACAGAGTCTACAAACAAGTGGAAAGTATACATGGATGCATATCTATGGCGTTAATATAAAAAGAATGTCAATAAAAACTGAAAAAATTATTATGTTCAGATTTTTTCTGTTCTTAATCTGCAGTGTGTTTTTACCACATTTTAATATTGGGACCTCTGAAATCATTTTTACCAAAAATGTTCACATGTTCATGAATCCCAATAAAATATGTACATGTAGGCAGAGATGCCATCCAATCCTTGTACATCCCCAAGCACAATATGTAGATATACATGAACACATAAAAATACAAAATTAAACATCTGATTTATGGCTGCTAAAAACAGGGTTGCAATAAAATTTCTATGTCAAAATTATTTCATATGGAATGTATGTAAACTAGAGTAACTGCAAAAACTGCTGATTTTGAATCCTGAAGTATTTCAGAGTACAGAACAATCATGTTGAGGTTTGTGTTGACCTCAGTAGATCCTGTCTTGTGCCAGTTTTCAATGCAGTGATAAGATTAAGGCCATGGGAAATTGCTGCATACTGAACATTATATAATGGCATATAATTTCACCTAATGATCTAAAATGATCAGAGAGTAAATTGATACTACATGTGTAAGCAGGATGATATTTTGAGTAAATACCAGTACACTCAGCTTTTTTGTTGCTTATTTCTGTAAAAAAAGCAAACACCAGAGTATCAGGATTTCCTTTGCGATATCCAAATGCTGCCACGCTATGACACACCTGACTCATGCTCATTATTTATGTAAAATTTCAGTTTTATTCCGGTGAGCTTACAATTACAAGTTCTTGACAGGCATTCATAATAAAGCAGTTGTCACTGTGACTGGTTGTAAATGTGTCTTTTCTATCCCAGTCGTAGACCGATAAGGATTATTAGCCTGACTAGGTTACAGTGGTAAACATGCAGAGATCTAACTGCTGATTATCACAGTATTCCAGAGTAACATTTTCAAGGTCACATTTTCCTTGACAGTACATCATAAATTCAGTGCTCTAATTTCAGTAATGTATACCCAACAAACACACAGGGTTAAGTCTAATAATTGTCCTTGGGATATTCTGATATTTTCTATCAGAAAACTGATGTGGTTACAATAATATACACTCTATCTAATTATAATACTGTGTACTCCATTAACCTTTATTTTAATGCACAGAAAGTACATGAATCAAAATATAGCAATTTTCAATCAGGAATAGAAATGGGCACTTTAGGGTAATATTCATTGAATTATTACATCTGTACACATGAAAAGTATCACATTATACATTTATATGGAATATAACAAACATAAAATGTATGACTTAAAAGCATCATTACAATGCTCTCTCTACCAGGCTCCATAGACACACCATAGAAATAAATACCACTTGGGAGAAAGAGGATTTAAGTTTCACCTTCTTAGACTTTGAAAGAAACTTGTGTGGTGGTAGGTATACCGGTACATGTATGGGTATATCACCTTCAACCCTTGTTTTGGGTGGATAAACAGATGACATATGCTTGTGGATGCCCACAATGGAAACTTTGGTAATCACTCACTTTATAGGTGGCAGTTCCATTGCATTGTGTACAGTATGATAGCTTCTGGTAACTACTGTGTAGACGTATTTGCTGGAGTAATTCAATACAATCACAGCGAGAACTCCATCATCATTTTAACACATCTCAGGTTACAACACACCACCAATCAATATAATCAGAAATTTGATAATAAATACTGGTTATGTATCAGAAAAGAAAATGCTATGTACATATTAAAATTTTTTCCATGTACAAGGGAATACGTTTTGACTGCTTAGGTCATGATATGCCAGGTAAAAATATTACAAATCACTAAAATCAGATTAATGTGGTTGTACCTCTTGATTTGCAAACATCTTTCCAGATTGCATGCAGAGACCTTTTTAATCTACTGGTAGTTGCCAGTTAAGCTCAAACTAGAAGACCTAAATACTGCATTCAATCATTTTGTAAAGCAATTTCTAGAAATTTACGATTCAAGTTTGAATCCTTCAGAGTTCTGAACATGATGTAGTATCAATAGCAGCTATAGCGCCAAGTCTCCTACATTTAGCTTCCCATTACTTTTAAGGAAAATTTGCCTCCTGCAGCCCTTATCACTCAGTGTATTTTTACAGAGAGATACATGTAATGGTTGGGGGTGTCATCTTTGATTTGTTGGTTACCCTCGCCAACTGACAGACACAGAGACTAGCATTATTACCCATGTCTGGCCATAGGTCATCTTGGCATAATCTAAGCCACAAAGAGAAGATCACATCATGTCTAGTTTGCAACGTGGATATATGTCTCCCTTCTTTCCACTCTATCCGAGCCTAGAGATAGTTAAAGGCAATTTTGGTGATCCCTGGGATCGCCTTTGTTCAAGTATTTAAGAAGGGTTATGGAGGTGTGATAGCCTTTTGTTTTCCATTGAAATTGCAATCTAGTAAGTGAATTTTCTGATGAGGCAATCTGGTGCCAATGCAAGCTGAGTACAAGCTGGTCTCTCCTAATGTTTTAATAACGAGTATCTTTTTTCCATAGGGATGAAGTATCCATTAATCATATAAACCAGTCTGATTTGGAATGGCAGTTTGAAATTCTGGCACTGGATGAATGAAAAAAGAATGGGCTAATTGATCATGTATCACTGGAGAAGAGACCAGACACTATCAACACATTATAAAATTACAATGAATGCAGAAAATGAATTGTTATTGAGGCAATAAGACATATGGCTGTTAGATTACTTTCTTTGCAAATGGAAAAACCTTTCAGAAAGGCGTTGAATTAACAATTTTTCTGCCCAATAACTACACATTACTATGTGAAATACTAGAATGATAGTAAATGTATCTCAAGCTTACAAATCTGAAGTGCATCCATATATATATGCTCATCAAGGTCAAGATAGAACATCAAAAGTAGGTCAAGCTCCATCTATATATACCGGTATAGTTCCAACAAGGTTTTCACACTTTATTGTGACCTCTAGAGAAAACAGGTCATTACTGCAGTAATCAGACATCACAACAGTCCAATAATCAGTATTGTTCAAGGTAAATAAATAGTTTACCAACAAATAGAAAATGACAATAACAATGGGATAATCTTGAACCACTGCTTTGTGGGTGGTACATGTTACATAAAGTGATTTTAATTTTAATGACATTAAATATGGAAAATACTGTAGAGTATACAGTATTACTATTCCTTAGACCTACAGGCAAAGGTGTCTGACTGTGTTTTGTAAACCATGGTAATATTTCAATTATTCTGTCAGTATAACCATTTCGTATGAAGATGGGGAACTTGGGTATAAAGTACATGTATAGAGGAACGCAATCACAACGGAACCCTATTTGGGACTTACAACCAACCCCTAACCCTGGAAAAATTCAGTGAAACACTGGTATTTTTTCAAAATGTAGAAATATTTGAATAAGTAAATTTAATTATTAGACAAATTCCCTGTACCAATATGTGCCAAGTGTATTGCATACATGTACAAGCACGTATTACTGAATGATGTAGTTTTAGGTAATTTACAGTTAGAATGTGTGTGCTAGTTCTGTTTTCATCTCGCATTATAATCAGAATACCTGTAAATTCTCATCGAAAGTTGAAGAACTACATAGAATTGATGTGGGCTTTTAATGATCCATGGGATATTCAAAAGATATCTTGGTTACATTTACTTTTGAGTTGTTCATGATGATAAAATTTCATGTCCAAACATTAATTTCTCCATAAATTCAATTTTCCTGTTCCATCTTGTGTAATTTAGTTGGACAGTATTGAAATATCACATTCACTCTAATTCTATAAAAAAGAGGGTTTATTTTTATACATGTACATGTACGCTTGTGTTGCTACAATATGTGTAGAATAGATGTACTCTAGCACAGCATTCTCTAATCATGAACTGAAAACACAAGTTGTAAAATCAGCAGCATATGCATTTGATCTATAAAGTGGTGATCTGGTCATCCGTTAGCAAATAAGACAACTGTAAAACATTAGCTAGTACGCTTTTTTAGCTAGTTTTAATAGCTAACTAAAGTCAGGCGTTTGCTAAATTTAAAATGCAGCTAATTTTAACATTTCCCTATATTTTGATGGTCAAATTGTCTTGTTAGCTTAATTAGGGACCCACTACATGTACTTCAATTAAAATTCCCATTTCACTAAGAGCATGCAGCGAATTCAAAGTTTTACAGTTTACTTCCTAGCAATATGGTAAAATATAATGGCTGGTTGACTTCCTCAACATAACATTACTCTACGGAGCTGAAAGATAGATGATAGCTTGCAGAGATGGTATATGTCAAGCTGTGAAAAACAATTGTCATTCATGAATATGTTCAATACAAACTTGTACACTGTAAGAATGATGGATCATTCAGTGAAAAATGTCTACATTCATTTGAACAATATAAAGACTTGACACAGCTGCAACAACAATTCCTGAATGCTCATCTAAAGGGGTGGGAATGTAGGACAGTCAAGTTTCTTGAGTAACCTGGTTTTAATAAACCATCAAATGTTATTCGTCACAAAGCAGTGCTGACCATACATACTTGACAAGTACATGTATGTAGGATGGACAGACTAAATGGCAAAGAAATCCATTTTGGAATCTGATCTATCAAATACAAACACTACCATCAGTCCTCCTTGACAGTTTTCATCGGAAAACAGTTATAAGGTCAAATTGGTCAAAAGCAAAGTTAAGAAGGGAGAAAAATGACTAAAACTTAAAGGAACAACAGCAAAACATAAGTCTCATCAATTAGGTTATTAATTAATTAACCGATGTCCTGGACTCCTACACATGTTTGTGATGCTAATACAAAACAAACATCGCTGACATGATTTTTTCATGTCAGGCACTGCATTATTTATAACGACAGCAAATCAGACTAGATTGTCAACAGACATGAGTAATAACACTCAGATTACATTAAAAAATTCCACTTGCTGCAAAACATTTGTAATAGCAAAGGTTGAATTTGATCTTCTCCAAAGATGAATGTAAGCAAATGCGTCATTCAGATATCAAATCCGTATCACTTTATATTTAGCAGAGAGGTTAGTCCATTCTCAGCAGGCATAAATGTGTGTTTGGTAGCCCGTAGCCTAGTATCTAGCCATTCTTTCCTGTTGTGCTAGTCTAGTTTTGGCAGCAAAATCCATTGATAAGTAACTAGACTTGGTAGTGCTTCAACTGAAGGATTCAGATTCTCTTCAAGCTGGCTTGCATTGTAACCAGGTCACTGTACTGTTTGATTAATTTCCTCTCTCAAAAGTGGCTACATGTTGGGATGTTATTTACCCCTTGGCAGCATTCAAGAAATAACTTCAATAATTTGAAGACCAGACTTTCACGATATGATCACAAATTTTAGCATATGAACGAGCCATCTTAGTGTGACTTCATAGCACAGTAGAAATATACATGTAACGATTAAAACTATGTGGACAGAACTGATTGCAGCTCAATTACCAACATACAGGTATCACTGCTAGTAACTCTGGCACTGTGTGGTCAAAGGATGTATAAAACATGCAGGTACACGATACTGTATCACACAGTCCGAAAATAAACTGTTTCAGCACCTCAATAAAGAAATAACAAAACAAACAACATGGCTTATAAAATTTCAAAACAAACAACATAACTAAGGACAATAAAAAGTTAGAAGAAACCACAATGGAAAATGAGAAGTATTGTAAAAGACCTTGTGACTATCCGTTGTCTAGACAGAACAAGAATATTATAAGTATATCTTTAAAAGGAAGAAAACTCAGAGTTCGCGTTTACGCAAAAATCGTGCGTATTTACGCATTGAAATTGACTCTCTACGCATTTTTTTCATCGTTATGCGTTTTCTATACGCAAAGGATAACACCGAAAGCACCCCCACGACTGAGCTTAGGCGACAACCAGACGAAATTTGTTGCAACACATTTCTGTCAATCACTCATTTTGTGTGGAAAGTTTCGGATTCTCTGGGCGTTGTCTGAAAAATCGGCATCGTAGTCCACACGTTATCACGTTAGGCACGTTATCATGTTAGCTGTGCCTATGAATTACGTTGCTAATTTTCAGGCGAGCGATAGTTTCTGAAAGTGAGTGATTGACAGAAATGTTGCGACAAATTATATAAATGCCAACCGTGCACGATCATCGCGTCTCGCTGTTCCCGAATTTTGATCAAGCACACATGAAGCATGGCGTCGAAGCAGACAAATCTGTTTTAATTTCTTTCAACTTTGCTCTACGAGTCCGTGAAAAAAATGATTCATTGGTAGAGCTCGTCGGAATCCCGATAAATTTTGAACACTGCAGAAGTGTCTGGATGGTAACTGGTCGTTCAGGCACCAAGTCGTTTCGGCCCAAGTCGTTTCGGCCTCTCAATTTCCGGCCCCAAGTCACCTCGGCACCGCAACCCAAGACGTTTCGGCATCTGTGTTTCGATTTTTTTTTCAAACTATTTAGTAATTGACTGATCCGTCATATTCGTAAGCGTGACCTTTGCGTTCTGACCAGTACTTTATGTGCATTTTGTGTGAATTTTGCCGTGCTGTTTCCTCACCGCTTTCAAACTTTTGCCGTGTCGGCGGCTATTGATATCGATAAACTTGTGTCACAGATTTGAAAATGATATGAAGTTTTTTCTTACGGTCTCTTCCCATGTTCTCACAAAGATTAAGCATGTACGTGAATGTTATTTGACACTTACTTTTCTAGTGCTTTGATTTGTAACATTACGCTCCAGCACTAGTTCCCACAGGTAGCCTTCAGCGGTGCCGAAAAGTCTTGGGTTGCGGTGCCGAAACGACTCTGACTTGGGGCCTGAAATTGGAAGGCCGAAACGTCTTGGGCCGAAACGACTTGGTGCCGAAACGTCCAGAAACCGTCTGGATAAGCTGCCATAACTCTTAACTTTTGGGTTGCCCGATGTGTTGTGACGGTTGCATGTAAACCTCTCGCTGTTACGTTTCAACATTGTTCAAGTTGTTCGTTAAACTGTTTTCATTAAAATAATGTTACATCGTACAATCCGAATATGTAGTGTAGGTTTATTCAACACACATTGTATTTTGCAGTAAGTTTTTTTCATCAATCGAGTGCGGAAGTGAAATTACGCACTCAAATCCAGCCATTACGCAATTTTAGCAGACTAATGCGTATGCCGTACGCGAGGAGAAAAAAGTCACCGCGAACACTGAAACTTGAGTGACATTAATTTCTTTTCTGTTTGATATTTTATGGCATTTGTAACTGCATTACCACTCATTCACTCATACAACACAATTTTACAAACATACATGGTAAATGAGGTTTTTACATGTACACTGTAAGCCTCATAACATGAGTGTATGCAGGTAAAATCAGGGCAACCTTATTCTGGGACTACAGCTGTACATGTAACAGTTGTGGCTTGTAACCCCTCTGAACTAGGAATGCAAATACTTGATTTCTAACAGCAATGAAAATTGGTGACACTGTAGATGCGACTGTAACACAATTGTCATTAATAATAGTGCCATGCAAACCTAATTCCACAATGAGATAAGCATTTTCTTAATTTGACCAATCATCAAAATGGACATGAGCTTGTCATATCTGCAAGTCGGTAGCAAGGGACCACACTTTTTGCAAGGACCACAGACTTTTCCTTTTTCTTAGTCTGACAGGCTGGTTAACACTAGCAAACTAGGTTGCCACTCTGTCATTGGTATTAGTTCAAGAACACAGTACTAAAAGGATCAGCTCTGAAGGATTTTTGCAAGGAGACATTTTCTAAGAATTCTGCTCATTCAATAACACCCATTATTTGTCAATCATACTGTTTGAATAGTCTGATTTACAAAATAATAGAAATATTGTATGACCCTTCACCTTTGCTGATTTTAAAGCCAGATTTTACATGTCCCAGAATTGGTGACACCAGTGCTGTGCCAGAAAAAAATTGCATGTACAACAATGGTGCATAATTCACAACTTTAGCCCATTACCTGCCAAGTTAGAATTTCACCATCAGGTCAAGCTGGTTACATGTAAAACTAGTAAAAGCAAAACATGTCCCATATGGTGCACTTTAACAAAGAACTTAAAGACTTGAAGGTCCCTGAAGACAGAGGATACTGTAAACATGATTTCTACAGACTAAAACTGCTATAACATACCAAGCCAAGTTGGTGAAAATACAAATGGTTTTGGATTAATACTGCTTTTTACTGACTTGGCAGATGGGGAAGTGGTACTGTCTGGCAGGTAAAGGGTTAACACAATAGTGTTCCAAAATCAGTGCCACTACTGTTGTTCTAGAGCAGAACATGGATGTAAAAAATAGATTTTTACATCCATGAGCAGAAGCACTATGCATATATCATATGACCATTCTGGCTTATACATAGATCATGACCATCTGCGTGTTTGGTATTCAATGTTTTGTGGGTTTTGCATGTGTATGCTTTAACATATTATAAAGTTTCCCCATTATAGATGGGGACACTAATGACACTCACAAAGATGTGTAGATCAACACTTTCGCAACAAATTGACGTCATTAATTTTTACCAGAGGTCCTCCCATCAAGGGGTTCACCTTTTATGTTGGCAGTGTTGTTTAACACTCTCATCATGTCAGTACCAATTGCGAAGTTGTTGCCCAAAAGGCATGTATTGTAAATCAATCTCACTGCAGCTTAGACAAATGCTGCACACATGTATCCTTTTGAAAATGACATATTTCACAAAATATTAGTGATTGTACACTGTCATAAAACAGCTGATACTGGGCTATTGATGGGCAATATCAGAAATGAGCAAAGTTAGAAGTGAGGTTTGGATTGTAATTTTTAAAGGCTTTGTACCCAGTGATATTGAGATACTTCAGCTCCGATAGCCTAGCTATTTCTGGTTACATTATGTGATAAGGAATAAATGAACGCCGGAACGCAAGATAACTTTGCATGACCACTGCATTTAACACTGACCCTATCCCCAAATAGGTTTTCTCACCCCTGGCAACATGTTGTATCTGTCATGTGTATGCAGGACAAATAAAACATTGATAGCATATATCCTTGGGTTATAAATAAGTAGATTTGCACGTGAATGCTCTTGCTCTGAATATCTGATACTTCAATGACTACTTGAAAGATTTGTTAAAAGTGGGGGTTCAAATGTCATATAAAGCAACTAAAGCTATGTACACTCTTCAAAAACCGTTAAACCTAGTAAAATTCATATGACAGTCTTTGAAAAGTTAAAATCAAACACAAAATGTTTACCTATTCTTTGTTTCATTCATCTTATTTGTAGACATTAAATCAAAAAGCAGAAACTGGCAATGACTCAAGTCTGGGAACACTGTGAACAGGTGTATCGGATATGCTTTTGTTTGTTGACAAAGAGCAAAATAAGCCCTAGTTGTCCAGTGACTATAAATATATTGGTATGCCCATCACATTATTACATTTTTCACTCGTGCATAAAGCTACCTTTAAAATTATGATGCATATTCTTGAAGGAAAACTAACAATTATTTAACAAATGCACTTTTTTATGTACAACTTTAACAAGCAAGACCTCCATGGTATACATATGAGCAAACATTTCTGTCATAAATAATTATTTAGTTTTGTTTGTCCTGTATTTGGAATTTTGAAGAAATACTTCACATTACATGTGGCCATAGAGCTACCAAAATTACCATATAAAAGAACAAAACACAAATTTATACAACATTCCTTCATCACATACTTTTATTTGTAAACAATATTTCTCGGTTACAAGTTAAAATTAACTTCATAACATGTGAAACCACAACCACAGAAAAACAAAAAAACCTGCAAAAGTTCATGTCTATATGTACAAGTTAGGCATTTTCCTTCCCATGCTTTATTTTTGCTGTGAAATTTTGGATACAACCAGTAACTGGTACACAATCCTTCGAGACAGACTACATAACAATACTCTTTTCTTGTAGGGCAATCCAAGGTATTTGAGAGACAGGGTGCAACTTTGGGAATGCGCCGGTCTGCAAGAAGTAATTTTTCAAAGCATTCAGAACAGCGATATAAAATACACGTGTTCGGCAATAAAACGGCCGACCGATTTTCCTTTCCCGGAATCACACTAACAACACAATGGAGTGTTTCACTACCCTTTAAGTTGCTTCATGGACTTTTCAGAGTTCCTTGATCTAAAGGTAGAAAGATGCAACTGCAGGTAGCCTACAGCACCAATGATGCCAGTAGCGAAGACTGATGTGCACTACACAAAACTAGACAGGTATGATTCACTGATTCAGTGCAACCGATTCGAATCCATACAATGCAGTGACAGTATCGTGACATTTATGATAAAAATGTGTATTTATGACGACTAATGAAAGTGCGTCGATTACTACTTTCGCGTGTTTTTTATAATAGGACAGTAATCTAGCAATGATGCCCGCGAAGGTTTTAATTTAGGATATGTGCCAAGTTGTAGTGATCCTCAAGCAGAACTCAGTTGTGTATATGTGTACCCTGCAAGTTGCACGGAGCGGAGCTGAGGTGGCTCTTCGGAGACTCTCTCTTTTTGTAAAATACAATTTTTCATTGGGGAATGGTATTTCAGCATCTGAAGATTTCAAATACAGATAAGCAGATATCGAAATGGTACTTACCTCACGAAAATTCCATACGGGTCGTTAATTTTTTCGTCTTCAGCTCAGACACATGCTCCTCTTTTGACAACCGACGGTTTCCAAAATGGCTCCTGTGAACAAAAGCCGATGGTTGCCGACAGTGGCCGGATATGAATTATATGCAAATACAACAAGCTCTATGCAAATAAGTTACGCTCATCTCGATCGCTCGGGCGATCTGCTGTTGCCAGTCTGAAACTACGATAAGAAGAAAAATTGACGTGTGAAACGATCAAACTGGCGCTTATTTTTCTCACAAAGGATACAGTAAATTAACAATAACTTAATGTAAAAAAACACGGCCACACGTTCGCGACCGGGCTCTGCAGCTAGCTAGTTGATATTGGACTCGACTGTACTGTGCCGGTGGGGGCAGTATTACTGTGAATATAGTATGATACCTGGGTGTAAATTTTGTAAATGGGGGTAAATGATTTTCATGCCTCTTTTGGGTGATTCTTTTAATCGTGAACTCCATAACATCTCGCCACTAACCTGTAGAACGTAGATAATGAAGCTACTGTTATACACTTGTAAAAATTACTGTAAGAAGATCTTCACACATAAATATTGTTGTTATATTATGAACCAATTTTGAGACAAAATGTATACGAAGGGGTGAATATGGAATGAAATACTAGCATTTCATTGTGTCAGTTTCACAATAGGTCTCTCCAGACATCAGGGGTTTCATTAAGTTTTGAAGTAGGGGGCTAGAATGGAAAAGTAGGCGGCTTGCAGCTGCCATGACCACAAAGCGGTCGTCGTCGGGGGAGGGTCTGGGAGGGGGTGTTCCCCCTCCCGGCCGAAGGCCGGAAACCCTGAAAATAAGCTAAAATTTACTTTTTGCAGCTTACAGTCACTTGAATTTCTAGTATTTTCAGGAGAATTATCAGCAGTGTTCCAGGGCAATTTGTGTTCATATCATAAAAGCCATTTTCCTGGGAGATTAGGCCTAAATATGATAATTCACAATTAAAAATGATATAATGTGGCAATGTTGACGATAATTTGAACAAAGAAAACAAGTCTTTAGAGCCTCCATGCTTTTAGGAGGTAAACTATAATAATTCACTATTATTAATGATATAAATTTGATATGTAGATGATATTATACTGTGTTACATGTAGACAGGGGGATAGGGGATTTCCCGTCTGTTGAAATGTTGGCACCCCAATTAATTTGTCAAGGGGACCACTCCCCCTTCCATGAAATGGTGCCAGTCACACTTTAGAGGTACAAGTAGAACACATGAACTGGTGAAATGCCCCCGAAATTTTCTGGTAAAGGGGGGAAATCCCCCTTGTTGATGCCATCCTGGATGAAACATTCATAATGTTATGCTTAAAATTAAGAACCCTGATGTTTGGTATGGAAATCTGTAGATGAAGAACTTTGATACCACTGGGGAGGTAAAAAGGATAATTTATATAACGAATAATGATAAAAAATGACAATCATTACCATATTCCGCAAATAGAATCAAAGATCCTCATGGTTATTTGACTATATGGGTATGCAAAGTAAGAACCTTGGTACAGGATGTGAAAATTGTACGTTCAGAAGCGCACATTTGGATTTAACCTGACGATCGCTTTTGAAGTGAATTTAGAGGTCTGATCGTATTGTAACCACTCTGGGCGATGTTCTTATTGGCGTCGATAGACCGAAGAGCAGTACATATCATACGTCCAGCTGATTATACTCCTTCACATTTTACAATTTCGCCTACCGCAGTGCAACGCACATCGGCTTACTAAAATTCCAACTGTAATCAGAAAGTTTTTCGTGAGAAAAAATCAGATCATTGCCTTCGAAAACAGTTTAAATCCATGTAACCTAATTATCCTTCTCTTGTTTCTTAGTCCACTTCAAAACTGAGGATCGTACAGCGAAGCTTGACCTTGCGATCGCTTCCGTCTTCATTTGTTCATCGACCATTTTGAGTTGAGCTAACGACAGCCGACAGGTGTAGTATGCACGTTTTCATTAGCGTATATAAAGGTCACCAAATAGGAATCAGCAATTCAGGTAGCCAATAGAATCGTCAATTGCAATTACGATTTTTATTGAGGTAGTATACGCAAGACCGTGCTGCATCGTAGTACAAGGCGATCGTTGTAGTCGCTCGTCTTCTAAATGTTGTTTCACATAAAAGCCATTGAAAAGTTTGATTACACAGCTTGTGAAACTTGTCCGTATCATTACAGAAGGTAAACAATATTTGAGCAATGAAAGAGTTCAAATTTCCGAAAAAAGTAGCCGGCGAAATCGTGAGAGTAACCGGTCAATTTCGCCGGCTGCCGGCTCTTAATGAAACCCCTGGACATACTTAAAATACTTTGGCCCTTGCAAAAACAAAAGCAACAAAGGGCATTTTGATAACCTCGATTTCAGATAAATATTGTAATCCATGATTTGTTTTGTTCTGTCAAAGTCACCATAATTTGTCCTGTAATAAAGGATGTGAACAGATTTTTACATATTTACAGTCAATATACTTTTTCTAAATAATGATTTTTTGAATATTTGTACACTGTGTTCTTTTTTTATCGTAACTAAACAATTTCCAATGTTACTTGTGTGCAACCTTGGGCAGTTTCAAGAAAACATTCATATATATCTATACTTAAACAATAATGTACCCCCTCCAAGAACGAGATCGAACTTTGCATGACATAATTTATGGGGCAAATGATAATGTCAGTGATTTACATGTAGAAAACATCTGGGGCCACAATGCTGGATAATCAGATATATATTATCAGTAATCTTTGGGGGTGATGTCAAAATTCACAGGTGTTGACACAGCTATGTTAAATATATTTAATATATATATACTGGTGTTATTAAATGCAAAATAATAATTTTCATTCATATTCTATAACTACTTGATGCTTAATATTAATGATTGACCCAGGAAAAAACACAATTGTCATACAGTGATTCTTAATAGGCTGTACAAATTTCTGATGTGTATTTACGTAATACATGATATATGTAGACCTATACAACATTGTATGGGACACTAACAGAGCTTTGAGAATATTTCTTGATATCGTAAGTATCATGTTTGTGTCTCTCTCAGTGAGACGTTCTTAAGAAATCATATTGCTACTTTTCATGTACATATCCCTCATGGTACATAATCAGACGTAATACAAGTACTTAATGATGATAAAGTGGTCTGGCATCTTTGTTAAGAATACGCTAGTGTATTTATTACTCAGGGTTTAGCCATTGAGCATCACACAACAAAACACCGTTTTTGGATTTCGGCACTGTATAAACTTTACACAAGAGAAACTTTTACAAATGATTTTATTTTTTTTAAATTCACCGACTTGAACAAAGTCTACTATCCGGTCACCTCCTTGCTAATAGGAAATCAAAAGTCATCACAATATTTTTTCTGATCCTTTTGTCAAATCTTTATATTTACCAAATCATCAGTCATGAGCTTTATTCTTCATCCTTTCCTAATTGGCTTAAAATGAAGCTCAAAATAAACTATTCAATGATAACAAATATGAACTATTTAGTCTATTAAATTATCTAAGTACATGATGTCTGTCACTGCTAAACATTATTAAGCTGGGGTTTGATGATAAGTGTTAGGAATAGGCTGATATCTAGCAATTATTTATATACAGCACAAAATTATGAAGGTTGTTTGGGTCTGTAAACAGTTCCATGACCCTCTCCCTATTAATTATTATTTTAATATTGTAAGTTTGTTTGATTTGAGTACATGTCCCTGTCTTCCTCTCTGCTCCCCCTGATAAAAATGGATTGTTCCTGAGAATATATCTATCTACAGTGTATTTATTTCTTTTTTATTCAGAAATCCAATGTGATCAAGTCCCATTTACAGGTTTCTAAAAAAACCCAAAAAGAAAACCGTAAAGAAAACAAAAGTGAACAAGCAAACACCAAACAAAAGCAATAAAAAAGAGAAAAACATTTACATTAAATCGACACTCAGAAAATTTGCTCTTCTCCCTTTCATGCAACTGTAATGAATTATTTCACTATTTTTATTTTATACATTAATTTTAAGTTCATACTGTACTCCCAAAAGAATGTTGAACACACACTATTTAGGTTCTCAACATAGTGTCTATATGTGTAAAATGCACTGTTATTGTTTACATTTGACTTCTAGACCGGATAAGAATTCATTTTCAACAATAACAATGCTGTTTATACAGAGTCAGTTGACAAGCTGAATACTGTGTATATCAGCATGCTTTTGGGAATAGAACAAGAAATTATGGTTGACATTAAAAACAAAAATCGTGAAAAAATCATCAAAAGTTAGCAATAACATTAGGGAGGACCATTTGATTACAGTCTGAAAAAGTATTCATGTCAATTATCTTTTCGTTTTAGTTAATTCGACCAACTCCTCAAGCTGATAAAGTCATATGTGTTAGACCCTCCGTGTTTTATAATATAAGCTTACTCGCGAACACAATCGACCGTTCATGAGCGCGCCCAGCCGAGCCTGTGGGCGTACCGCGAATAGAACATGTGACCTAGCGGCGGTCACCTAGACAACGGCGGCCATTGTTGCATACACAGAACATTCAGCACTGTTGTGATAACCAACAGACCAATCGACGCGTCAGCGAGCTTGCGAATTTTGCGTTGTCAAAATTACGCTTTGGGAGCCGTGTCGACGGAATATTTTGAAGTTCATGTACCGGTTACTGCCTATTAACATGTCATAGTTTGTACCGAAGTACATATTCAGGTAGGAAAGCATCATATTCATCAAAAATTAGTGTATGCAAAAATTAATTTATCGAATCCGGAAGCACTAACTTGTTGTGGTCAATTTCAGTTGCCAGTTGAGTCCTTCTCAATGTATCGGGACCTTTTTGGATTTTGCAGACCACCTACGATTTTGCAAAACTTTTTTTTCGATAGTGATTAACGATATTAGACGTCACAAATCTTGCCGGAATGGTTTCTTACGTGTGAAATCTCGATAGCACTGTGTATGCGGGCCGACGGCTGTAGCACGTACGTACGTACGTAGATACAAAGATCGGAGGCCGAGGGCGACACGACCTCGCCTGTGAACGAACTATATTTAGTTTACATTACTGGTAATTTATGTCGCAAAATTCGACTTTTTCTATGTTCTAGGTAGATTATTTCTCATAATCGACGGCTTCTTCAACAACTTCGCGGAACTGGTACAGACAAAATAGCAAAAAATCTTCGAAATTTGAGGCTGTGAGATAAATAATTCCAAGATGTCGAAGGATCAGGGTGGAAAAACCGATATGGAACGGGTGGGCCTGTTCAAGGAGATGGAATATACCACGATCAACGACAGATATATACCTCGAACAGGCAGTAAGTTCACTTTTTAAATTACTTTTCTTCTGTACTTGTTGATATCGCAATCAATGACGACCTTGAAGTTCTGAATTATTTGAGCAACGAATTGCTATGTACCTGTAGTCACTGTCATCGCGCGCAAGCAAACTTGATGAAATTGTTTTCTGCGGTTTATCCTGCTACCTTGTTACACTTCATGTTTCATATTGAAAGGGATAGTTACAAAGCTAGTCAATCAGACAAATATCGAAAATCAGTACTTCGTTATAAATAATATTTTTTGGAAAAAGTAAAATACATCCTATTTCTCTCATAAGTATTTGGTTATCTTTGTTTTGTTGTTTAAAATTGGTTATGGTATAAAGTAATACAGCAAATGCCTGTTACATGCAAAACCCTTTTATAATCATGAGAGAAAAATCGGAGCCAGGATGAAACTGCAAAGAAAAGTGACAGCATTTGATATTTTCAGTCATACGATCTCATGAAAATTGTGGTGTTTTGTTGAGTTCAATTAGGATGGTTAAATTCTTGTCTTCTCTTTTGCTGTTAAAATTAACAGTCAAACTATAGTAATGTGTATTCAGACAAAGAATGAATTTTGAAAAATTTTCCCTCCGGTACAATCTGCCTGAAAGGAATTTTCAGAATTACCTCATCACTTTGTAACTTATGCATTTGTTTCACTTCTTGCATTTTCATTTGTCTGTAAAAGTTAAATTAAAAGTAGCTGACTCTAGGACTTAACTTTATGTGGTCAAGATTACAAAAGATCCATTCAAAGGTTTAGATTAACCATAGACCCTCGAGAAATGAGGGTCTATGGGTTAACAGCAAAATACCGTGACAGCAGTCAATAATATGATGGTTTTGTTTCAGGGAAGCCAGATGCAGTCAAAACTGCGTGTACAATTAGGTGACCAAGTCACTGCAAAATTTTTATTAAGATAACAATATTTGAAAACAGGATGACAAATGTTATAAACACCTGCACATATACCGCCGTATTTCACATAGAATCATACTTAATCAAGGTATGATGTGTTGAAATGTTGAAAAAGTTGTGCATTATAAGTTTGTATTAGAACAAGTTTCGCAGCAGAGAAACTAAACATTAGAATCATAAACTTTGACTCTAACCTAGTTAGAGTAAAAAGACAAACCATTTGTCCGATAGTATTTTTTTGTTCTAACAAAGGCTAACTGTGAAGTTGCATTGCAAATTTTCATGTATCTCACATACCACTCGTACACCAGTGTTTATCTTATTAAAATGATTTCAATTGATATATTGCAAAACCCTAATGCTTGTTTTATTATACGTAAAAAATAAATATCTTCACCCAGGAAATAACAACAAAATTTTAAAAAATTGATATGCAAGACGAAGTGTTAAAATTTGTCTTCAGTTTTTTAAGAGATTAAATTTCAAATATGATTGTGGCTTTGATTTGGTATTTCAGAGGCTTTCAATGAGGCAGCGTCAAAGGGCAAACAGATGCTGCCTGGTGGCAGTAAGGCCAAGTCTGCCCTCCAAGCTGGATACTTTGACGGCAATTTTACAAGGGTGTTCCATGGAGAAGGTTACAGTGATCCAGTCAAGATGAGGAGGCAGCTCAGATTGAAGGAAGCGCAGAAGAATATTGGAAAAGCATTTTTACCAAGCAATGGAGACAAAAAACCGTAAGTGGAAATGCCCCATCTGATTCCAAGCAAATATTCACCTGTTATGAATAATGATCAACCAACTCTTTCTACGACTCTTAGACTTTTCACTCAGTATCAACTTGCATAATCTTCACACTGTTGACTTTCAGTACATCAGGATGTTTATAGCAGTGTGTATGGTGGGTGGAGGTCTGGGGGTAACAGTCCCAGATCCTTTATGTAATACATTTTTAGTGACAAAATTATTCATGATTTCAGACCACTCCCTTCCCAAAACATTGTTTTTTCAAGTTTGTGAATATACAATAAAATTTAGTCTACATTGTGTTTAATCAGTGTTAAATGCGCCCATACATAATATTTGAAATTTCAGTTTACATCGCAATAAATCCCTCATCTTTCAAAATAAAGCAGCATGAAGATTATAAAATCACACTCTCAATGATGGCTAGTATTTTTTTTCTCTTTAGCAGTTTATTGTCATAATTTGCCTCCCATCTCAATCATTACTATTTCTTTTTATCGTTGTCCAACTCCCCCCCCCCCCCCCCACACACACCCCCCCCTCCTAAAGTTACAGCAAAATTGTTCAAAGTTGCACTTTACTTGCCACTTTCCAAAATATTTACATAGGTCAGAGAAGATAAAATCATTGTTCCTCAGATATTTTTGGCAAAGCTAGAGGTGATAAGTGAATTTAAAAAAAAATTATGAATTAGCAAAATTTCTCACCAGTTACATTGTTACTGATGACTGGGAGTATAGATTTCATGTCACACAGGCATTTTAAAACAAAACCTGTATATAATGGTCAGCATATGTGTCTTTGAAGGACCTCTGCCAAAAAATGCTTTAATGCAAAGCAAGAAATGGGTCTATGAAACTGATTTTATCACTGCAAAATGATTGTTTCCGAAATTAAATGTATGTATTATGATTTTCAAGAGATTTATAATATTGACATTTATTACTGTTGTCATCTGTTCCTAAATTCATCACTCAGCACACCACCCACACTCAAAGTAATGCCACGTCCACTCTCTATGCAAAGACCATCTCCAAGTAGTGGTCACTTTTTCTTGGTCCCATCAGTGACCACTATACACAGGTTTGACTGTAAATAGAAAACTGTAGATTGACTGAAAATTTATTCATTAATGTTTTATTGTGCTGTACTAGGTCTGGATTAGGTAACCACTACGGAACATTTGCTGGAGCAGTTGGAGCATTCAGTCCAGTCAAAAGGGGAGGAAAGGCGTACTCGGCACCAGGAAAGAATGTGTTAACGAACCCAGGGAAAAGAGGTACTGGATATGGATACACTGGAATTACGATAGGAGGAGGGTACAAACATTCGCCTGATTCATATGACAGACCAAAGGAACTCAGGAGAGTAAGTATATTTGTGATACATGATAAAAAGTCATGCAATAGCAATGCCTTGAGCGGCTGTTTGTGAGGTGTTGGACAAGCTGAGCACAATTGTGATAGGTATATCAGTACTAAATGGACAGAAATTCTCATCAAATTCAGTTTTTAGAATGACAAGGAAATTGCACTTTTTGTGTTCTACTTGTAGTCATTTCTGTACAATTCTGAGAAACGGTCAGGCCAAAAAGATGTTCGTTTTCAGTCATTGCCAGCATCACATGGAGACTTGTGCGTCACTGGTGTGTTAAACTAAATTCTTGCCACACAGTATTCTCAATCAAAAGTGATCAATGCCACAACCTATACGATTTAGTAGTAAATCACACCCAGTGGTGGGTATACCAGGAGATTTTGACCAGTTCACGACATATTCATATATATGGAGTGAACTGGTCAAAGCCTAGTGGTATATACATTGCTAAGTTGGTTTGTAGCTATTATAGTTTAAGCTACAGGTATATTGTAATGCTGGCTTGAAATCAGCATTAAAAAGGGATTTTTTCCCTGACTAAGAACTCCCTCATCATCCAAAAACAGTATACAGACAATGTAACTCTCTTATTTTCATGTCTTGACCCATCAGATTGCTGTATTTGCACCATCAATGTATTGGTTTGATATAATTCACCATATGTCATCAGTTGAATTGACAGACTCAATATGTAGAGCTGTTTTCACTTTATGCCCATCAATTATTGAAAAGAACGAGAAAGTCTTTTACAATCAGCCAAAAACCAACCCAGTAGCTTTTGCGGTCTTCCCATACTGCTGCTGGAAAAAAAGAAAATTTCAAAAAAATTGCATCACCGAGTGACTTCAGCCAAATATTAGGGACTAGACACACAAGTTGACTATTTCCAATACTTGCAAAGTGCACAGTCTTACTGCTTGTGTTTCTTGTTTTTATGATTTTTTTCCCTTCAGAAAGAACAATTAGGACATAAAAGTATGCTGAAGGGAGGTTCATTTAAACTTAACATGCATCCTAAGGACTACTTTGATGGGAACCCTTACCGTACTGACAAACCGCTACCTCCTCTCAAGAAAACTGGATCTGCCAAAAAAGACGTCAAGCCATTCAAACCCAGCTCACCAGCCAAGCATGTAAGTGTACATCTTCACTTGTTACTTGAGTTTTATACCTCCAAGCTAAAATGTGCAATTTCATTTTTTTACAATATTGTGGTTCAGCTTTTATGTACATTTGACATGACCACAGTGGGACGTCCTTGATAGGCCAAGACTGTTTATAGGGGAGAACACTGGAATGTTATTGGGTCCACTAGCATGTCCTAAGGGTAAATATTTTCAGTTATATCAGGAGTCATATATGCTAATATATTTTCTTCTCTTTTTGTCCACAGATTGGTGGTTCGAAAGCTGGAACATTTGATCCCTACCCGTCACATTCCAATGATCCATACAAACCAAAGGGAAAGAAACCGGAACCGCCAGTCAACAAGACCGGCAAGATTTTCATGCCTTCGCCAGGTCCGAAGAGTGCACCAATGAACTCCATCGTCAATCAAAACGTATCAAGGTATGTCATGGGTCATTTTATATATATAGCAAACTAAAAAATGTACCAAGATTAGCCACTGGTCACTTACCGAAAGAATATTTGGTTTTGTGTTATGGGATAACTCAAAAAATGGTGTCTTTTGTTTACATTAAAGAAGTTGAACCGCAACTAAACACAGTCTGAAAGAGTATTCATTTGCCTTCACAAGAATGTTTTGATGAATTATACTGTGTTTATAGCAGGCAACTGAGGGTCATTGTTAAAACAACTTGGAATTCTTTGGTTGTGTATGAAGGAGTAATATGAGTGAAATTTGAAATGGCTGCCCAACAATATTGAAGTATGTCACTAGCATTGAACAGTTTCTCAATGATTCTACAATCTTTACGATGGTATTATGAATGTGCCCTGTAAGAAGATGGTAATTATTCACAGATTTGACCCAAAATATGTTTATCCAGGGCAAACTTGTCCTGAACATCAAACAAATATTAGCAAGCATGGATCAATTATGCAACTTTTATACAGGTTTGCTCCTCAAACAAAATCGTCATTTTGGTGATGAGTTTTTGCTGCTATAACTTTAGTTTTCATTCCAAAAACTCAAGTAATTGTTTTTGGTAAATCTCATAACATATAATTTCTTTTTAAAAAATGTGTTTCTTTTTTTCTCACAGATCTATCAATGGCCTCAACTTCAAAATGGTGAACTCAGTTATGGCATTTTAAATAACTTCGCAGCAGTGACACTGTTTTCAATGTTACCCCAAGTGTTCATCAAAGCAAGTTTCCAAGAGCCTGTGGCCCTCAGCAAATGATGTTTTGTACATGCTTAAAATCACCAAAGAGGCAAACCACTGGAAACATTTTCACATTTTAAAAATTTCATGAATATTTTTGACATTGTAAATAAATATGGATATGAAGACAAATTGAAAAATTTGTTGGTATTTTATATTGAGCATTTTATCAGTTGAGGCGTACACATTTCATTGGATTGATCACAATTTGACAATACAATTTACATAAGATATTATCAAATGGGGAATTAGCCATGTTGAACGAGTCAAGACCCCAAAGTTTGACGGTCAGCATGGAGAAATATTGCACCCTGTTTGTAATTGATCATACCTGATTTCTTTATCTGTATGGTTTTGAAATATCTTCTTGTACTTGTGGACAGAATGTATTGATTTGAGTCGGTTATGACCGCCAGATTACATACAGCTCATTTGGGCCCTCGATAGAGATAGCAAAATGTAGGGAGACAATTTTCTGACTACACCTTGTCTTCAAATGTGAGATTGTCCTTTGGGTTGACACTGGGACACTGAAAAATTTTGCTCAGACATTTGCAGTCAAAAGTATTTAAAAACTTTTTAATGCAAAGAAAACCTTCCTGGCGTTGCTCATTGTTGGCAGTACACAGGTACGTTGTTTGTTATGTTCAAGAATTCTCAATAATGTTTATTACTCCGTTACTCCGTCCTTTCGCCATTTCTAACACACAGGAGATTTGTAAAAATGTGCTGAAATATAATAATGTCACTTATGATTTGTCTGAAACTGCACCAGGGCGTAGCATTTTTACATAAATTAGACAATATTGGTATATGCAGTGATGTAAAAGTTGCCGTACATGTATCTGGGTAGCTACTAATGGGAAGATCGACAATTCCAATGTAAAGCTCAGTGTACCTGTGTTTACTGCAAATGCATTTGTTATAAGAAGGGACTTCAATGGGTATTAGTTCGTAGGAAATTTTCTTCCCACAAAATGTATAGTGACAGACCGTGATTGTATGCATCCAAATGGAGTTTATATTACCAGGGGCAATCTGTCCAGATGTTTATTCAAATAGATCATCTATATACATGTGTGTACAATAAAGTTTGCAAAAATTAATGGGGAATTGTGCTCATACTGTAGTTTTATGAGATAAATTTTGTCACAAAGGGCGATTTACCTTGATGGTTCTCTGTTTTGAACTATTGTGTGTCGACTAATACTGGTAGTGCAGTTTGTGTTTGTCCCAAATAAGATTGTTTTCAATGTTTATTTTATCAATCCCTGAATTGTACCATTTACAAAATATGAATTAGCACTTTTGATATTTAAGACAATGGCTTCTAATGCAGCTTAGAATATCTTATGTGTTCTGAACAACTTCCAAAAAGTAGATAAACATGATCATGAATTTTCTGAAGTTATCTAAGAGCAATAAAAGACTCAGAGTTAAAACATACTAATATATTTTTCTGCACAGCGTCCAAAGATTTTCCTGTCTCAAAACTGAGTTCTTGAAACATTTTTGCACACTGGCGTTGGCAATGCTCAGCTCATGGAAAATGATAAATGTACAGGATTAGAAATTTATACTGTTTTCTTTCAGTTTTATGGAGTGAGGTATAGATTGTAGTTTTTCACTGTGTATTTCAGTGGTTTATTGGTAGCAATGCTTTCATACTTGAAGAGTTTGCTATCAAGTATGACGTATGTAACAAAGAGTGGCCGGAAGTTTTGTAAATAAATTATGTTCTTATATATTTGTGCGTGATGTGTCATCTGTTCTTCCTATACCATCTGTGATTAATTATGAGTAAGTGAAGATGGTTGGTAGATTGGATTTGATACTTTTGGAATTTTTTACAGAAATCAATGTCTTTCCATACTCAGTATGAACCCGAGAACAATCCCAATAACTACTAGTGATCCATGCTGATGCATTGAAACGTGTCTATGAAAGACTTCCATGAGACTAAAATGTCTACAGGAGATAGAAAGCACCATGGCTTGTGGAGGGACACTTGAGTGCACCTATGGTGCAGATTTTTGTTACAATATTTTCACAATACTTTGCTGATCTGTTGTGTTTGTGGACCAGATTCATTTGATGCCTGTAGAGAAGTTATCATTATGTTTTTGGAAAATCAAATTTTAATTTTTTCCCTGTAAACATTGGTTATAGAATACATTTTTTACTCACAAATGTCCTTAAATTTAAGGTAATTTGTTTTTCTTTTACCAAAGTTTGTTGACCCCGGTTTTTATTCTCCAGAATGGATTAAAAGTTCTATGGAAATTCTGGGCAAAAGTGTAATACTTAATAGTCGCGCCAGCGGCTTACTGACTACGCATGCGCTTATTCATAATATACTATGCGAGTAACCGGAAGTGTACCCTTCTTTCTCATTGGGCGCCGCCATGTTTTTTTTTTTTGAGTACTCGTAAATAAACAAATACGAAACAAATTATTATGATATAACATGCCCTTTATAAAATATACCTCTTTTATTAGCCAGTAAATGTTATTATACACCTTGTCGCTGATACAAAGTATCGTTGATACAGATAAACGGAGAAAACTGTCGTGCATATGAACGGGGGCATACGCAAAGAATGCTGGGATTGAATTATAGAAGAGCGCCCCCTGTGTCAATAATTAGATTCAAAAATTGCAAGTTTTTAGACGGAACGCTGTAGTTTTCAGCTTGCAAGTGGAAGGTGGGCAGTGCGGTTACCATTGCAATGATAGTTATTGCATAATACGTCCCTTGTTTAACGCCATAGGCTGTTATCATTGTAAAAATTGCCCAATTTTTGTCCAAAATTTTTACACGCTACAGAAAATCTATACCTGCCCTGCTGCAGGGTTTGACCACAGTCCCTCCACAAAAGGTGGTTTGACGTCGTGTACCGTACGTGAACTGCTTTCATCAGAGGGAAACTGGGCATAGTTGTCATACAAACGTTTATGAAGTAACAATTAATTACATTTTATCATGAATCAATACAAATAACATTGCCAATCTTAACCCCTGGCGCGACACCAAGGGCTGAGCCCTATATAATATTATTCCAAGGTGTGTACTATCCTCACAAACACCCTTTGAGATAGCAAGTTCTTTAATAGAGGTATCCTTTGTGTGTGCCTTGAAGGTAAATGACAAACGTTTGCTCCAATATTCCTCAATGAAACTTTCAACCATTCTCTTACAAAATCAAGAATGAAAACCAGGAGTCATGATGCAAAGTTTGATACTAGAGAAACCAACTCACATTAACAGATAGTTCAAATTCAAAATGGCTGCCATCTCTGTCTTTAATGCATGCACTTTCTCACAAGGAAGTTCAATATGAGACAAAGATTTTCCAGGGAAACTTCAGCAGTCATCAACTTTCACTTCCACATTTGGGGGATGTGTAAGGTCTCCATTTGTTTTTCAATTTGGTAGCTATATATTTGCATAATGGAATGTGGGTGAAAAGGTCAGGGGTCGTTTTCCTTGACTGCACTTCCAAGCATCCCTTCACTGATCACTGATGAAAACTGCACTGTACCAGACTGGTGTTTTTCACAGTTCTTGTGATTCTCTGATTGCTCAATTCCGGTCCCTGATCAAGACAATGTTATACCATAGTCCCTCCACACGTGTGTGGAGGGACTGTGGTTATACCCAGACCATTTACACAGAAAACTGAAATGTACGAGAGGTGCATTCTGGACCTCGGATACCCAGGTCTTGCACCAGCTGTCCAGAATAGGTTATACCATCTTCTGAACATATGCCACTGTTTCCGCTATCAGCAGTCATGCATCATCCAAAATCTCAGAGTGGACTCTAGAGGGCGTAATACCACCAGCAACTACAGATGACTGCCTGCTTTATTATACAACATTGGGGTCTTTGATCACGGATTTCTTTAGGAATAATCCACTATTTTAATGATAAAACCATGCAAAGAACAATCATGGAATCATAGTTCAGTATTTATTACTAAATGCTAAATTCCTGTATTCCTTAGAGATACATGTAGAAGTATACAATGTTCCTTATCTGAAAATAATTTTGAAATGTGTAGATAAGATTAGAATTCCACTATTTACATAGAAACACATCAAATTTTGACTTCTAGGGCATGAGATAGTATTGTAGAGGGGCAAGAATTTCAAGATGGTTGTGCAGGGGGTAAATGCTCACTCCTTGTAAAAATTTTAAAGGCAGTTTTTTTTCCTCCCCCTCCAAAAACAAGCAAATCAATCAATGATGGATGAAAAAGTAAAAACGTTAGCAGGATCTTTCCAAACCTGATATCTTCATAAAACAGAAATGCTGCTGCACCTCATGAAAAAAAACCTCAAAGTTACTGCGATGACAGAGAACAAAAGCAGCAACTCCATTCACACAGATGGTGGAAACCTTCACCTTCACCATCATAACTTTTGAGAATACCAGGATGTTTCATTCCTAAACTTGCCAAACAAAGATTTTGAAAACATCTAGGTGAATCAGATTTCATTGGCAAAAAGGTAAGATGCTCTAACTCCCTAAATATGAAGGTTTTCATATAACTCATGCAAATTTACCAGATGTGGTACTGTCTTTCCCCTGTATGTTTCTAGGGTTAGTTCTCGATAAAAATCACAAAATGCCCCCATTTTAATTACAAAGAAGGCAAGAAAACAAAAATGCAAAAATGCTAACTAGAACTAAATTATTCACAAAACTGAATTTCAAAGGACACCATCTGTGCATTGATTGGTCATATGTACCAATACCTGGTTTTTGTATTATTTTCAGAATTGCACATATTTCCTGACAATTTCTATCAATTTTTCTGTAAGCCCTGTATATGTAATGTATATTCATCTCAAAAACATTCAAGCTCACTACTTTTAACACTGACAGTGAAATGATAAATAATACACAGGCAAACTTTCAGTCAAAATCTTGAAATCACACTAAAGCCACACAGGGTCTCAATAAATGTTGCTTCTAACATGCTTAAAGGGCTAGTAACTCTCTAACTTTTGAAGATTTTTTCACTTCTTTTGGTTTTAATGTAAACCATAATTTCTCTTTTTACTCCCCAAAGCATGAAGAGATACCTAGTATTCAGCTTGTAAACTCAGCCTGTATATGTGTAAGTTGTGTTGTCATTGTTTACAAGTGAATTTAGGTCTGGATTAGAATAGAATTCAAATGTCAACAACAGTGCATTTCACACATAAAGACGTTATTTTAACATGCTAAATAGTGGGTGTTTCAACATTCTTTTGGGAGTAGAATAAGAACTTGCAATAGACATACAAAATAGAAATAATGCAAAAATCATCAAAAGTTAACATTACTGACCCTTAAAAAAAGGAAATCATAAAATATGAAGGAAAAATAAAACAAGTGTCCGTCTGTTGTTGGTGACATCCAGAATTTGAAAGAACAAACTTAACTTGTACCTGTCAACATTTGGCAGATTACAACTATTAAACCCTTTGACAGAAGTATCTAGTTTTTGACCAGGGACATTTATGCACAATTATATAAATATGCTTATATTTGTGTAAGTTCATTACAAAAATCAATTTCCCAAATTTAAGCTTTTGAAACGCTTTATGCTTGTCCCCATTTCACTAATAAAAATTCATAAAGAGTTTGGTCCAATACATGCAGTTAAAAAAAATTTCAATTAAATTCAAATTTTGGGAAAAAATTTAAAAGTAATAGGTAACCCCTGATACAAATAACCAGGTTTTCAATTTTCATCATGCACACAATGGACTTTTTTCTTCAATCCTCTTTCTACCAGGCTCCATAGACAAACCATAGAAATAAATACCACTTGGGAGAAACAAGATTAAATTATAAAACCAAGGAAAAACTGCTGGCTGTCATAGAAATAATGCTGCTTCCTATTGGCAACAACTAAGAACTGATCTTGCTACATTAATATCTCTTGTTGTACCTTATGCCATATTCATATCCTATGAAAAATTTGGTACTACACATTGGCAACATAAAAGGACTGATTTTTGCTACATTCACATCTCATGTACCATTTGTTGCATATATGCCCATACCATACATATACGTTTTGGTTAGCCCAAGCACCCCCTTTTCTTGTAAAACAGAATGACCTTTAAAAAGGAAAATATACTCGAAGTTCCAGAGCAAGGGGCCTGCAGTTCTGATATAACAGATACAATATATCGTGTATGTATAATGTTCTAACAAACAACATGTAAATTCTTGGAGATCAAAATAATTTATATCTGATAAAAAATTGTGTGAGCATTGTTCAATATTCTCTTTTATATTTTAAACTGAATATCTGAATGAATTCATGTGATGAAATCCACCACCACTTTTTTCCTGATGTAAATAGAACCAATTCCCTGTGAAAAGAACAAGATTTGACCAAAGTGCATTGGTCTATGGGGTTTTACCTGAACAGTAGATTCTGCAAGCACAGAGACTTTCTGTTATCATGACTGTTGACCTTTGACCCACAAGCAGGTCAAATTTACATGTTAAAGGTTGACTGTCATGATCTTTCTAAGTAAAATGAGAATTGTTCTCATTATCTGTCTGCCTCAGATTCGGCGAGGAGTTCCGTTGATCCCACTTTGGGAGCTGCATCAAAATCATCATCAAAAGTCAAATCTTTGTCCACGGTCTCAATCTGAACCTCCGTAACGATCTTGTTGGGATTCCCAGAATGCACTGTATTCTTCCCAGCAGTCACTGGTGCTCTCACCGGAGTGCCAGTGCCATTGGCAACGGCATCTGCTGGATCACCTGCACCTGTATAGTCCTGATCCCATTCCCAATCAATATCGGAATCAAGTCCCGCGTTTGTCTCTCCACGTTTCCCGGATGTAACCATGATTTCAGCTTCAGTGAGCTCTCTGTCATAATACTCCAGTGGATTGTTGACATCCATGCCTACATACAGATTAGAAACAAGCTGTTATGGTCAAGATAGCGTAAAAATACATATTTGAGTTAATAAAACTGACAGGGTACAATGTTGCTTTGTTATTACATGAAAAGTTTGACATTGCAGAATTTTTTTAAACGGTTTTCATATAGTTGTGATATTTCCCTCTTTCAGCAGATTCATTCTTTTGAATAAATTTCACGCTTGTTGTTGTCAGCTTGCAAAGTCAATATTTAAAATCTGATAACATAGTTGTGAGTTACAAATTCTTCAAGCTGAGACCTTTTTTCACTTTTCAGACACTTTTTCTTCCAATTCAGGAGTACCTGAACCAATGACATAGGTGCCTTATTGTTGCATAGATATGTTGTTTCTCTTAGAAGACAAAAACAGATGACAATGCATTTCACATTAGCATTGATGAGTGTCACATCGCAATGGAATGATGTTAAAACAACTCCAAAGCTATATGAATTGAAGAAGATGACATGTATGCATTCTGAAAATGAACCTTACATCAGGTAAATAAGGTATATACAAGAAACAATGATAGATTGGAACATTGCATGACTTTCCCTTTCACGGACCATTGCATGGCTGTGGTCCCTGTTAATGTATGCTCATTATTCTTATGCATGGATGAATGGATCTCAGTGTGCCCTCTGAGCCAGTGGAGGTGCCAATGACTAAGAAGCACCAGCACTTGACAATTATACAATTTACATGCATTGGCCAACTCAAAGAAAGGTCAAGAAATTCCTAAATTGGCCACAAGTAATAGAGTTCAGAGGGCACGCTGATTGACAAAAATAAGTTACAGTGTGTCAATCATTGTAATGTGTGCATTTGCATGCGATTTCTGTTAAAATGACTCTAGCACCATGATAGCAGTACAAACCTAGCATTGCAATATTTTAGTATGACCCCATTGATGACATAGTAGTGCTCACACCTGTTGCACTGGTAAAGAATGAGATGACATACATGTATGTCATCAGCGATAGCAGAATGTGTTTCTTGACACATGCCTAGGATGGAAGCTATGTGAATCCCAAGCCACCACATGAGGCTGTCTAACAGTGGACATTACGGGTGACATTATGGACATGTTCACGTTGCCACGAAATGATTGATTGACGAGGTCAAAGGTCGCTATGGCATGATCAACACATCGGGTCACAGACACACCCGGTCATTTTACCTTGCTCATGTTCCCAT
Organism: Ptychodera flava; assembly: GCF_041260155.1. Taxonomy (NCBI): domain Eukaryota; kingdom Metazoa; phylum Hemichordata; class Enteropneusta; family Ptychoderidae; genus Ptychodera; species Ptychodera flava. The sequence goes on along the minus strand of NC_091949.1, from coordinate 12,199,892 downwards.
TCCAAATCAACGGTTGACAATGGACTTGTACGTCCGCTTATTTCACTAAAAGCACTGGTTGTCCCAACACTAACAGATTTATAGTAATTATTGGTGTGGCTACCACCGTTGCTGTATGAGTTAGCTGTGCATGCAAAAAATAAGGTGTTAAAATAATACAGACACAGAGAAAGGAAAGAAGAGATACACAACTTCCAGGAAATTGGATGCTAGACAGGTGTTATAATATACAGAAAATACAGGCTGTAACAGAGAAAGAAAATTGCAACATGGTTCCGACAAGTTGTTACTTTTCAACTTTTTTGTTATACATTGTAGCATTTTAAAGTTGTCATTCAATTTTACCAAATATTTTGAATTAACTGTCAATCCTTTGAGAGATAAACATTGATGATGGGCTTACAGTAGAAATCAACATGTTTGATATTTTGCTTGTTAAGAAGTCTTCCAGAGATAACTTATTGAGAATCTTTCTTAAACGGTATATCACGGATAATCTAAATCCCACCAACAAGACTGAACTTTTCAGGTCTGTAACTCTTGCCATGTTGCCTAGCTACATTCCAAATGCTTATAATGGGAGAAAGGAAACTATGTACCATAATAAATACTTTTCAAAATATGTACTCAACCTACTCACATTTATATTGTTATTTTTTGTTCAGTTTTTTCCACAATAAGATGTATTTGTGTCTTATACAAAATGGGCAGGATGTGGCATGTTTAAGGCAGATAACTGTATTTGATCTGTTTCTATTTGTAAACTGTAAGTCTACATAGGATATGTTAATAAATAAACTACTACTGTTAAACTGTGTTTTCACATTACATGCAGATAGACAGTATGTGCTGCGTGTATACATCAAATATCATGCATTCCATTATCGTGCTTGCTATGGTGCACATCACAGACAGCCACAAAAGTAATGGAAATCAGGAAATAAGTTACATATACAGTTCAAATAAAGAAAAGTTGTAAATCACATGCATGAGAATATGTGAAGTATTTTGGTGTTCATGTGAGCGCTAGTACAGTGTTGTGATATGTTGTACAATTACATACAAATAAGACCTAGTAATACACAAAACTTTTGGCAGCCACTATAATCTAACATGATGGTTTTTAGGCAAATTTATCATTTCAATTAAATTTTTTCTGTTTTTTTAAAGGACACAAATCACATCAAATCAACTACAGACAAGGAAACTCCGGAACTTATTGATTAGCAGAATAGCAGACTCAATGATATTTTATTGTTCACAGCAAAATTCAAGAAAATGCACTATCGTAGAAACTTGCAAACCTACTCTGAATGAACTATCTTATCTGATGTGTACACTATCACTTTACTAGACACTCTCAGCCGCCAAGACCAAATTGCTTGCCCCTGGCTGACCATACTTACTGTTTGCTTGTGAATTAAGAGACCGGGCCTTGACAGATTCTAGAAACGTTTCAAAGTCATCTTCACCACCAGCCCTGAAAGGAAAAATGTCAGAATTATATTTTGCCGTGAGCTATTCAGTCAAATACCTCTCAAGGTAGGATGCACCTCAGGGACAGATATTTTGACTCAAATTTCTATAATTCTTTTCTGATCTACCACTTGTGGGGGTTCATTTTCAAATTCTGGGTGTATGCAAAATTTTTGCTCTCTTAGTTTTTGGAAAAATGAAAATTTTATTTTTCCCTATAAAGTTAACACGGGGATGGTGGCCATTTTGAATTTAAAATATTGGTGTATGTCAGGTAATTGTTTTCCTAGTACGAGACTTTGCACGATGACCCCTGAGTTTTATTCTTGATTTGGTAAGAGCGTGGTAGAAAGTTTAATTGAGGAAACTTTGAGAAAAAGTTCATGGATTTCACTTTTGAGGCACGTGCTACCTTAATTGTATTTTGGATGATAAACATAAGAACTGCAAAGAATTATGAATGAAATATTTGCAGACAGAGCGTTACATTACTTCATGAATTTAAAGTCCTAACTTTTAAAGACTCATGTGAAGACATTCAAAGCTGGCAATGTCAAGTATGTTTACACTCTAGAAATGCCTGCAAATGCAGTCAAGGAAACATTCTCTTTGCAATTTTTACATTTCCATATTTATGTCTCACACACCTATCAAAGAGCTATCACAGAGCTATCTCATTTTATGAAGATACAACACAACATTCCTGTCATTTCTGAGCCTCTAAAATTATTGTGGACAGATGGCCATTTATTGAAATTCTCAAAAATAAAGATTTCACATAAATAGATTGTAGACATTGTGCTGGCAAGTGAGATTCTTGTTGAAACTCTTTCCCATAGACTGGTAGGAAATACAGATGGAAATGGATGTATTTATTGCTGCTGATATAAATATATATTTGAATCATCTGACTGCTTTTCATTCAAGAGGATTGGTAGACATCCAAAATTTAATTTTTGGACTAAAATAATTGTAATCTGCTAGTTTTTCACAACCTCAAAGAAAAGCATCAAACAGGAAAAGAAGATGACAGTTCCATTATGAAGATGTGTACTGGTAGATGGAAAAACATGTTATTTTCACACAGTGAAAAATTCATTAATAAATGAATATTCACCGTCTATAATGATTCATTTCATCAGATTTGCATACTTAAGTGAAACTTATTAAAACACATTGCATAATTGAATATATGTTGAATATATGAATATATATGAATACCATATATATATTGCATATATTATGTCACACTTGAAGAATTAGATGGCTCAGTCTCACAACTTACACATCCCATTCACTTTCATTTCCACCTATCCATGAATTAGCATGTCCATTGGCTCTTTTCCTCTCTTCTTCCAGTCTTTTCTGACGAGCAACCCTGGCAGATTCTTTTTTGGCTGCGATGTACGCCTCTTCCTCTATTTTCAGGTCTTCTTCTTGTTGGATCAGCTGAAAATATATTGTATAGTATTTTGTTAATTAATATTCCCTTTATAAGGCCAGGAAGAATAATTAAATTGCTCTTCAGAATAGACACAGTGCACATTGGAATTTGAAGAGAGGGAAATTAATTATAAGGAACAACATTTTAAGACTCAATTGTGTGTAGTGTCAACTTGAAATATCCATAGTTGATGGAAGCTTCTAAATGTTAAATATAGTTGCCTACATTATAATTAAGGTAATATGCACCTCGAAAGTGAAAGACAAACTTTTGCTCTAACTTTCCTCAAGGAATCTTTCAATTATTCTCTTTCAAATCAAGAATAAAAATACGGGGTCACCGTGCAAATTTTGGTACTAGAGAAACAAATAACCCAAGATTTACCGATATTAGAAATTCAAAGTGGCCGCCATCCCTGTGTTAACTGTATGGCGAAAATTACATATTTTCGAATTTCAAAAAACTAAGCCGGTGAAAAGTTTTCTTTCACCAAGAGCTTTAAAAGGAACCCCCACACGTGGTATATCAGAAGAGAACTGTAAAAGTTTGAAATGTTTAAAGTTTAAAAGTTTAAAATGTCTGTCCTCGAGGTGCGTTCTACCTTTCCTGCCGAGCGCCCTTGTCCGTTATCCTCCCAAGTCAGTAGAAAACCGCCCCATAATATGTGCCTGCAACAGATTGGCTCTCCTGCATGTTATCCTGCCAGGCATTTTGGCAGAAATCGCCCATTTTCAGGGTAGTTTTAGCCGTACTTATACGTGTTAGACTTCGATAATTTCTACATGCCCGTAGACAGGGGAAGGAGCTCAAGGGTTGCTGCAGAAAAAAATTGAGGTCACCGGCTTTGTTTGCCCCTGGGAGTGCGTCATTTTATTGCCGTTTCATGTTTATTTTTTCGGAAATAAACTCCTTCAGTATTACGCACGTCCGCTAGGCACAAACATCACCTCACTCGTCTGTTAGTCAGAGACCCTGAGGGTCGTGCTAGGGTTGCAGAAGCACCGTCAAACCTGTCCTGTTTCCCCAGGGTAGGGTCAATTGAATACGTACCTTAAACGACTTGGCAGTGTAGCACAAAAACTACGTTTTTGCCGTTGTATTAACGACATGGCTGAGCCATTGAAGCACAGCTCAACGTAGTTTAGCCAGCTCAGTTGGGAGTTGGCTTACGAGTGTTACCGTTCATTACTGACTTAATCGAGTGGTCCTCAGTCAGGTTCGGGTTTGTACCGACATGGCTTGGGCTGCAGCTAACCAGTGATAACCAGTCACTACACCCAAGTCTTCAGTTCACTTTTGCGATGCACGGGTGCAACGCAATTCCATTGTTCTAGCCATCGACGTGTCCACATGCCTGGCAGCCATATTGTACTGCTAGCTGGTTTGCATAACAAAAGCAGTCCCTGCTAACTGCAGGCGGTATCCCCGTAGCATATTGACCTTATGTAACCTTTTGAATTCTCTGTACGCAAACAGCGTACGTAGTTACCAATGCGTCGGCAAGAGGATACGTTTGCCTGCAAACCAGAGCCAATACTTCGGACGATGGAATAAATAAAAAATCCAAAGCTACGTCCATTGAATGGCACGGCCAAGGCGGTGAAGGACGTTGCCTGGCTTGAACTTGCAGAGCTGAAGCCCAGCTTAGTACGTCGGAGACCAGTTTGTAATGGTATTTCCCAGTCGTTCATATCCGTTTCATCGGAGGAACAAGTCGAGCCGTCCCGTCAAAAATACGTTCTCATTTTCAGTCACGCACAACTGAATAAGTGACTTTCGTCTCGCACCATCGGCATATCTGCCAAGTCGTTTGCAAGAGGTAGCCTTCTAGATTAGCATTGCCGAGTTGGTCAAGTTCGGCAGCAATCTCTATAGTGCCAGGCAGCCAAGTACGTCCAACTCCGCCAGAAAACGTCACCATGCTATCCTGCCAAGTCCGCTAAAAAGCGGTAAAAAAAAACCAGCCCCCCTCCGGGTGTGGGGGACTGGCGGACAGGTTTCTGCACCTTTCCCTGTCTATCGACTCCCTGCGAACCCATTTCGAGGGGAAAAGGCGTTCCTTGTCAGACAAGTCATCGTTGATGACACAGTCCCCACTTGTTAATCAGTATTTTGATTACAGGTCCTCAAAGAGGATAGAGTCCTCTTCATTAGGTCTGTGATAAAAATACTTTTGAATGAATTCGTTTGATACATGTCTGAGTTATGGTTCAGGACATGAAAAAATCGTAACAAAATGGTCGCACAGTGGCCATATTGGATCGCATCACAAAACAAATTGATGTGCATAGCTATGACATTGGTCGATGTCCTTGTACCAACTTTGAATAAAATTGGTCAAAACATGCGGATATGCCTGAGAAATGGCTCTGTACATGAAAAAATCGTAATAAAATGGCCGCCTGGCGGCCATATTGGATCGTATCACAAAACAGATTGACGTGCATATCTATGACATTGGTCAATGTCCTTGTACCAACTTTGAATAAAATCGGTTGAGATATGCCTGAGTTATGGCTCTGTACATGAAAAAATCGTAATAAAATGGCTGCACAGCGGCCATTTTGGATCGTATCACAAAACAAATTGCCGTGCACAGCTATGACATTTGTCAATAAGCTTGTACCAACTTTGAATAAAATCTGTTGAAACGTGCCTGAGTTATGGCTCTGTACATGAAAAAATCGTAATAAAATGGCCGCCTGGCGGCCATATTGGATCGTATCACAAAACAAATTGACATGCATATCTATGACATTGGTCAATGTCCTTGTACCAACTCTGAATAAAATCGGTCAAAACATGCCCGAGTAATGGCTCTGTACATGAAAAAATCGTAATAAAATGGCCGCCTGGCGGCCATATTGGATCGTATCACAAAACAAATTGACATGCATATCTATGACATTGGTCAATGTCCTTGTACCAACTCTGAATAAAATCGGTCAAAACATGCCTGAGTAATGGCTCTGTACATGAAAAAATCGTAATAAAATGGCCGCCTGGCGGCAATATTGGATCGTATCACAAAACAAATTGATGTGCATATCTATGACATTGGTCAATGTCCTTGTACCAACTCTGAATAAAATCGGTCGAAACATGCCTGAGTAATGGCTCTGTACATGAAAAAATCGTAATAAAATGGCCGCCTGGCGGCCATATTGGATCGTATCACAAAACAAATTGAAGTGCATCTGTATGACATTGGTCAATGTCCTTGTACCAACTCTGAATAAAATCGGTCGAAACATGCCTGAGTAATGGCTCTGTACATGAAAAAATCGTAATAAAATGGCCGCCTGGCGGCCATATTGGATCGTATCACAAAACAAATTGACGTGCATCTGTATGCCATATGAAGTAATCCTTGTATCAAGTTTGAATGAAATCGCTCCAGGCATCTAAGAGATATCTGCGTGAACGGAAGGACGGACGGACGCATGCACGGACGGACGCACGCACGGACATGACCAAACCTATAAGTCCCCCCGGACGGTGTCCGTGGGGACTAAAAACCTCTCCTCGGAAGACCCCTAAACGCACAGGGGATAGCAAAACGTAGTGCCGTCGACTTGGCAGGAAAGGGGGTACCCAAAAAGGACCCGATTTCCACCGGGTTGGGAGAATAACGGTCACCAGTGCTTAGATTCTGGCTACACCGAATTTCAAGCGATTTTCACCGACTTGGCAGGAAAAGGGTTAAGTCACAGAATATCAGTCATCTAAAACAGTATCACAATTACTACTACATATAATTAACTCAAGTGATTCAATACAATCTGATATTAGATATTATGATATACCAATGTAGCTAAATGAAAATATTTTTAATTCATAAAGGAAACATTTCTTCTTTTATTGTTTCTTGTATGAATTTTAGTCTGGTTCCCTGACCCTTTTCCCCGATAGAGGGCGTGGGGAAATATAGGGTCAGGTACCGGGTAGCCATCTTGAACAGAATTTTGTTCAAGATGGCGGAGGTTAGTTACCTGACAGTCACCTGCTACAACAATATGGCTGCTACCATGAAAACGCCGGTCAAAATTCGACTGGATCAGAATTATGTTCGAACACTGGTATCCGAACCAAAAACATTGGCACACGAGACGGGAAACATAAACTGAAAGGATTAATCCAGAAGTACGGGGAAATAGAGGTGATTGAAGGCTGGCTGTTATATCGCAGCAGTACTTGTTGCGTATATCTGGTATATCGAACGCGCTAGGGTCATTGAGGTCATCGCCGACTGTGGCGTGACCAAATGACCCGAGCACGTTCGATACACGACACAAGTACTGCTGCGATATCACAGCTAATTGAAAGTAAACTTTGTTGGAACTGTGAACGACGATTGATTTCGATGGATAGAATGGTGTCCGATTTTTGTGAAAAATGTCAGGCATCATGATGTCGACGTTCTAAAAGTATTAAGAGGTGTGCTAACAGTGGCTAAATCATGGAGGTAGAAAGACTTTCTTTCTACCTCCACGGCTTTGTGGTACAAACAAGAAGTTGGTGTCAAGTGAGCCTGAAAGTGCGAAACCCAAGAAAGATGAGAAAAAGTTACAAGTGTTACTTTCATCCAATCACAGCTTGTTTTATTTTAACCCAATAGCGTCCATGTTTACATTAGCCGGTACCTGACCCTATATTTCCCCACGCCCTCTACCGGGGAAATGGGTCAGGGAACCAGACTAGTATGAATTTTTTATAGTCTATCACCTTGTTTCAGAGCTACATGTGGTACTAATAAAATATATATGCTACAAAGCGCAATGTAAAGTGATTTTTTTCATAGAAATAACTCTGGGATTATAATTCATACACGAGCTCTGGATTGCTCTCTTTATCGTCATGATGACTGACTACATATTACGAATGAACAATCCCTTTTTTAATTTTATTTCATAATAAAAGGAAATATTTTGTTCTTTTCTCTACTCCAATAAACAACAAAAGTAATACAGAACCTTATTAGACATCTCAAGTTTACATATAGAATGTCTGAGTAAAATATATGAACATTTGAAAACTACCATGAAAAATCATCATTAGATTACATATAAATACCGTCAATGACGCTGTACCTTCTCTAATGTGTGGCCAGGTCAGGTAATTGGTTGTTGGCATGGAGTTGTTGGTAAATAGTTGACAATGTAGGGGCATGAGGTGGGATATGGACCCAAAGAACCCAAAAGATGATTAAATACATCAATCAAAAACATTCTAAGCTACAGTATAAACTGCCTAAAGATAGTTCAATGTGGAAAAAAAGTTAAATAATTCAGAAATAAGAATTAACAGTCCAAAATAGTAATGACGCACTACTGACCTGAGTGCACGTGAAATACACAACCTGGCATCTGTAACCAAGTGATCATTTTAAGTCACTTTTAACTGTTTTTAATGGATTTTCCAAAGAGTCATGTGGAAATGATGAAAAACGCTTATCTGGTCTTGTGTTTGTATAACCTCATGGCTGATAATTGTCATAGTATTGAAAATAATTGAAAGTGAAGAAATTACTGTTTTTAATAGGCATATTTTCCTTGAAATACATGACCACGTAAAGAATATATGCTAAAAGTGTTTAAGAGTAAATTTCTTTTCAAAAAATAATTTGATCTGTGACCAAAGGATTTTTATTCTTTGAGTTTACAAATTCAAACATTGCAATTTGTTCAATCATCTTGTGCAGTGCAAAATTTATAAAATGACTGAAAAACAAAAAAAATTGGCAGAATTACAGTCTTTGTGATGTAAAATTATGGGTTGACATTACGATAATTGTTAGTCTGTTTGAAGTACTACTATACTATAATTTATAAAACAAGTCATTGACAATGACATAGTCCCCACTTGTAATAGGAGTATTAGTCTTGATGGGGCAGGGAAATGTGGTCATTAAGAAGTATCACTGGAGTGTGGCGTTCAGATCTATGGACACAGAGGTCTACATCATTGTTCCCAATTTGAAACAAGAGGCATGTCTAAGTTATGGTTCTAAATCAGGAAAAAAGATCAGACCTCCAGCTGTATTGGCAAGCCAAGAAATACATATGCGCATAATAAATGAGGTACAAGATGTGACATCTTAAGGTGTATTATCCTATCAAAATTGAAGCATAAAGAACTTGTGGTTACTGAGTTATACATATATAAGTGTAATCAAGGTCAAAGGTCATCAAGGTCATGTGACATTTCGAAAAAAAAATTGTATTGCTAGTTAATCCCTATATACAAAAATCCAGACCTCTAGCTCTATTGCCTTGCCCAGAATTATATATGCGCATAATTAATGAGGTAAACCATGTGTTGTCATAAGTCTCCCATCCTACTAAATATAAAGGACATAGCACTTGTGGTTACTTATTTATTGACATAAACATGTATTTTAGGTAAAAGGTTATCGAGGTCACATGAAATTTTGTCAAACAATTTCTATCCTATAGTTATCCCTATATACCAAAAATCAGACATCTAGCTCTATTGGCTCGCTCAAAGTTAGATATGTGCATAATTAATGAGGTACAATATGTGGCGTCATAAGGTGTCCCATCATACCACATATGAAGGCTGTAGCACTTGTAGTTACTGAGTTATGGACAAATATGTATATTTGAGGTCAAAGGTCATTGAGGTCACGTGACATTTTCTCAAAAAATTGTATCGCTAAGTTATCCCTATATACCAAAAATCAGACCTCTAGCTCTATTGGCTCGCTCAAAATTAGATATGCACATAATTAATGAGGTACAATATGTGGCATCATAAGGTGTTCCATCATACCAAATATGAAGAGTGTAGCACTTGTGGTTACTGAGTTATGGACAAATATGTATATTTGAGGTCAAAGGTCATTGAGGTCATGTGACATTTTGTCAAAAAAATTGTATTGCACAGTTATCCCTATATACCAAAAATCAGACCTCTAGCTCTATTGGCTCGCTCAAAATTAGATATGCACATAATTAATGAGGTACAATATGTGGCGTCATAAGGTGTCCCATCATACTATATATGAAAGGTTTAGCACTTGTGGTTACTGAGTTATGGACAAATATATATATTTGAGGTCAAAGGTCACCAAGGTCACGTGACATTTTGTCAAAGTGTCTGAGATATCTGCGTGAACGGATGGACTCACGGACAGACATGACCCAATCTATAAGCCCCCTGAACTTTATCTGTGGGGACTAAAAACTGTGTCACTGCATCCTTTTTGCAATATGAATACGATGAGAAACTTATTTTTCTTGGCCTTATCGTATACCGGTACATGGGAGTCTATGGAGAACAGCCTTATACATGGGAGTCTATGGAGGCATAAACTAAAAAGTCCTCTAACGCGGCCAAATTTGAAACAAATCGAAGTGCATCAGTATGAGGTAGGGTACTATCCTTGTACCAAGTTTGAACGAAATCGCTCCAGGCGTCTCTGAGATATCTGCGTGAACGGACGGATGGACGGACGGACACACGCACGGACATGACCAAACCTGTAAGTTCCCCCCGGACGGTGTCAGTGGGGACTAAAAAGAATTGGCACAGGAATATCTCAGATATCTGCATTCATCAGCCCCTGTGCATGGACACAGCATTAATATTAATTTCATCCTGGGGACCCTGTGGATCATACCTGGGGACCCTGTGGATGGATATCAAAGACAGGAAAGAAAATGGCCGTCACACAGCCATTTATAATCGAATCATTACAAAAATCGGCGTGCATATATATGTGATAGAGATTAATATAGGTATCAACTTTCAATGCAATCCCACCCGGCATCGCTGAGAAATTTACGTGAACGCCCGCACAGTCGTAAAATATAGGAAACAAAATGGCCGCCACGTAGCCATTTTAGACCAGATCAAAACAAAAATCAATGTGCATATGTGTAACATATAGAGTAATCTATGTACCAAGTTTGAATGGAATCGCTCCTAACATCACTGAGAAATTTGCGTGAACATACGCACTGACATCAAATACAGGAAACAAAATGGCTGCCAGACGGCCATATTGAATCAGATCGTAGAACAAATCGATGTGCATATGTTATGGCATGCAGTGTGCGAAATTAACGTCGGTCCGACGGTCCGAGACCGACAGATTTCTCGTCGGGTCGAAAGTTTTTAGCAACATGTCGGTCCTTATGACCGACTGAAATTTGGAATAAATAATGAAAATTTCTCCGTCAAGACCTGTAACAGATGCAGATGATGACTGACTCTGAATCATGTGATTCAGACTTGAATGCCATGCAGCTATCAATGTTTTCCACTGTGGGAGTGCGGGGCAACAGGGGATATTGATCACACTTCGTGTCCTGGTAGTGGAGAATTCAATTTCTATGGTACGCCAGACCGGGGGGGGGGGGGGGGGTTGACAATGTCGCGACATTGTAATTTTTGTCTCGCGACTTTTTACATTTACGAATAGTCTAATCCCTCATAGCACAGTGCAGCTGATTACATTCAGATCAGTGTCAATTATGGCCATGCATGCAGATTCTAGCAATGGAATAAATTGATTTTGGTGCAAGAATGCGATACAATATTATAATAATACTTGTCCAATGAGTGTAACCCTGGTATAGTAATGTTAGCATTAACTGATCGTGGTTTTCAGCAGAATCGAGTGTCTGTCAAACGTTTCAGAGTCATTTTAATAACTTTACGCTTTCAAAGGGCGATGAGACCCAGCAATTGCTCAGACAAAACTTTTCGATCAGAAAATATGCATTCATTTCCGCGAGTGGCGACGTGTGCCGTTCATTGTTGTCTGCAATTTCTATAATCGAGAAAAAAGTTACGATACTTGTCCTTTTAATTAAAAGTATAACGTCATCCGTTTCTTCGTGAATGCAACAGAGGCCATATTTAAGCATATTTATTTTTTGAAAAATTTTGAAAGTAATCCATACGTCATATCAAAATACATACGAGGTACTTTCTCCCTTATGTTTTACATAACAATAGAAAAGAACAATGTTTGCATAAAAAATTATTCATACACTCCCCTTACTCATGACTGTTTTCAGGGTACTAAGCTATTTACTCACGCCTCTACCACTCGCGTTGGCTAATTTCAGAAGTGATTTTCAGCTCTCCAACCATTTTCAATTCAAAATATCACATGCCCAGGTGTAGTGTACAATTATACACAGCAATTTAGAGAACACCATCCCAATAGAAAGTCATGAGAGACAAACTTTCTCGCTTTCATCAGCCACATGTAGCCAGTGCATGAGCCTGTATTCGCCGGCCTCTGGGTGTTTGACATAATTTTATAGTCCGAGAGTGGGGAGATTTGACATGGCTAGAAAAAAATTTCAAATTCTCCTAGGCCTGTTAGTCCCATAGTACCCCCCCTACGTGGTGGAAAACATTGAGAAATGACAGTGAGGTAGATGAGGGCTGTGATCTTTTTCAGATTCCAAATCATGTAGCTGAATGATTCATTCACTTATACTATTCTGCAATCTATGTGAACAATAGTCATTTTCAGAGAATACTTACTGACTCTTTTGATAAAAGGATATGAAAAATTAATATTACAACATTCAAAAGCATAATATTGGTGGAGAAGTTGACTTTAATTGTCGTTAACAACTTCATGTATTGAGGACCGGCAGTTTTCTGTAAGGACCTGAAGCTTTGGCTTGGTGCAGGCCCTTATGACCTGAAGCTATTTTCTCTTAATTTCGCACACTGATGGCATGGGTGATAATCCTCGTACTAAGTTTGAATGAAATCGCTCCAGGCGTCTCTGAGATATCTGCGTGAACGGACGGACGCACGCACGCACGCACGCACACACGGACGCACGGACGCACGCACGGACATGACCAAACCTATAAGTCCCCCCGGACGGTGTCCGTGGGGACTAAAAAGTTAACGGTAACATATATTGTCAGCAATGTAGTGTTAATTTTGACTTTACATCAAAATATGCCTTTGCTGGATACCAAATATATAGGGCGAAATATTAAAATCAGCCATGTTCAGCAAAATCCACACAACAGCATTGATCCTTTTCTAATTTGATTTCATTTGATTTGCTTATGTTATCCTTGTATGACATTCAGTACAATATGGAACTTGAACACAACACAGTGAATAAGTATGCTGTAAATGAAATGGTGTGGCTGCATCCACATGCAGCAATAGGAGTGCCTTTGTCTCTCACCCCTCATTTCCAACCTGTCCCATCCCTGAAAAAATAGTTTTGTCTTATATTTATGATGTTAATAATTTCTGTATTTGTTAAAATGTGCGCATCTCAAAACTTTTGATAATAAACATTTTCATTGTTTTTTATAGCTGACCAGTCAGTTAACCTGTTTATTTTGAATATTTGCGCATTTTTTCTCAGTATTTGACATTTTCAGAATACCTTCTTATTCAGTTTGTCATTTTCTAAAAGTTTAAATGCTCCATTGTGTGGTCAAGCTTTCCAAGCATCAAATGTGGTACTTCATATAGGAAGGTCTGCCTCTAGAGGGCGGGCATCATGAACAGTGTTTGTTGGTTAATTCCTCCTCCACATAAACTTCTGATTGTACTGTAAACATTGAACATGGCCGACGTTCGATTTTCCTGTCTAAAATTTTCACTCATTTTCGTTCATATCACTCTGAAACTCCAGGAAACGATTGGGAAGAAAGGGTTATCTTGAAATATTGAGGTACTCGCCGATATTTTGCAAAATTTAATGAGAAAAAATGCAAGGAAAATGCCAACAGGCTTACACAATGACGTTTTCAGACTCAGAGGCATATGATCATCTCTAGCTCTGCAGATTATGCAACAGGCCCATATCACGTGAGGCCATGAGGGGATATCCACGCAACTCAGTACCAAACACTAGTGCTCACAGAGTGAGCAAACACAAAGTGAGTACCCTACCCCTAACTTCAGCTCAGTAGTCTGTAATAGATTGTAGTCAACTAAGAAACCTTGGAGAAAGGCTTAACACTGTGGCTATGCCGCTAAGTCCCTTTTGATTTTTGTCACAGCTCAAAATCGTTCTCCCACACCTCAACCTGAGCCATGAACACCCCCACCAGTTTATGATATGACCCATCACAATGGCATGACGTCAATGGATCTTGACAGACGGAAGTCTTGACAGACGGAAGTAGTTGACAGCAGCATACTGGTTTTCAACTCTAATACCTTCTCTGTCTATAAATAGACATGAGAAGGTAAAAAATAATATTCATTTCCATATACTTTGCATGATTGAATATTATTAAATATCAAGTTTTCAGCATTAGGGTGAGATTATGGGCAAATCTTCATGGCTCTATTGGTGTTAATCATTAATGATTGTATATGTGTTACAGTATAAGAGTTCCATGTGCCAGACACCAGTCTGGACATCCAAACATATTTGATGTACTGAACACACGGCTGTTATGATAATTTGTACCAACTGACACACAAATCCTACTTCATTCATTTTCCCAAGTATTGGATATAGCTATAAAGCACATCTTCGTATCTTTCATGTGTAAGCAATCTATTAAAATATTTTTTGAAATAAAACAGCGAGACTGAGAAATCTTGACATCATTGCAAAAGGGTTTTTCTCCACTAAGACTTGAGGTGAAGCATAAAAGAATGAGAAATGCTCTGATTCAAAAACATCTGGGTATTCACAAATAACTTCAAAGGAGGCATGAATCACACAGTGGCAAAACCGGAAGTCCCATTTCATACTGGCACTGAATAATCTTAGGGCATGATGATTAGCAAACTACAATACTTGTAACATGTCACTAAAAATTAGGTCACAATCTTTGTTAACCTAAGTATAAGCTGACCCTAGACATGACCTCGTTGAGTGAGACATCCTGTTTCCTGAATGAAATTTTGATGGTTTTTTCTGGCAAGAAAATCATCACTTGCAGCCATAAGTACTTCCGGTATATTTTAAAAAATCAAAACACTTCATTGATACTATGCAGTTAAAGTATCACTTACAAAACACTAAGTAATTTATATTTGTGAGTTTTTTATAACAAATATATTGTCATAAACTAAGATTTCACTATTCAAAATGCATTCTAATATTTTGGTGTTAACTGGTGATAGGTTAAAACAATTTGTGAGGAATCTGCAGAGTGTATTTTGATATTGACAGCTGTGTTCTTTCGTCAATACCAGGTGACAAAATTTGCATATTTATATCAGAAATTGACAAAAACTTTGGTTCAAAAAATGGTTCAGATTTATTTGGCACCAACAAGAGTTTCTTGTTTTAATATTGGCAATGTTACAGCAATATTAGCCTACGGCCTATGGCAGCATGGTTACTCATCTACCATTATACAAACTAGTTGGAGTTTAAGAGTTGGAACAAATCATTATCTTGTCTACGTGTCGTATTTACACACAGGATCAATGCATTTCTGTTATCATTCATGTCATTAACTTAAGTAGAACAAGGTCAGTTTTGGCCAACATACTATCAAAAACCATTCACACTATTGCATGAACATTAGTTCACCCACATTTTTGCCTTTTTTTTTACAAAAAGTAGAAATGACAAATGGCAACATTGGCCATACAACATTAAAGGACAGAAAGCTGACATTTTTAGACAAAAATTATGAAAGCATAATGCACAAATAGGTACTAATAGTAATACCGCTTGAAATGCAGGTACAGTATAACAGTGGTGAATCTATTCTTAAATTCAGGAATGTGTTTCAGATTGAACTGATATAAAAGGTGTCAATGGAAATGAATTGATTCAAATAATACAGGTATGATATAATATTAACTCTTTGAGTGCCAACGTCAGTTTTTGTCACCTTTAAATATATTATGCAGACAATTTTTTTCACATCAAGACAATTTTTTTTCAGATATTTCACAACATTTTGATCAAAATTGTAGCCAATGAAAAGCTATGCCCGTTTGCTCCAAATTTTCATAATGATTAAAATTCGTAAAATTGGTAAAAATGTTGCACTAAAATTTTGGAACAAGAAATTACAGCACTCAAGGGGTTAAATTGACTGATGATAATTTAATTTTTTTTTACTGCAAAGACTTCATGAGATATGGTAGTTGGATGGGTTACACCCAAAATTACCCATATATTATGGTAGGAAAGGTAAAGAAATTTGATTGGCTAAAAAGTGAATCGCTAAGGGTGAAAATTTGATTGGTCAATGAAATGTTGAAAGTGAAAAAATCTGAATTTACACCATTAAAAAAGTTGGTGATTTTTTCATATCTGCATTTCCTTCAATGGCGTAATCTGTGTACAAACAATGTACAGCTGTGTATTTAGTCCTGGTCAAATCTGCAGGGGAACCAGTTTAGTCATTCCCTTAACTGCAGATGTCTGGAGAAACATTAGTAAGCATGGTGGGTGACAGAAAATGTGAAACCTGTGTAATAATGAAGCAAAGCCTGTTTCACATTTGTCATCATTTCAACTGAAAGTAATTTTATTAAGTGTTTACCCCACAATCTCAATGATTATTGTACAAAAGTCAAACAACACATGTGGAAATAATTCGAGTTGCATTGGTGGTGAGCAATATTAAGCAAATGTAACACCCACTGAGAAAAGGTAAAATGCAAGAATATCACACTTCTGATATACGGTATGATGGTAAAGATAATACAGTGATTCTACCACTTCAGTTCTCAACTCAAGCCTTCATCCTTTACTTTTTTAAATTTCATCGGACATAAAATTTCATCGGACAGAAATATCTGTGCAAAATAGTTTCATTTTGAAGTTTTAGAGTATTAAACAATCGTTCTATCCGAAGAGAAGGCCGTTTACTTCTCAGAGTGAGTAAAACTAATGGTCTGAGATAACCACCTTTTTTCCTCAATGTTTTGCCATTTCCTTGGTCCTATACTGGCAAACTGAATACTTAAAGTCACAAAGAATTTATGCACATCTAGTAAACCAGAAAAGAAGACCCATAGGATTTTTATCTTTAGTTCAAATCCAAAGAACCATCAACAGGAAATGAATTTGCTAAATTCAGTCGCACTCTATTTATGCGTAATCACACTGTTCTTAACATGATGAATTTTCAGTCATCCATGTTAAAATCTAAATTCGTGACACAGCATATGTAAACACTACAACTGTTTTCACAAGAAAATCCCACACCACAGTATTGTTTAGCTACGCCACTATACTGCATTTTGAAAACATTTTTTAATATAACTGTTCATGATGAGAAGAAACATTCAAAATACAAATTCTTAACTATGAGAAGCAATGAACTGAAAGCACTTGGATAACTGACAGGTAATGTTTATTTTTGTGTGAGTGTCTTTTTTTTGTGTGCTTAAAAAGAGCATTGTGGAAAAATGAATGTGCAGAAAAGCTGGAAAAAGACATGAAAGGGTTAGTATGAAGATATGGATTGAAATGGCGCTTACCTCAGCATCTATTTCATCATCTAGTTTTCTTTGATCTTCTACTAGACTCTCATAGTTTCTGCTAATTAAGTATTGCCTCTCAGTGTCTGTGATAAATGGTGGGTTTGTAGTTCTACTCTCCTGAAATGATTCATCCAAAATGAACCACTTTTAGTATTTTCCATCAAAAGAAGATGTATTCTCCGCTACCTTTCTAACCAAATTTAAAAAATACATGTATAAAAAGTTATATAGATATTCAATTCCTAATCATCTTGAAGGCCATGGTATTTAATACTACCGGTATGTGATTTTTTAAACATCTGAAAATTGCATGATGGGAATTTATCATGTTTATTAATTTGCATATTTTTTTCTAGATTTGCCTCTTGATGTTGGTAAAATGATAAAGAAGGTGACTGATTTCACTGAAGGTGTAGCATCTCTCATACTCAGGACTAATATTCATTCTGTGGTATTGAACACTGCTTTTGAAACAGGTCTAAGATTTTTGCTTGTTTTAAATTATCTCTCTAAGTCAGTGTTTCATATTTTCAGCTTGAGCTTCTGAGCAGTGACCTTGCACCAGCAATGCCCTGTTGTTGGCAGATTTGTCCTGAATCAAAGCACCCATAGGCAATGAAGATGAATATGGTGAAGTGACTATTTCCCCATTTCAGGTGATATGAAATTGCAAAGCGGTGATTTTTTATTAATATGAGGTATGATCATGGTATGCCCTGCAATGCAAAAATGATATGATTAATTCATTTGATTGATTCTATGGATAAAACCTACCTGTACAATCTGTTCCAAACTGACCTTAACAATAAGATATATATATTCACAGATTTTGGATAATCTGTTTGACTAATCTACTTCCAAGGCCTGTGTATTTTAACTTTCACTCCCTGTTCCACTATATTAAGCATTAAATCTCCTACTCAAGTCCTAGCTCCATATATTAATTTTTAAACATCACCATTCCTTGTATTTTTAGTCAATTACTCCCTCATATCATGTCTTTTAATGCATTCACCCATAAATTCTACTTTTCAAATTCTTACAAAAACCTTGCCATGTTTTTCTGAAAACAGCTTCGCTGAAGCTTACGGTGACACTGATAGCGAACCTAGCTAACATGCATATAAATCTTAACAGATTTCTTTCCAATCTTCTTCACTTTCTTAAACATCTACTGATGATGATGCAAATCTTCCAATAAAAGTTTATTCTTTCTTATCATCATGAAAAGGGCAGCTTTATCAGATTTATATCTCAACAATTGACAAACTGGACACACCTTGTGAAGGAGGATGAGGGAATAAAATCCTGTTAAGGGTCAATGTCAACAAGGACTCCTATGATGTGAGAACCAGGGAGTGAAGACTGCTGCCTTACGGTAAAACGCGTCTCCGGGCAGATATTCACTCTCAAACTTTTACAATATTCTTTTGGCCTATCACTTGTGGAGGCTCATTTGAAGTTTACGGAGTAAATAAGGTTTTTAATTTTACTGGCTTAATTTTGTGAAAACCATGAATTTTATTTTCCTAATAGTAATAGAGATAATATAGAGATGGCGGCCATTTTGGATTTCAAATATTGGTAAATGTTGGGTGATTTGTTTCTCCTTGTACCAAAATTTGCATGGTGATCTCCGATTTTTATTTTTGATTTTGAAAGAGAATGGTGGAAAGGTTGCTTAAAGAAAGTTTGAGCAAAAGTTTGAGTCTTTCATTTTAAAGGCACTTACTAACTTAACATTTTATTTGTGTATGAACCGTTTTTCTCATCCACTTTTCACCGTTAATGAAATATTTCAAGCATCCACTATCAATGAAATGATTGCCATTTTCCATGCTTTGAAATGGATACTCAACTTCCCCTGTCGCCATGTTATTATTTAAACAATTTTCATACCACCATTTAATTCAGGATCAAAATGTGGAAACAGGAAATTCTAGGCTTTGTCTGGGTTTTTTTGTTCAAAATTTTGAGTTTCTATGGAGAAATATCATTGCATGATATATTGAACACCATTGCAATGTTACCAATTGCAAGTTGTCACAACCTAATCCTACACAATGAATTTTACTCTATCTTTACTGAGACCTCCCCTTGTGTAAAGATTAAAATGTAGCATGACACACCATGTTAGATCAACATTAGGCAACACTGCTATTTTATCCCAGCTGTCTCACTGTAAAATCTGGTACAATTTATTTTTCGAATATGTATGGAAAGTGTGTTTTAGAAACGGTGTAACAGTTTATCAAACCTTGTACATTTGTAAGTGGTTGTGCAAGCCTCAGTTTAGGAACATACGTTCTTGATTTCAGAACCCCAGTAACATTTCTTTTTGTTTGCTAATATGATGGACTTGATAATACCAAGGGCATCCCTGTTTTGGAAACTACACCAAGATTACCAGGGTAACATCCTTGACAAAACAGTGGGCTATCACATGCAAATACATCAGTTGTTCTGGTTGCTACCAGATTTCCCCAAACCACTGACACATTTTTTTTTTAATGGTTTGCATGTTTTTTAGTATTTATTTCCAACAAATAGCTGTAAATATTACACCATTTCACTAAATGATAAGCCCATAGATTTGAAACAGAAAACTTATATGTCCTAACGTATTTTTAAAAATATTAACAAAAATGTTTGAAGGACTTTTCTCATTGGCAGAAAAATTGATGTTTGTACAAAATTATGTGTTCACAGTTTACAAGTATTTGTGTATTTGCAATCCTAGGATACGGTACACCCTGCAAATGCTCACTGGAAACAGTAAAAACTGTAACTGGATAAATTTCCTCCAACCTTAGCTGCATAAGTTGCTTTTTCAGGTATACTTTGTATCAAGTGGAAAATTCTAAAGTGTATACATAGGCAAAAATTTGATATTATGCATCCTAATGGTAACTCAGACTGTTTTTCATCTTGATTTTGTTATGTTTATTTTAGATAACCCCTCCTTCCCCCCCACCCCCAACTTTCCATAATGAATGAACAGAACAAGGCTGAATATATACTTAATATGTAAATCAAAACAAACTACCTTGGTGTATGTAAGTTGCAAAACAGTAAATAACATAAATTTACTTCATTTACACAACAAATTTTCATTACCGCTTCAAGCAGAAGAGCTTGTAAAGGCTTGTAAGGGTGGCATTGAAGTCAGCTGGACAGACCATGGATATATAAATTTTCTTGCACAACTTTAGTAATATTACTGATTAATATTCAAGGAATACATCAGGTAGGAATAAGGCGACATTTCAGATTTACATTTGAAATTTAAAAAGTAAATAATCTATATACTTACTCCATCGTCTACCAAGTTTTCAAATCTATGGTCAGAGAATCATTTTCATGCTCTTCTCTGAAATAAGTGTTTGGTGCAGTACCCCTGTAAGCCAACAAAGGTCAAAGATATCTTTTTTTAAGGCACATGAAGATATCATACCAACCTTGCTATCAATGTTACCAGCACATAGCATATTACTACACTGATATTGTAATATGGTTATGAAAATATTATAACTTGAACTGCCTGACCAGAATTATCATGACCGTGGCGGTATGACACCATTTTTGAAAGTGAGACTAAAAACTTTGCCTTTGTCACTCTTTGAACCTGTTTATTAGCATATTAATTTCCCAGACACAACACCTTGGTGAACAAAGAAGTTTTTTGTTTTATATTACTAATGTCATGACTGACAGTTATAAGCACAGTGGAAATGAAGTTGGAACGACGGTTCAAAGAGGCTCACAGCTCCCTGAATTAACAATATTGTCATTAAGTTAGTTTCACTGAAGTACATAGATTGTAGTGGGTCATTCAATCACTCGAGTTTCGATCATTTCACTTGTGATTTCCCTGAAGATGGTACAAATAAAATGCACTTCACAAGCTGTATATCACTACCTATTGTGAAATTAATTTCTTCAACTTTAGTTCCTCCCCACCATCAGCTTCATCCTGTGTTTGTTTAGTTTTGTAAATTTTGCTTTACCCTTTACCGCACTCCGAGTGTGTTGTTGGGCAATCATCAGTGAGTGAGTGTGAAAGTCAAGTGACGTGTTGTCATACCACCAAAACAGCTTGAACAGATCTTGCTAAGGTCGTTGTATCATGGGCGGTGGAGATTCTTTCATGTAAATTTTATTGTCAACCAAATCGATTTGGGAGACGAGTCGGATGGTCGGAAGTAAACTGAAAAGTTTGCACGAATTCATTGTAGGTAATGACATACATAGCGTAATACATGATTACAGTATTTGCAAGGCGGCGATAGGATCATAAAATAAATATTTGAAATTCATTTCATGACCTGGTACGGAACCTATGAGGGAGCCCAAAACAGATTCAGTGTGAAGCCTAACTGTAAATACTTCCTGGCAAATAAGCTCAGTAGTTCGCTTTAGCCTAGAGCCAATACTACACAGGGCCATATCAGCAGTGGGAAACAAACGCAGTGATCGGTGGTCTCGTCTGAACCTCAGCCTCACTGCAGATTACGCTCAGGGCGATTGCTTTCCCCAAATTAAAATAAAAATTACATACCCTTCTTTCCATGTGTTGAAACATGAACCGCATAGATTCCCCATTGCTGCAAAATTGTGATATATTCATTAAAACCGGCCGTAAAGCAGCGTTTTGTACAACATCATCACCATTTTATCGTATCAGGTGCGCAATCACTTGTGCGCAAGAGGGCGTCATCGTAAGTCAGAGGCTAAAGGTTGAGAAGGTCGGCCCACAAAAATATAATTTATGTTACGCACTCCAAGTTTCGGTGAGTTTTTAGTTGGTGAAATTTATGTCGAACGTAGAATTTGCTTACGTACCATAGCACTTGTCTACCCAAAACTTATAGGGGAACAACCAACTTTCTCCCACTTTCAATCAAATTATCACATTCATAGAGGGACTGTTCGAGCTTTCACTCAGTGTATGTAATCCGAAACAAGGCTTACACTGATTAGCGGAACGGAATGAGCGGAACGGAACGGAACGGAACGGAATAGCCACACAAAAAAGAAAAATAGTTTCTCTTAATTAGAGTCCATTTTTTTTCGTTCACTGAATTTTGGAGCGGAACAGCATGGAATTTCGGATCTAAAACAGAAATTTGGATTTAAATAAAATATCACTTTTCAACCCTTAAAGTAATGCATCTGTTTTTCGAAGTTTCTCTTGCCGTGATGAAAATCGTGAATAAGACTACTAATAAGAATTTTATTCCATAGAAACACACTTCGGGAACTGTGGTAGAACAAGTACAATAAATCAAACATTACACATATAATTAGGCAAGACTGCTCCCGAGACTGCTGCTGGGAATGAATAAGACTACTGGACTGAAGCTATAAATCAAATCTGAAACTACACCTGAATCCAAACCTCACCCTGGATATCGCATCTGCTGGAGGATGCTATGGCTACCATGAGGCATGTGAGATGGCGCACAGGCGTTCTGTCGAGTGGGTAGTTTTTAAAAATGTAGTTTTGCTACGACGTTAAGGCTACGGAAGAGAACGTCCGAACGTAGCATAAACTACACTTTTACAAACTACCCACACAACAGAACGCCTGTGAGGTGGCGGTCTGTGTAATAATTCACCTCGATGGCATGGCGCCTTATTACATTTGGCGCGGAGGTGAAAAAAAGAGGGAGGCGGTGACGGATCGTAACTTCTAAAATGGATACATTGAACTGCATTGCTGATTGTTTGTTCATTGGCGCGGATGCTACTTCTTTTTCGTTTTCTGTTGCCAAGGGTCTGCAGATTTACGGGAGCTAGCACCAGTTGATTTGGGGGATTGTGAAAATGGAGGTGTAGACAATTTATTTCACCCATTATGACAGCATTTTTTTTCAAAAGCATGCTCGCGAAACAAATTATTTTCTGCACAACTGAAGGCAATGCAATATATTTCATTGTTGTCAAAATGAAGTGCACGTGCATATGTTTTGCATGGCAAAGTTCATTCATGCAACCTGTAATCTTTATTGCAGAATTTTGCCTATCTAACCACTTCCCACGTTAGAAAACTTTTAAATATCCAGATCTCAAAGATCAAAATACTAAGGTCGGTTCTAAACATTCATTTTTGGTAATTCCAGCACCTCGCATCACATTTTTTGCCTTCCTCTTTTCTCACTTTGGGGTTTTGCTGAAAATTATTTCATCATTCTCCGTTGGGGGTGACAATATTCCCCCTCCCGAATCCTCCAGCCCCTCCTTCAGAAATCAAATGATTCACCCCTTAGCATGCTCGGTAAAAAACGAGGGGCTGAAATCAATCTATCGAATGACCAAACAACTAGGTCGAAGGACATCAGTAATACATAAAAAAGGCATCGCTTATACTTACATACACAGTCGATCAACGCGTTAACATGAAACTACGGCCGTTTTGCAATTTAAGTCATTCTTTTGTGATCAGTTTTTGAAGGCAGGTAGTGTTTACACCCCTAATTGTCGTTGTATGCCGTACACATGCAATTATTGTTTGAAAAGTATGTTGAGCTATTGCGATCGTACAAAACAGAGTGCACAACTACATGTTGGCCATAGACACGCCCTCTTTTGGGTTGACCACCCCTCCACACTATGGTACTGCCCTCTATAAGGCGTGATTCACGGGCTACGGGTTAGAGTTAAATTTAGATGTAGCTTCAAATTGAAATTACAGCCTCGTTTCCTGTGGTATTTGACACAATTTTCATTTTGGAAACTTCAAAAATTAAGGTGCCTTACTTGTAGAGTTGAATAAATGATATATTTTATTTAAATCAAAATGTCTCTCTTAATTCCATTCTTTTCCGCTCAAAAATTCTGTGGGCGAAAAATGGACTCTAATTAAGAGAAACTAATTTTTTACTTGGTGTGGCTATTCCGTTCCGTTCCGTTCCGTTCCGCTCATTCCGTTCCGCTAATCAGTGTAAGCCAATCAACAGTTCCAATTTGTGCAGAACATATCGTATTTTATTTAGCAGATTTTCTTCGTCGTTATGTTCACTCTCATTTCAAACGTTCGTGTTCAAATTTAAAAGATAATCAATTCAAAACAGAACATTTTATTTGTATGGCTTACATGGGCTGCTGGGAAATAACAACATGGCCACGTCCATGAGAACTAACCACCGAGACTGTTTTACGTAATTTTTGGACATTGGAACTTTGCTCATTCAATCGGAGAGCAGTGTTAAAAAGCCGATACGTCGTGCTGAACAGCAGTCATCAATTAATTTTTTCAAGATTTTCTCAATGAAAATCCTTTTCAATGTCTGAACATCCAGATTCATACTCTGATCATAAACAGAATTCAGTTTCAACACAACAAGAGATGAGTCGAGTGCTTATCATCGGTGCGGGATTGACAGGGGCGGCAACTGCGTCCCTTCTACGTCGTGAGCTGCGAGAAAAGATACAGATTGTGATCCTAGATAAAGGTCGTGGCGCAGGTATGTGGCCGCTTCTACCTCAATCATGTCAATGACCCTGCGCTCAGTCTATCCATCTAATGTCATGATCTATTGAGGCCTTCACCATGGCCCATGATCCACCTCACCTATATGCACAAAACAGAAACTGAAAGTATACACCATAGAACTGCCCATGATAAAGTAGCTGTAGAAATGAGGTTATCATGGATTATATGTTAAGGTGTGACTCATTTTCTGTGCCTTCGTTGTGGTTTTGATGATGATGATGATGATAATGATGATGATAAATATTGATGGTGTATGTAGGAGCATCACACATGCTTATGAATTAGACTCAGCCATAGCAATAGCTGTCCGGCCGACAAAATGATGATTATCGTCAATGTCATCATCATCATCACTACTACCACATCGAAAGGATAATTCTACCTTCTTTACATATTTTCCAGGTGGTCGTATGAGTACAAGTCGTTCGCCAGGAGACCCAAAGTGCTCCGTGGATCTTGGTGCGCAATATATCACACAGACAGAAACTTACAAAGTGAAGCATGCCAGGTGAAGATATGTAATGATACTTAGAAAAATGACAAATAATCATGTACACACAAGTAGTACAGTAAAACCAGTCCGTCTTGTGGACACTTCATCACCAAGGTGGAGTTTTGCATAACTGTGTCAATGGTCTCTGTTTACATAGTAATATTAAAATTGCTGGACTGATGATTTTTTACTGTGTCCTGCATCAATATTATTTTAAGCTTTACAAGCATGCAAGATTTTGTAAACTCTCATGCCAATACAGAAATGGTGTATTTAATATCAAGTCCCAAATTGACTCCCAATTTCAATGGGGTTGCAGCTGAAATTGTCAGTACATTATGAAAGAGAACTGTGATAAAATCTAATGTGAACTGTCCTAAACAAAAAACTGTAAACTTATTGAACAATTTTGGTTTGACAAAATCAATAAACAAATTTTTTTCTATACTCCCATACAAATTTTATGAATATTGAAATTTACATGCTTTACAATAATGGCCGAATATCATCTTGTTTCTTGTGTCACAGCTTTTATGAAGAATTACTTTCAAAGAATATCATCCGGCCTCTGACAGGGACGATTGAAAATGAGAGGCCATCGAAGGAGAAATCTGTCAATTATGTAACTCCTCTGGGAATAAGTTCTGTTGTCAAGTATTTTCTAGATCAAGCAGGTAAGAGATGTAGCTGACCAAAATGTGTGAAAAGGAACTGGATGAATCCTAGGTATTTTAGAGGATTGTTTGTCTCGTTTCCTATGGCTGTTTTGTTCTAGATATCAGAGACATTTAGTCACTCAAAATTACATTTAATCATGACATGTAACATGGTCACATTATTTTAAAACAATGCATGTGTAAACAGTCAAGCTATGACTTTTGTTCAGAAAATTTATCCCACTATTCATAATTTTTCAGATATACATGTATGTACAATTGAAAAATACGTCAGTAAATGAACCTAATACTGAACTTGCCTATGCCTTGTCATTTGGTGAGAAATTTAAATCCCACATGCTAACTTCCCCATAGATCTGTCCACAACAGTAAGGAAAGCAAATTACACAGTATACCCATTGGTAGTAGCAAAGCATAGAAGTAAGATTATTATAACCAATGGTTTTTCCAGTGGCATAAGCTATTCCAGCATGAACACCAAGCAATAGTCATACAACATGTAGTTACATGTTTATTCTTCAACATCTCCCATGTGCTCCCCTCCACAAATCTTGAATATGGTACTGCCCCATCAGTGATGTGGCTGGATACTTTGACATTGGATGGAAAGGATGGTGTTCATTTCTCACGTTCCCATGCTCATTAACATTTTCTGACAGACAAGTGAATCAGCTCACAACTTCGCTCTCTATTTCATCAGATGCTGATGTAAGATACAATCAGATAGTGAAAAGAGTTGATGTGAAAGAAGAAAACGGAAGGACTTACCTCACAGCCGAGACAGACAGCGATGATGAAGGGGACAGCTCCAAGAGTTCGTTATTCGATGCTGTTGTTATTACGATTCCAGTACCACAAGTAATGCAGTTGGACGGAATTGTCAAGCAAAATCTTGGTAAGTCAGGAATCAACATCCCACATCATTTAGTTTTATTTCAACTGTTAAATTCTGTATACTTCAGTTATGCAAAGGTATTTGCATAGAGTGCAGATGTTATGTTTGAAAGTTAGACATGCATTTTCAAATCATTCATTACATTTCTGTTATACCAACATGGTGGTCAAACTCTGTTGTTTTTTAGTTGGTCGTGGGTGATTCTTTCAACAAAAAAACAATTAAGAAGGTTTCAAGCATGTGCACATCGACATACATAAAGTATGAATAGCTGCAGTTTTAATGGCTTTTCCATGGTACGTTTCAGATTCTCTCTCTGATAGCAGTACAGACAATGATCACGAGGTAGATTAGCCACTTTTGTTGAATGTTAAATCAACTCCAGAGTAAATGACCAGAAGTAAGAAATAGTAAAATGCACTGTTAGACTTCATTTGCAAAAGCGTAGAGGAGTTGCTTGACTGGAACTTTGTTGTTTGGTTCAGTTGCCATCACTGTGGACAATGTGCTGTTTGCCCTCTGCTTATTAAGACAAAGGAGCCCCAGTGTAAGGAAAAACAGATTCTCTGCATGTACTTATAACTTATACATCACTTCTCTTATCTTTTTAACTCGATCCACATCCCAGATGAATCAGATGAGTTGAAGACTACGCTGGAGGAAGTGAATTACTCATCACGATATGCACTGGGGCTGTATTTCAAACCCGGCACAAAATTTAATGTACCTTGGGTAGGAAAATACGAATACAGTGATCCATGTATCCGATGGATATCATTAGATGCAAGCAAGAGGGGTGTGGGTGAGTTGCTGTTTTGTACAGATTGTGGAAACTTTAAGATTTCTTGTATGCTTTCTGTTCATGCAATTGTTCTGTTGTCAGAAGGTTGTCGAAGTGTATACTGACTTCAGTGCTTTCTCAGTGAGAAAAATATGTGTTGAAGATTTTTTAGACTGCAAATGACGAAATACTCAAAGTTACATCATCTAAATATGTCAGCCTAGTTCTTATTCTGTCAAAGTTGTAGATATATTTGAATGTTAAACATTTTTTCAGATGCTCAGATTTGAACAGTAGTTATCTTGTGTGTTACTGGTATTGACATATTTTGATGCCTGTGGAACAATAATTAAAAATGGTCTTATTTTTTTTACTGAAAACACAAAATTTGTCTTTTCCACAAAGACTTGCTTTAACATTAGTAAAGACTGCAATATTGAATTCCAAGTGTTGGTAAATTTGTTTTTCTAATCCTAAAGTTTGCACCGTAACCCCCGATTTCTATTCCATTCTTGGTTATGAAAGAGAATAAGGAAAAAGGGAAAAATTTTAAAACTCTCATTTTTGAGGTGCATAACACCTTTAGCATAAGACAATCTTTTCTCTTCTTCACTGGGATATTTGAGCTTGATATACATATAAATTTGTGTTGTCTTTCCATTGATCGAGTGATTTCAGTTTTTTTTTCACCAACCGATAGTTGCTCACAAGTGATGTCCTTCAAAATTCTGTTGTACAAGGAAAGCAATAGTTTTATTCTGACAACGGTGTTTTGCAAGGGTTTTGGAAGATAAGTAAGTGGTATGGAAACCCGAGTAGAATTTACATTGTCCACTAGAGAAAATGAGCATAAAGGACTAGGACCTTACAAGTTCTGATTTTGTTGTCGAAATGATGTCTAGTGGTTCTTGCAACACAAGTTTTGACATGCTTTTTAGTTGTAAATATAATGAAAACGTTACAATCAGAGTAGATGTAAGATATACCATATGGAATTTATTTTATTAAATACAGAATCTGATTCAGTTGGACCATCAATGGTTGTCCACACCAGTGTGCCGTTTGGATTGAAATATTTAGAAACCGACAAAGATGAAGTCCAACCACTTGTGATGAGGCATTTGAAGGAAGTTTTCCCAGATTTGCCAGAACCTGCCAGCATTAAGTGTCAAAGATGGAGATATTCACAGGTAAGATATTGCAGTGTCTTCCCAAAGGGTGACAGAAATCTAACATTGTGTCAAGAAAGGGGGAATTATTGCACAAGAGTTGCTGCATGTTCTCAATGGAATCTTTTGGAAACTGAATTTCACAGGATTGGGAACATATTATTTGTTCTAAGTACACAATAGGCTCCCCTCTATAAAAAATTATTAGATTTTTCATTCTTAACCTTGTAACTAATCACAAATCATCCATTATTTGCAACCTACTGACATGTGATACCCAAAAATCTGTTTTCTGTTCCAGGTATTCAAGAGTGTCAAAGGTCAACCAGGAGCTGTGGTTGTCAAGGAGACTCCATCTTACATGGTCCTGCTGGGTGGAGATTCATTCACACATTCTAATTTTGATGGCTGTATATCATCAGCTACAACACTGACTGAGAAACTTGTGGCCTTTCTCAAATCAACCAGTAAACTTTGATGCTACAGTCAATTGTAGAAACTCTCACAGTGGTTCATAAAACTTACGAGCACATTTTACAGTTTGATGCAATTTATAAACGAACACAGGGTAAAGATATTTATGTATCTAACATTGAATTTAATGTGTGCATTCAAATCACAGGGTATTGTCTTTACAAGTCAGGTGATGGCATGGCAAAAGTCTCCAAGACAAGCTGATGACCTAAAATTGTTTGTATCATTGACAAGCACTGTATATTGATGACCTTTTTGTCTTGTACAAAGGTCATCGTCCTGTCAGAGTGGACTCTTGATTTGCTGTGAAGCTGTGTGTGTGTGTGTGTGTGTGTGTGTGTCACACAGGTTTAAATATGATGTCAATACAAAGTTTATTTGTACAGGAAGTGGACGATTGAATTGATTGTTTGCAGTTGAATTCTGGAATAAAGTAGATTTAAAGAAATATACACAGACTGTGATTCCACACCAAATAATGTTCACTGCAGCACATTTGTAAGTAAGCGCCTGGTAACTGTAACTTTTGACTTTCAACAAAACCTTTATGCAGGTGTTGAACTTACAAGTTTGCATTTCAAAATCCTAGTATGTGGACTAAAGAAACCAATGTTGAAACATGGAACAAAAGCAAACTGTCAAAAGTTACTGTTACTGTGCAGGTAGCGGTTAAACAATCTTCTAAATGGTCGTCTAAATGTTTTGAGTGGGTATAAGGGTTTCTGTTAGAGAGGTTAAGTTACATGTAAGTACGTTCAATCAGTACGTGCAGTGTCTCAGTCACGTAATAAAAGACGTGGCTTACGTTTGGAAAAGACGTTCTAAACGTCAAACAACACTTCTACACGTCATAATTACGTGTAGTATTTTTTAGATTTTCTGATGATTTCTGTGAATTTAGACAAGCAAACTCAAAAGTATCATTGCTAACATCTTTGATATCAGAATATTTTGTAGAGTTTGTACCAGTACAAGAAACACTTTGTATGATTTCCTGACATGAACAAAATGTTGCAGTCTCATTCCACTTTATATATGACGACTCAACAAAGATTTCTTTAAACCACATAAATAACTGTATCAAAGAAAATTGGCCGATTTAGTTCGAGGATACAACAAGAAAGAATACTCCTCATGTAGAGAAATTAATGTTTTTTAAAACTTACATGAATTTTGCATGTTTCTGAAAAAAATGCTGCAAAATTATCGGGAACGCGCAACTAAACCAAAAACTTCACACGTAAGCATGGCGACACGAATGCCACTTCGTGCCGTCAGATGTAAGCTTACCCTTTGTACCCTGACCCCCTGGTACTCTATGACGTCATCGGACATTTCTGTCCGAGCCGGGTTCAAAGGGTAATTGCCTGTAGCTAAACCTCTGTATTATTTTGACAGACATACAGGAAGAATTGACCAGTCCACCCCCACTGTAATAACTGTATGTTCCCTCATATTCATATAGTTTACAAAGACTGCTGGGAACAAATGCAAGGCCATGAGGACACGTGAAAACATTAGAACCATCAGACCTATTATTTGTAGACCATCAGAACTATTTCATGTAAATTTGGGATTTTTTACACTGTTTACTCAATGGGCAAATAGGGTCGGAAAGCAGATAGGTCATGTCGGATTCGTGGGGGTCAACCCCACACCATAAGTTTCCCAGACTTTGTCTGTGGGGTCGGAAAAATAGGATGGACCCCCAAAAAGCCGATAGGTTGTGCTGGATTTGAGGGGTCTTCCCTTTTTTTGTCCCCACAGACAAAGTCTCGGGAACTTTTTAGTCCAGTCGGAAGGTAGGGTTCTCATGCACCCCATGGATGTATTTTTTTAACCTACAATTTTGTAATCCTCAGGGTCTATATTTAATGAATTTTGATGTTCCCAAAATCAAATAGTGTCCCATGGGGTTCATTTGGCGCCATCTTTGCCGCCATCTTGGATTTCAACAATGGGGTAGGGGTCACGTATTTACCCTCGACGGAAACAGAAACAATAAAATACTATAAACGTTACATTTTTAGAAAGCCAAGATCATGGCCTTTTCATTGATATATAACTTTATAGGGATAAATTAATATTCGAACGTCGATTAGACTTTATATCGGCCATTGACCGTAAATCGTAAAATTTGCTAAATTTCACACCCAATAATTAAGTTCCCGTTCCTCCAAACACTTTTTCATAAGGTATTTATATATTTTTTGGAAGAACTCAGTGCAATAAACAAGAAAAACAACATTAAAAGTATGTGTCTTGAGATTTAGTGGGTGCATGAGCTTGTTTTCCTATTACGCCGTATGCCATATATCCGTGTGTAACATAGAGGGTAGGGGTAATGTTTCCCTTTCTGTTTCGAATCATGAATGATGAAACCATAAAAATGTTACATTTTTTGAAAGTGCTGCATCAGACCTTTCTAAAAATATATAGATTTATGGGGAAAAGTTGCATATTTAAAAGTTACAAAGCTTAAACCTTCCAGTTTGTGTCGATTTTAAGTGATTTTTAAGAACGAAATTACAACATATGGGGTAGGGGTAATGTTTCCTTTCTGCCTCGAACCATGAATTATGAAACCATATAAATGTTATACTGTTTGAAAGCTCTGAAAAGGTTCTTTCCAAAATGTATAGTTTTATTGGGAAAAGTCGCATATTTTAAAGTTACAAAGCTTATGCCTTTCAGTTTGTGTCAATTTTAAGTGATTTTTTTTAAACAAAATTATAATATAAGGGGTAGGGGGAAATGTTTCCCGTTCTGCCTTGAACCATGAATTATGAAACCATATAAATGTTATATTGTTTGAAAGCTCTAAAATAGGCCTTTCCAAACATGTATAGTTTTATTGGGAAAAATTGCATATTTGAAAGTTACAAAGCTTAAGCCTTTCAGTTTGTGTCAATTTTAAGTGATTTTTTTTGAACAATATGCACAAAACAGTTAGTCCGTTGGCCAGGTATCGAAATCATCCCCTCTAAGGCATTTTACCCACTATGATTTTCTGTTAGCTAGTATTCTCAGCTGTCATAATCTGCTTATTTTCCATTTAACTGATGGTGTTTAAGAGTGTAACGACTTATTTTGTAGGGGGCTGTCACGCCCTCAGTAGTAAAATAGGAATGGGTTAGGGGTAACATATTTACCCCTAGTCGGAAACAAAAACAACAAAGTACTATAAACAATACATTCTTATAAAGCCCAGATAATCCCCTTACCATTGGTATAAAACTTAATGGGGATAAATCGATATTCAAACATCGATTAGGTTTAATTTTATATCGGACATGAAATTTAAATTGTAAAATTTGCTTAATTTCAAACCCAATAATTAAGTTCTTGTTCCTCCAAACAATTTTACAAGGTATTTATATATTGTTTTAAAAAACTTAATGCAATAAAGAAGAAAAACAATGTTGAAAGTGTGTATCTTGGGATTTAGGAGCATGCAGAATATGTAGTATGTCACATACCTCTCTGTAATAGACTTATGGTTTGCTTTGCGTTGAGGAAGAGAATCCTAACAAGAGTAAACCGTAGCTTCTAGCTAATTTTTGTGTCTTGTGCTTCGTGTGTTGTTTGTGGAGTCCCTGTGGACTTGTGTTTGAATTTATTTTTCTGAGTTTTTTCGTCGTATTATGTATCGGAGTCTCATTCTCAGTGTGAATTCATTTGTGTCTTCTAGGAGATTGATTCTTTTGGACCTTTTGATGTTGGAATTAATTTCAAGCCTTTGCAAAGAGCGTTCATTTCTATAATTGTTTGATTTGTGTGAAGAAAGATTCTTAGTAAATCCATTTTTTTTTGTCACTGTGTTTCGTTTATGTTTGGTATGTTGTAATATTGTGTTTGAGATATTTTGTTTGTCATTTTGTGCATTTATTTTTGCTTTTTTAGTTTATTACGCTTTCTGTTTCTGAGTTTTTAACACAATTTCGTGCGTGATCATGTTTTGCCATTGTGTTTCGGTAGTGCTATTTAAACCGGTGTGTGGGGTATAAAAGGCCCCCAACTCATTGAAAATTCATAATGACGCTTGAGTGACAACTGGCAATAGCTAGGTAGACCGCTCCCTTAAAATCAGCCTAAACGATTCTCAAACAAAAATTATTAGCAAACACCTAGGCCATACAGGTATCCGCAAAGTTTCACAAAGTTTTTTAAACTACGACGACTTGGGGAGAAATCGCTTCTGAACAAAGGGAATGGCCCTCAAAAGGCAGTTGTTCCATGATTCAAACAATTGTCAATCATTCGGTGACGCGCAGAGGTGTAAACTGGTCAAACATTTGCTGTGCA
This sequence comes from Ptychodera flava, assembly GCF_041260155.1. Classification (NCBI taxonomy): domain Eukaryota; kingdom Metazoa; phylum Hemichordata; class Enteropneusta; family Ptychoderidae; genus Ptychodera; species Ptychodera flava. Next base: position 12,166,250 of record NC_091949.1, on the reverse strand, counting down.
CGGCATACGAGAACAATTACGATGTAAACAAACCATAAGTATGCTTAGAGTTATATCAGCGGGCAAAGGATGAAAACTTTGTGTAAATTGTCATAAACTCTTTTGCTAGCATTTATGGTGCAATGACATCACGAAAATGAACCATTTTCAGACGTGACTTAGCAAGAGGACTATACGGGGAGTACGATGTATTCTTGCGAAAAGCGCGTAAACTTTTAAAACAAAACTGTAGGCAGAGTCTGTAGTTTGCACCGAGAATGACATAAAAAACAACCTTCAAATCATGATGATAGCCTCCATGATCAATTTAATTATAGTCTGTCGAAGAGATCCACGTATATTAACAACTTCCAAATCTACAGTCTAACTTGACGGAACCGAACAGTTGGTTTGGATGTATATGCTGGCCACGAAAACGGCCGTTTTTACACGTGAAGTGACATGTCTGTGTTCGCAAAAGCTGGTAAGGTTTGACATACAAATTGCTACGAAAATAAACATAACTCTTGATGAGTTGTCGATGTCACCCGCCAAGCAACCGAGCAGCCGACCGTTATCGCTATTACAGGTATCGTGGTACACGAGATTCAAGGAAGTATCGACCCGTACGTAATGTTGTGAACTTCCTTTATTTTCTGATTTTAATAGCGATCGGTCATGACGTCGCCGTTTACTTATTTCCTACCATTTTCCTGACATGTTCCTCCTTCCATGCTCAGGTGGATACAGTTTAGTCAATATTCATCGGTAATTCACCATACGAAATTGCCAATTTCGGGTTATTTGTAATTTTTCTATAAGTTTTTACTTTTTTGATAATTATTCGACTTTAGACGGCGCCAATATTCCGTATGTACATGGCGGTCAGTAGCCGAATCATTCACATAATGAACGTTGATATGGCCTGAAACTTCCGTAAATTCATTCAAGCAAACTCTTGTTTGATTAAGTTGATAGTTTTCCTTTCTTTTTTATTTCGAGTATTTGCCATGGCATAACTGAAACGAACCACGAAACGAAGGCTGTACGTATCTATATTAGTCCGAGCCTGAGCGTGATCTGAGAGCAAACAGATCCGCAGATAATGCGAACGATCGCAACCGTTACCAACAGACTCATTATGCAGAGCCATTCCCAAAACGCCCAACCAAACTAAGCACTAATCATGATCCCAGTGCGATGGCCTTTGAAAGACCCTTTGGTTTGGTTTTGTACCGTAGTATAGGAAACCTCTTTTTTGCCTATTTGAAGAATCGTCTTTGCAGCCTTCCATCCTGCGTTCTGTGTAGCGAGTGTCTTCGATCGCTCTCTTAAGTTTGTGATGTACAACTGTCTTGAGTCCCGGTGCTTTATTGGGTGTAGAGGTAAATAGTTAGAGATCAGGGTGATAAATTGGTTGCCGCAGTGTCTTTCCAGGTGTTGCCACTTTTGAAGGAATTCAACACTCGGTACTTTGGCCTGGTAAGTATTCTTTAAGATGTATCTGTAGGCTACGTGGTACTGAATAGGTGCCACTTAGGTTTCAACACATTCGATACTCTTGGCTTTGCTTATACCCGTTGTATGAGTAACTGGGATCGGAAATGGGAAAGGCTTAATAATATCCATCTTTGCTAATATTAATTCTCGTTTGGCTTACAGATGGCCACCTCTACTTGTTTCGGTGAAATTTGACTTTCAATTGGACAAAACATTGAGTATGACTTTCTTCTGTGTGTATTAGGCCTATGAAAAATATGAAAATTGCATACATGTTGTTGTCAAATATCTCAAATCTTAGATTGTAAGAGATAGGCTTAGGCTTCCCTGTAATCATACAAATGAGTTAAGTGGGAATTTATTGGAGTAGATTACAGTAATCGAAGAGAATGGTTGACACTATAGAAAGACTTATCTCGGACTGCGGGGACCTAACTATGAAAGAACAGCACAGAATACTTGCCCAATGTATGAACTGTTCATGTATAGTACAGGCAGTACTGTACAACATGGAATGTAAAACATACAAATCAAAGAAGTGGCAAATTTTCTCAACTTTTCACAAAGTTTATATTCCATCATTACTATCAGGATTAGGATTTTCCCAATCTATAAATAAGCTATTACTTGATTACACCTTGATTCAGCATGACTAATATTTTGCATTTGCCACGCAACCAGCCATGCCCGTCCCTGGGATCGCGAACAATGCCTTAACGAAGCTTTTGAACGCTTTTGTGAATTGTGTAAGAATGTCCTCTCTGTGGAGTATAATGTGTGAAGCCGTTGTCTAGCTCGCTTGACTCTGATGATTATGTTGACTTCTTTTTTCTCAGCTGCTGGTGGCTGATCTAACTCGAAAGCTAGATCAATCTAGTCTCTCCGATTCGATCATGCTGGTGGGAATGGTATCTTCAAGCATTGACCCTAAACGTCCGTTTCTAGGATCTTTGCTTCAAAGACGTCAGGGTCTAACATTGGTTAAATGTCATTCATGATAAGAAACTAATGATAGATTCACTCACAAGGCATTTTAAACATTGAGGTGTCAATGGGAATATAAGCCTTTTTAGTCATTTCCTGAGGGTTGTCTCGCCTTCTTATTGCTTGGTGTAGAGTGTTTGTTCGCCTTCTGTTTACTATTTAGTTGCGTAATTTGAATGCGTTCTGTGACATTTGGCTTTTCGGTTTTAGTTCCAGAATTATTTTGCTATTAAATTTTAGTACCCAGTCGAAAATGTAATCCTCATTGGGAGTATATTGTGTTTTGCGTTGTAAAATAATTTCGAAAATTGGTTATGATCTTTGTTTTCTGGTAAGGAAGGTAAAGTGTTGTCGATCCATATTATCTTAGTATGGAGAAGCTATATTGTGGATTAATGGTGATTGGTTTTGAGCGATAAAAGATTCTCTTGTGTTCCCATGTGATATTAAAAGTAACACTATTAATAATGAGCTCTGATTTGCCCAGACGGTCACGTGACTGTGCATATATTTACGATATACCGTAAAGTTGGCCATTCCTATCTCAAAAGTGGGTTTCTTTCACATTGCTTTTTTTCATCACAAGTTTCGATATACTGATATAATATAGCGATAAACACCCCTATAAGTTGGGTACACCATTCGAGCTCGGTTTTGACCATTTCACTCCTTATACACACGAGTGAAGTTCGTGCGTATATGTTGTTTACCGGTCGAAACCGTGTGGTATCCTTTCCAAGTGGTGCTTTATTGCTTATATATCTCTCGCGATACAATTAAAGAAAAGGGATTGATTGTTGCTGCTGTCATATCAACTTAGCATGACGACTATGACATCCAATTTAGTGTTTGTGGGTTTGAAATATATAATTTTTGACATATTATAGCTGTTAACTTTCTTTCCCTAATTTGAGTTATTGAAATGAGTAAAACGTCTTTTATTTACCACCATTTTAACTTTTTAGTGCTATTTAATGCCCTATAGAGTATTTTTCTATGTTCCTTTTAACAAGTAAATGTCAGTAAAGTAACACAAACTTTTGAGTTTAGGCATTGTCACTGCATATTTTTTGAGTTTACCCCATCAAGCCATATCTTGTTGGAAAACAACTGCGTTAGTGTTTCAGAGATATGATATTTATGTGGCTTCCTTATTCGCTGCGTTTGGTAGGAGAGGAAACATTACCCATACCCCTATCCCTTAAATGTATATTATAGAGGGATGTACGGCATACCATATATTAGGAAAACAATCGACGCACCCCATAAATCTCAAGATACACACTTTTAATGTTTTTTTTTACTTCTCTATTGCATTAAGTTCTTTCAAACAATATATAAATACCTTGTAAAATTGTTTGGAGGAACATGAACTTAATTATTGGGTTTGAAATTAAGCAAATTTTACAATTTACATTTATGTCCGATATAAAATCTAATCGATGTTTGAATATCGATTTATCCCCATTTAGTTGTATACCAAAGGTAAGGGATTATCTGGGCTTTTTAAGGTTGCATTGTATATGGTACTTTTTGTTTTTGTTTCCGACTAGCGGTAAATATGTTACCCCTAACCCATTCCTATTTTACTACTAAGGGCGTGACAGCCCTTCACAAACAAGTCGTTACACTCTTACACACCATCAGTTAAATTGAAAATAAGCAGATTATGACAGCCGAGAATACTAGCTAACAGAAAATCATAGTGGGCAAAATGCCTCAGAGGGGATGATTTCGATACCTGGCCAACGAACTAACTGTTTTGTGCATATTGTTCAAAAAAAATCACTTAAAATTGACACAAACTGAAAGGCTTAAGCTTTGTAACTTTAAAATATGCGACTTTTCCCAATAAAACTATACATGTTTAGAAAGGCCTATTTCAGAGCTTTCAAACAGTATAACATTTATATGGTTTCATAATTCATGGTTCAAGGCAGAACGGGAAACATTACCCCTACCCCCTGTATTATAATTTTGTTTAAAAAAATCACTTAAAATTGACACAAACTGAAAAGCATAAGCTTTGTAACTTTAAATTATGCGATTTTCCCAATAAAACTATACATGTTTGGAAAGGCCCTTTTCAGAGCTTTCAAACAGTATAACAATTATATGGTTTCATAATTCATGGTTCGAGGCAGAAAGGGAAACATTACCCCTATCCCATATGTTGTAATTTCGTTCTTAAAAAATCACTTAAAATCGACACAAACTGAAAGGTTTAAGCTTTGTAACTTTTATATATGCAACTTTTCCCCATAAATCTATATATTTTTAGAAAGGTCTGATGCAGCACTTTCAAGAAATGTAACATTTTTATGGTTTCATCATTCATGATTCGAAACAGAAAGGGAAACATTACCCTACCCCCTATGTTACACACGGATATATGGCATACGGCGTAATAGGAAAACAAGCTCATGCACCCACTAAATCTCAAGACACATACTTTTAATGTTGTTTTTCTTGTTTATTGCACTGAGTTCTTCCAAAAAATATATAAATACCTTATGAAAAAGTGTTTGGAGGAACGGGAACTTAATTATTGGGTGTGAAATTTAGCAAATTTTACGATTTACGGTCAATGGCCGATATAAAGTCTAATCGACGTTCGAATATTAATTTATCCCTATCAAGTTATAGCTTTCTAAAAATGTAACGTTTATAGTATTTTATTGTTTCTGTTTCCGTCGAGCGGTAAATACGTGACCCCTACCCCATTGTTGAAATCCAAGATGGCGGCAAAGATGGCGGCAAAGATGGCGCCAAAATGAACCCCATGGGACACTATTTGATTTTGGGAACATCAAAATTCACTAAATATAGACCCTAAGGATTATAAAATGTAGATTAAAAGAATACATCCATGGGGTGCATGGGAACCCTACCTTACGACCCGACTATTTGTTGTGGGTTCTGTTCTCCCGTCCACGCAGATATCTCGGACGAGTCTGAGCCACTTCCTTTCAAACTTTGTACAAGGATAATAGGCTATGGCATACATGTGCATATCCATTGTTTTAGGTTTGGCATGCATAATTAGTGCCATTTTGCATATTAGAGATTTTTGAAAAAACAAGTCATTGACAATGACATAGTCCCCACTTGTAATAGGAGTATTAGTCTTGATTGAAATAAACATATATTTAGGTAAAAGGTCATAGAGGTCACACGACATTTGGTCTAAAAATTTCTATCCTATAGTTATCCCTATATTCCAAAAATCAGGCATCCAGCTCTATTGGCTTGCTCAGAATTAGATATGCACATAATTTTTAGTTTACACCTCCATAGACTCCCATGTATAAGGCCAAGAAAAATAAAAATTTAGTTTCTCATCGTATTCATATTGCAAAAAGGATGCAGTGGCACAGTTTTTAGTCCCCACAAATAAAGTCCAGGGCGCTTATAGATTGGGACATGTCCGTTGAGTCCATCCGTGAGTCCATCCGTTCACGCAGATATTCAGACACTTTGACAAAATGTCATGTGACCTTGATGACCTTTGACCTCAAATATACATATTTGTCCTCAACTCAGTAACCACAAGTGCCATACCTTTCACATATGGTATGATGGGACGCCTTATGATGCCACATATTGTACCTCATTAATTATGCACATATCTAATTTTGAGCGAGCCAATAGAGCTAGAGATCTGATTTTTGGCATAGAGGGATAACTTAGCAATACATTTTTTTTACAAAATGTCACGTGACCTCATGACCTTTGACCTCAAATATACATATTTGTCCATAACTCGGTAACCACAAGTGCTACACCCTTCATATTTGGTATGATGGGACACCTTATGACGCCACATATTGTACCTCATTAATTATGCACATATCTAATTTTGAGCGAGCCAATAGAGCTAGAGATCTGATTTTTGGTATATAGAGATAACTTAGCAATACAATTTTTTTGACAAAATGTCACGTGACCTTGGTGACCTTTGACCTCAAATATACATATTTGTCCATAACTCAGTAACCACAAGTGCTAAACCTTTCATATATGGTATGATGGGACACCTTATGACGCCACATATTGTACCTCATTAATTATGTGCATATCTAATTTTGAGTGAGCCAATAGAGCTAGAGGTCTGATTTTTGGTATATAAGGATAATTTAGCAATACAATTTTTTTGACAAAATGTCACGTGACCTCAATGACCTTTGACCTCGAATATACATATTTGTCCATAACTCAGTAACCACAAGTGCTACACCCTTCATATTTGGTATGATGGGACACCTTATGACGCCACATATTGTACCTCATTAATTATGCACATATCTAATTCTGAGCAAGCCAATAGAGCTGGATGTCTGATTTTTGGTATATAGGGATAACTATAGGATAGAAATTTTTTGACAAAATGTCATGTGACCTCGATAACCTTTTACCTAAAATATACGTTTATGTAAATAAATAAGTAACCACAAGTGCTATTTCCTTTATATTTAGTAGGATGGGAGACCTTATGACAACACATGCTTTACCTCATTAATTATGCACATATCTAATTCTGGGCAAGCCAATAGAGCTAGAGGTCTGAATTTTGGCATATAGGGATTAATTAGCAATACAATTTTTTTTCCAAAATGCCACGTGACCTTGATGACCTTTGACCTTGATTATACATATATATGCATAACTCAGTAACCACAAGTTCTATACCCTCCAATTTTGATAGGATATTAGACCTTAAGATGTCACATCTTGTACCTCATTTATTATGCACATATGTATTTCTTGGCTGGCCAATACAGCTAGAGGTCTGATCTTTTATCCCGATTTAGAACTATAACTTAGACATGCCTCTTCTTATAAATTGGGAAAAATGACATAAACCTATGTGCCCATAGATCTGAACATATACACTCCAGTGATACTTATTAATGACTACATTTCCCTGCCCCATCAAGACTAATACTCCTATTACAAGTGGGGACTATGTCATTGTCAATGACTTGTTGTATTAGGCTGATGTCAAGAAACACTTCATCAAGTTTCATGAAACTTGATACAGATTGAACTCACCTTGCTTTAACAGTGAATATGTTGTTTATCAGTTTTTTGATTTGCATATTTCAATAAGAGTGATATGTCCAGATATTTGGTGAAACGTGGTACAGATGTTGGTCTCACAGTACTGTACTAGAATGCAATGACATTCAGCGGTAAGCTCATTGCGTAAATTAATTGCTAATTTGCATGCATAAGGAATTTTTTGTTTTTAGAGTGAATGTCCAGAAAATTGCTTCAAATTTTAAAAAAACGGTGTACACTGAGGTGATAATCTGTCAGTGTTATAATAGGATGCAAAAACGTTTAGCAACATGCTGTCAATTAATTACTAATTGACTTATTTGATGACTTTTGTAATTAGGATGGCAGCCAAGATTGGCTTTAGATTTTCACCACCATGGTATGGACCAACCCCATTGTTTTCTGTAGTAAAGTCGGGCCTTTAAACAAAGAAAGAATGTTTGTAATGTATAGAGATCTACGGTACGATATCCTAAATGACTGCACTATATCTGATGACACTTGCTGCAGATGTTTATCATACAAAGATTTAACAGTCAAGAAAGGCACTTAGCAGTATCAATAGCTAATTATGGTAAGTCTCTTCTGTACTGAACATGGGATTTTTGGCTCATATCTGACCTGCTGATTTTTTACGTCAAGAGCCATTTCTCAGACATGCCTGGACCAAGATCCAACAAGATCCAAGATGCTGTATTCCAGTAACATCAGAAGTTAATTCCTTGCTGTGTATGTTTTGTGTGAATATAAAGCAAACTGAAAATCAAATACCAAGGTTTTATTTGCAACTATACAGTTTATACATATAAATTTTACACAGAAACAATTAATATAAAGTTTGTGATAAAAAGCAAAAGTCCCCAATAACCAGGTAACGGCTAGAATGTACAAAATCTTATTTGTCATGATAAAAACTTTCATCGCCTGTACTGACTTGAATCTCCACATGTATAGGCAAGAGTACGATGACAATTTTGACATCACGGAATTGTGTTAATGTAAGTTATAAAACACATTGATAGAAAAATTCAACAAAGGACAAGAAAGTAAGGCATATACAACTAACATTGAGCAAACGGTTCCATGTCAAGACTAATATTGAGAGTTGTAAGAACTTTCATGTCTTAACTTCAATAGAAATAAAATGACAAACGTATAAATTCATGCAGACTGGAAAACCTAGACAACTGTTAAAACCAACCGTCACTCGATGACCAAGTCCTACTATTTCCCAATGTCTTCACCAAATCTAGTCATAATAATACAGTTTTCTTCTACACTTACCTTCCCACTGTACCATATTCCTAAAATGTGAAGTTCGCTTCATGACAATACAGTATAGGCTGTTATATTGATAGGGCATTTCGCCAGATAACGTTGAACAAAAACGAAGGCACTTGTAGAAACTGAACAAATGAGGGCGTTATTCATAAAAACCCGATCGATAACAGGATTGTCAAGCAGCAAAGTGCCTGAAATTCCGAAACTGCAATCTATGCCCTTACATGTCATGAGTGTTAGAATTTCCCCATCCACTGTTTATTGTACAGAAAATAAAACCTTTATCAAAGAAAATGCCTTTTGCTTGCGACGTAAAGTCAACTTAGAACTTCAAAAGAGCGATTCGACCCAACTGTAGCCTCTGAGGGCTACATCAGATTTCAAAGCCAACTTGCCAGACTTTACGATTGTTACTGAAATAGTGTTAGCTAAAAAGTCATATTTCTCGAGTCATATGTAGACGGGTCGTTTTGTCCTTACTTTAATATTTCGCAAAACGTTATTCAGACTGGTTTCACAAACTTGAACTCAGTATTAGCCTCACAAACAAAAGAGAACAAGGGTATGTTTAATTTGTCATGACGGAAATTGAATCAAACATCTACAACATTGTTTACAGGGAAGTCTCAATGAAAATAGTGCGCACTGAAATTAACTTAAAACACTGAACATTGCTACAGCTTCAAAATTCTATGGAATCTCTCACTTGTTGTACGCCCACGCGTTACAACCAGTGCTCTCTACCATGAACTTGTTTCCTGCCTCATGCTGTGTAAACATGAAGTCGGTTCGGCGGTGCTACCTCTCTCATTTATGTCTTTCTCAATGACGGAATCAATAACTATTGAGTAGAAATATTGCCATTCCAGATCGAATGAGACATCACAGGATGTACAGGTATTTTTTTTCAAAATCTATTTTGCACACACAATTGTTGATTCGCCTCAGTCTAGTGGAGTTAGGTTCAGGTGGGAGCAGAATATTGTAATCAGTATGTCAGACACCCCGATCATGTCAAAATCGTGTACTACATATTTGTATCTTTAAATTGTTCAATATAGCTCATTTATGTAATATTTGTGCCCAATAAGTGAAACGACTGTCACAATTATGCATCTTTCATTCAGTTTTTTGTGTACAAATGTCACCCTTTCAACTTCGTTTCATCGGTTCACAGAACGGCATCACGCTGGGCCTTAGGGATTGCATGTCAAATATGGTAACACATTACTTGATTGTAAGGCACACACTTGTCAAAGTTCCTGAATTTTCTAAATGAATATTATCAGAAAATAACATCATTTGGGCTTATACTTACACTAGACTTGAGGCGACATCTACATAGAACAATATTTTACAAAAACTATCTTTTTAAATGTGATGAAAAGATGGTTTTTTGAATGTAAACATGATGCAGATAGTGCAATTCGTTCTTCGTCACGCTCGAGTGATAAATGGAAAATTACTTCGCGCCAAAGGTTTTTGACAGAAATGCAATATTTTGATGAAATGCAGACATACACATCTTGGTGTTTCTGTCTACTTAGAAAATACTGTGATGTGTTTGTCATACTCCCCTCTAACACAGATTCTGTCTCGGCTGACTGCAATGTACCAGGGGTAGCTCACTTCACCTTGGAATAGATGACATCTCCATGTTCCATCTCCACTCCACATCGAAATCCTATCATTGGTGAATCACAAACATAAACATTGTCAGCGCCATCAACAGCAATGCTGTATGGGTAGGACAGCTGACCATCGCCGTCACCTTCCTCACCGTATTGGTACATGTAATTGAAATCAGCATCAAAACACTTGATGCAGTGATTGTAACAGTCAGACACCATGATGACATCCCTACTGTTGACAGCGACAAGGCCAGGCCAATTGAATGATGTATGGCCATGACCTAGTGGACCACCAAACTCTTGAACAAAGTGACCATTCTTGGTGTACTTGAGCAACCTATGACCTTCGACATCAGTGACAAGAACAAATTCTCTCAAGAGAGCTATGCATCAGGGATTTGTGTCTCTAGGTAAAGTAATTATTCTTATAACTTTATTATTTTGATCACAAACAATAATTTGCAAATTATTGTCATCAAGTATGTAATAGTTGTTGTCCTGAGAGACTGCTACAGACTGTGGCTGGAACGGTTTTGCAAACTGACCGCTGAAACTTCCTAGAACCTCTTCACATGTGTATTCTTGGTTCAGTATCTGAACGACATTGTTGCCTTTGTCACACACCAAAAGTCGATCATCGTGGAATGTTAAACCTTTTAGGTCATTGAATCTCTGTCCGGGACTAGGGCCTTGACCCTCCACTGTGAATTTTGCCCAGCAATCTGTAAGGTAAAAGTTAAAACAAGCACATCATCAGAGTGGAAATGAATGTCAATGCATTTTCTGTGTAACAAACTGTTCTCATAAAGACAGCTGGAAAGTGAGAATAGATATCAACAAAAAATCAAAGTGCATCCAAATGGCTGTTCAACAATGCTCATTTTTACTAGTTTTTGTAATCCATATTTTAATGTCCTTTTACCATGGCAACAATGTAAATTTGTGTTTCGTAAAAGTTGCTTTCTCAACATGCTAGACAGAGAATAGAAATGCCATCTTTGCATAGTACATGTACCATGGATATATTTCTTTGATTTTTGTGTGGAAGGCTAAACTTGTTTGGTTATCTAATGCCTTTAATTGGGACCTTGACCTGTCAAACTTAATTTTCTGCAATTGACCACAGGATCAAAGAGGTCAAAGGTTAAAACTGGCAAATCAGTAGTGTGAAGCTGTGTTTGGTGATGGTTTGAAATTGTACACAGAGATATTGATACAAATCAAAGTTTAACATGAAAATTCAACACAGTAGCTCTTATCTTTACTGAATTTTGCTATCTCTATTTTTACAGTCATTTTAGCATGGCAACAATACATATCTCTCTCAGAGTAAGAAATACCACCCCTCATCCATTCATACAGAGATTGTATTTTACGACGCATATTATGGATACATTTCATATCATATATCTGAAAGTTTTATGGAAAGCTAAATCTATTTGGTCATTAACACTATTGTCCTGAATTTTAATCTTGCCTTGGTCCAGTTGACCGCAAGATCAAAGGTCAAAAGCAAATAACATAGTGAAATTGAAATATATGTCATAACACTAAGCTGTTTGCTGATGTAGCTTTAATTTGAGAATAGATATTAATATAAATCAAGCTGAAGCACAATGGCATCTTAATCGTGTCAATTCTAATCATCCCTAAGTTTTGTTATTTTGATATTTTTTATGGCTATTTACCATGGCAACAATATTCATGTGTAATTCATAAAATTAACTTTGTCAAAGAAAGAAATGCCATTGTTCTTACTTAGAAGTCATTAGTTTCGGAACAGATACAACTCCATATGTTTTGCTTACCATCACTTGATTAATTCCCATGATGCCATGGCAACACTTGTAGATTTCAGTTTAAAATGAAATATGTATTTATATCTCTCTTGTTAGTGGTGTTCAAGTGAAAATTCTTCCACTAATTAACCTTTATGAATGACAGCAACCTTTATAACTGTAATTAATTCATTCATCATGTGATGTTTCCACTTTGACAAATAAAGTACTTCTTCTATCAATCAATGTCACAACACCAGTGGAGCACGGAGAGTTTTACATCTTCATTTTTGTATGATTGTGATATATTACCAACTTTTTGCCATGGTAACTAAATATCTTTAATCTTCTAGTTGTTTCGAACTTGTCGTTTCTCAAATATGGGAAACAATTGTTTTGTGAATGTTACATGTTATATATGTTATGTTGTATTAATGATATTATTCTATTCATTTTGATGAAAGGTTCTAATGTGATGCATGATCATGTGATGGATAGTCCCTATATTCTTGCTTATTAAGCAAAGGCAAAGGTCTCGGTCATACGGTATACAGGTCCTGGGACACTTTGGCCCATCTGCAATACACCCCCAGTCCGAATGGAGATCATTACAGACATCTTTATTTATGTCACAGTCAATTCAAATTTTTTCCCATACTTCTAGAATGAAACCTGTCAAATCCAAACCCTGTCTAAGCTGGAAATATGTCTAAACTGAACCCTTTCCTAGTCCATATTCGAATGCAACTCTATGTTAAAAGGACCTCTATTTATGAACCAAACACCTCTCCACACCGAACAATTTTCTCAGTCCCTGAACAGTTCAGTTTACACAGGTTTTACTGTATTATACGATGTCTTGTTGAAGGTTGTTAGCAAGTAAATGTTACAGGTTCCCCTTGGTAAGTCTATGCTATCAGATTAGGGAAAAACAGAAATGCTACCTCGGCTCCCAGATCATTCACCAATGTACTTCAGTCTCAGCATGCATGACAATTTATTATTCTTCAACATATTCAAATTGAGTCACGGTGCATTTGCTCTGTATTAGTACTTGAGATTGTGTGTTCCTTTTGCTAGTAACCATAGTGTTGCAATAATAAACAGTTGTGGAACAATGGGAATGTTTACTTCTCCAGCATTAAACAATTTTACCAATGAAAGTTAAAATACTGTTTTCGCTGTACATTCAGATCCCAGTCATTCACAATAGAATATGGCGTATAGTACGGTAGTTCATTCATCATGTAATAAAGTGTCGTGTGGCTTTGAACAGATCAGTAGTATTGTACTGTATATAGTAAAAGATTATATCTGGTTTTGTTACTGGTAGGGTCCTAAAATCTGTTTTGGCATTCTCACAATTGAGTGTACAAAGTAGGGATCATTTAGAGCAAAGTTTCAAACTAGACGTTTCCATGTAAAATCTTTGTCTTACAAATGTCGTACCGAAGTATATTTGCTCAAACTCTTTGACTTCCACACAAACAAAGAATTTTTATTGTATATGTTCATTTGAGACAGGGCCCTACAATACTTAGTTTGAAACAACCCACTGCATAATAGGCCACTAATCAAATTTCATGAGAGAATATGTTTGTCCAATCTGAATGGCATGGTTTGTCTGATATCAAAACATCACACGGTGATGGAGAAGTTTTACATTTTAGTAATTTTAAGCTTGCATAGTGGTGAATGGTGTAAAAATGTCTAAAAATGTAAATTAAATAAAGTAGGATTGGGCTAGAATATCTTTACGGCCCTGATACGGGTTTTGCGGACCGAGGTTGTACGGCGGAAGGGCCCGAGCGTGCGAGGGCCCGAGCGCCATACGACCTAGGTCCGCAAAACCCGTATCTGGGCCGTAAAGGTTTTATCATATACCTTATTGAACGGGTGTGACATGTTTCAGTATTTATCAATAAAATTTTGTTAAAGTGTAAATTAAAAAAAACATGAAAAATATGAAAACATGAAAACAGAAAAAAAGCCACGCAACTTTGCGGATTAATATGTACGATATTGTCATTTGTTCTGTTGTGGAAGGCGTCACGAGCTTGTTCTATGCGAACGCCAATGTCACTACAGAATGAGCACAGATGAGTAGTGCTCGTTAAAATACACTTTCTCAGCAAAACATTGAGAGGAGACTATCAAGCACTTGTTTTAAACCAATTTTGATCGGAATAAGATTCGAACTGTCTACAATTTGCTTCAAAACTACGAGCGAAGCGCCTAGAAACGGGTTCGAATCTCGCGCTGACGTGCTTTCAAATGGTGTGTACGTGGATAGCAACGCGCGTAGCAAGAACAACGAAAAAGTTCGAAAAAGCGCGCACACTACCTTATTGGGCAAAGTGTGCCTGGGCGTGATACGGATTTTTATTTCTTTGTGGCTGCACCACATGGCACGTTGCGTCCACTTCACATAAGTCTTACTTTGCTTGGACTTAAAAGAGTAACCAATCTACAGTTGTTTTTGGTTCAACATAATAAATAAATTTCCAGCAAGGTCCTCTCTTCGTACAGAGTAGTGGTGCTGTCAACTTATATTTTAGAATGCTTATACACAGCAGAACATTTTAGAAAGCTTATACACAGCAGAACAACAAAATTATTTATTGTAAGTTAAAACATCGAACAAGCTACGTATAACATTAAGTGATAAATGTAAATTCCTTTTCAATCTGTTCAATTTTATCTGTATGAATCCAAGAAACGTTCACTTAGCCCTTTTAGATCACCATACGTGAAATTTCCAGTCAGAGTATCAACAGTTGTGTTGAATAATTGTTAACAGGTCCAGTACATTTACCTGCTGGACCTTTCATCGCACATGGCCTAAGATTTGATTGCTTAGTTTTAGAAGCCTTTGTTTCTCTCTTTGTCACCTTGACTTCTTTCATTGGCTGACGATATTTGGCCCGTACTATAAGCGACTCAGAAGGTGGTTGTGTTTGTTTCTTTTTAACGACACCAAATTCTTGTCCTCCAATCACTTCAAGTCCAGTCTTGCCAGTTTGTTTAGTCACACTTCTCTCTTCCCTCTGCACCTGGAGTTGATTGGGAATGATTGTCTCCACCCTATCTCCATCTTTCCTCCGTATGTCAGATTTTATTGGGTTACCTGGAGAAACATTAAAATAATTAATTCCTATGACAGATCAGTAGCTTTGGGTTTCAGAACTATGCATGCCATATTAAATTGTGCTCATTGAGCTCTGTTCACCTGTAGCAATAACATCTTGCATAAGTTTATGATTACTCGAATAACTTTGACGGAAATCTGGTGCTGCTGCTAGTCTAAGGAAAGAAAGCACTCAAATTTTAACTTGAATAAGTAGGGAATTTTGTAATCTGGACAGACTTCACACACTTCAAATTATCACGAATGATATTATTTAGCACATTACAAATACAAACTGTACAGTATAATTACTACAATTAAATTGTTGAATTAAAGCGACTAGTATTGTAGTGACAGGTGTCCAAAATTGTACTGACTGCTGTCCAATATATGATAGTAAAATGTGCAAAATCTGATTCCTCACATTTCCTGAGCCAAGGTGATATATATATATATATATTATATATATATATATATATATATATATATATATATATATATATATATATATATATATATATATATAAAAGGATACTGATGTCCTCGTGGGAAATTACAGTGCTCGGTGCTAAGCAGAGCGTTATAAATAAACATTACTTCAAGTACAAAGTAATGAAATCTATCATTAAGTTTCATGCATTCGGCAATACTCAGATAGAAGTGAAAGGATTACTAGCTTGACACCCTTACATATATGATTGTGATGCGTGGTTTACAAGGCCAAAGTATCAACGGAGGACAACGCAGAGAAGGTTTACATCGGCCTCACTGATAACACCTTCAAGACGCGCTACACTAACCACATGCAATCGTTCCGTAACGAGAGATACAAAAACAGTACCGAGTTGTCAAAGTTTGTATGGAACTTAAAAAGTAAGGACCAAGTCTTTGACATTTCGTGGTCAATCATTGACAAAGCATCGAGCTACTCTAGCATAAGCAAGCGATGTAATCTTTGTATATCAGAAAAGCTGCACATTATCAATGCTGACAAATCTACGCTGTTAAACAAACGCTCTGAGTTGTCGACACCAAAACAAATATTATTTATCAAATTTTAACACCACCTACAATAGAATGGTTCGTCCCAATCATATCTAAGGATTGCAAAATCCATGAAAAATTAAGTAATTGATTTCATTACTTTGTACTTGAAGTAATTTGTTTATAGAGATATATATGTAACCCCGGTTACGAAGTAAGTCACGTGATTTGATCTTCCATCCCATCCAGATGGAATTCCTTGATTGCCGTTATCTACCACAATGCACTGCGAGCAGACAGATACTGCGTGGAGTGGTGTGGTTGTGCGGGCAGAGACTCGGTCTAAGGGAATTAGTTCTTCTTGCCAGTAACCAAGACGACGTGGTTGTCTTTTTGCAAGGTTTATGCACTTCTAGTTTCCCGACATACCAACCCATTGACGGAAGCGTTTAGACTGCTAATGAGTTAATCCCAAAGGAGAACTGTCAGTTTCCCACCCGAACTGGAGATATATATATATATATATATATATATATATATATTATATATATATATATATATATATATATATATATATATATATATATATATCTATATATATATATATATGTCACAATTGATTCCGTCTAGAACATCCAGTAGCTCAGTTGTTTACCAGTACATGTACTGACAGCTTATAAAATCGGGTAAACTTTGCTTAAAACACAACCAACAACAAACCTAACACATTTTCACCGTAACAATTTCATAACCTGTTAAAAACTAATGCACAACTTACTCAATATGATTTACAGCTTGACTTCTACCAAATTGTTTCAAATTTACCTTTCCTTCTTGTAACATACCTTGTTTGGTCAGATGATTTCCTTTGACAACACCAAGATCAATCTGTAAACAGTCAAGATTTTCTGTGAAAACCAGGTCACTGTCAGGGTCACCACAAGGTACATTGGTCAGATCATCATAGTGGTGCTGTTGATCTTTCATCTGTTTTTGTGCCGTCTATGATGTCCACAGCTCCACCAAAAGCCAAGAGATGGTTCAGATATGAAAGCATACTTTCTGAACTGGCAATTTTATGTTCTAGTAGTTCTATATTAGCATCGCTTTGTTTACATTTTGATATGTAGATACCATCAACCTGACCCAGCATTTTCATTTGTTGCTTTTTAATTTCATCAATTAATTTTCACACAGCATATTAATTTGTTGTTCAGCAGTAGACCTGTTGGCATCCAGGTCTTGTCGAACGCCACATGCTCTGTCCTTTCTTAATTTTAAATCACTAACTTTCTGAGCAATTTCAAGGAGTATGCTTCCATATCTGGCATATACTTCTCCAGTGCTGACTTTAGTGATATCATCTTATGATCTGATGAGGGGTGGTCAAGTACGATACATTTAAGACATATTGGCACTTGACAAGTGTCACAGCAGAATTCTAATTTAGAACTTCGGTGATTGCCACAGAATCTTGGCTTGGTCATTCTGAAGTGCTGTGTTGACATCTTCTCATTGTATTCTGCAATTGTCATTGGTTCATGATCTTGCAGGATTCTCACTACTTTATGGGTTTTTATGCAGGCATTGCAGTAAAAATGTCCACCACAGTCACCACACCAGTACTTGGCTGATTTCTTACACCCTTCACACACCGTATCACCAATCCTTTGAGGAGGGACGTTACTGCTGATAACTACCAAAAGGGCATTCAGAAATCGATTGTTGGTGATGGCTGGTACCCCTCCAAACGGTAAAGGCCATTCAATCTTGCAGGTTGGACATATCAGCTGACCATTGTTTGCTTTGACCCAATTTGTGAGACAATGTTCACAAAATGTGTGATGACAAGGCAGTATTTTCGGAGATTTGAAACGTTCCATACAAATTGCACACAGCAATACCTTGTCATCAATGTCAGACAGCAGTCTTTCTCTGGAATCTAACGATGAAGCCATGACAGTTGATCAGAGATCACTGAAAATGATATAAAAAATGATTTATGTATAATTGTGTGCAGGTATCTGTATGAATATCTTACAGTTCATTATAGGCTCAACACCTTTTCATGCTACCGCTGAATACTTCTCTATCAGCATGGCGTGTATTAAGGTTATTGTATGAGAGCTTTTGGCTATTTATTTCCAGGTACCTACCTATGAACTGAAATCAGCATCTGAGATCATACAGTAGTTCAGTTACCCTCATCATATATTGAAAACCTTCTTAATTGTACTAGCAATGTTTTTGTGTTTTATGTCTCTATGACATGCATTTAGGTCAGTTTTGTTCATTTTTCTTGCAATTAATTTCCTGGTACCATACATGTCAAAATCTGCACACCTACATGCCATTTTAACAGTAAATATATCCATGACCATATCTGTGCTTTTAAACATTACACTTGTTTTTTTTTCCAATGTAATGATACTAGTTCAAGATATGTTGAAAATCTTAATCATGTGTTAGTCATATATCATTTCTATGGCAAGCCAAGTGTTGCAAGATTCATGAAAACTATTTTATGTTCATAAAAACATTTTTGTGTTCATGAATTCCATGTTTATGTTCATGAAAACCATTTTTGTGTTCATGAATTTTATGTTTATGTTCATCAAAACCATTTTTGTGTTCATAAAAGCTATTTTTGTGTTCATGAATTCCATGTTTATGTTCATGAAAACCAATTTCGTGTTCATGAATGTTTATCAAAACCATTTTTGTGTTCATAAAAGCTATTTTTGTGTCCATACAAACCATTTTTGTGTTCATAAAAACTATTTTTGTGTTCATAAAAACAATTTTTATGTTCATGAAAACTATTTTTGTGTTCAAGAAAGCTATTTTTGTATTCACGAATTTTATATTTATGTTCATAAATTTCATGTTTATGTTCATAAATTTCATATTTATGTTCATAAAAAAATTTTTGTGTTCATAAAAACCATTTTTATGTTCATGAAAACCATTTTTGTGTTCATGAAAACCTTGTAGTAGTAGTATGCCTGGAATAGTGGCATGTTTTCTGCTAACGTGCCGAGGGATTACAGGGAAAGACGTTGACTGAACTTTGCCACAAGGAAAGCAAGTGTACATTACCCTGGCTAGAAGACAAATGATCGTCCATTACTGTTATCTCGCCTCGCGTAAACATAATCTCCGCGGTCTCTTGGTGATACGAGACTACCACAGCAAAACGGGACGAACAAACCTGGCAGCCGGGCAATCAGCGACCTGTGCTCGCAGATATATAAAACTATACACCGTGCAAATCGTTTGAAATCACATGACGGAGTAACCAGTCTGTAACTAAAACACGGTTTCTCCTTGGAATAAAAACGTCGCGTTAGATCTGATGACACAGAAACGCACTGTCAGTTGCGAATTTCAGTCCCTGTCGAAAATGCCACCACAAATAGCAAAGTGCGACAAAGGGAGTTTTTGTTCAATAAGGATAAGGCAGATGATGAATTCCATTGGCAGCTTTAGCTCTGCATGGCAGGGCTGTGCGTTACCGGCGTACGGCCTCCCACCACACGGGAGACCGTATAACGCCGGTAACACACAGCCCTGCCATGCAGACCTAGGGCAGCTTTAGCTGCAGTACAGTAGCTCGAGGTTTTGCCTGGGTATTTGGGTCGGACGGCAAAACCAGACAAAACCTCGAGCTACTGTACTGCAGCTAGGGCAGCTTGAGCTTATTGCACTTCCCTTGTATTTCATCAAGGAAACCTATGTAAACCGTAAGGTTCCTACCTGCATGATTTAATGTAATCTCTAAATTGAATTGAATAGGCCAATTGGCACTCGTGAAAGGGGATTGTGCACACTGAAGTTATTTACACTGTTGGGCCCTCAATTTCGCCAGACATGCCCAGAAACAGGCGATAGGCTTAGGGGTGGACCATTTTATATCCTGGGGGAGGGGGGGGGTGGAAGTTTTGGGGAAAAAAAGATGCCAGGTGGAGTTGCTCGGAAAAAAAATCTGGCTTTAAGTGGCTGATGGAAAAACATTATGGACCATTGCGACTCGGAAAAAAAAATACCACAAGAAGAGAGACAGCCTGCCATGAACTGGGTCAAGTGGACTCAGTCAGTCAAGTGGACTGTTCAACTTGCTAATATCACTCAAACCAGGACACTTGTCAGACAATGACATATTTTTTCAAGCACAAGTAAATGCCATAAATGTACATGATTTTACAAATATATGTAGGATACCATCATCTCTTCTGATGACACCAGTGATGTTCTCAGAAAAGTTTTCACTGTAAGTTTGTTAATGCTTAATGTAGAACTCAGTAATCAGGTTGTTTGATTTGTATTTTCAGTGTGTTACCCATGGTATAAATAAGATCTATAAACTGATATTTTTGTAAAGTGAATCAAAAATGTACATGTATTTACATATCTTTATTTAGTTTCTTGAATATAGTCTGTGTGCGATAGAACAGCATCTTGTTACTGGGTGTGAAAAACCAAGCAAATAAACATTGCACCGAAATTTGGTAAAAAAAAAATATATCTCGAAGAAGGAAAGTGAAAAAAAAAGTTGCCAGCATATGCCCTGTAGAAAACAAGTCATCGTTGATGACACAGTCCCCACTTGAAATAGGGGAGTATTAGTCTTGATGGGGCAGGTAAATGTGGTCTTTAAGAAGTATCACTGGAGTGTATATGTTAAGATTTATGGGCACATAGGTCTATGTGTTTTCCCAATTTGAAACACATGAGGCATATCTTAGTTATGGTTCTAAATCGGGAAAATAGATCAGACCTCTAGCTGTATTGGCCAGCCAAGAAATACATATGTGGATAATAAATGATGTCCAAGATGTGACATCTTAAGGTCTAATATCCTATCAAAATTGGAGGGTATAGAACTTGTGGTTACTGAGTTATGCATATATATGTATAATCAAGGTAACAAGTCATCAAGGTCACGTGACATTTTGAAAAAAAAATATTGCTAATTAATCCCTATATGCCAAAATCAGACATCTAGCTCGATTCGCTTGCCCAGAATTAGATATGTGCATAATCAATGAGGTAAAGCGTGTGTTGTCATAAGGTCGCCCATCCTACTAAATATAAAGGACATAGCACTTGTGGTTACTTATTATTGACAAAACGTATATTTTAGGTAAAAGGTCATAGAGGTTACATGACATTTGATCACAAAATTTCTATTCTACAGTTATCCCTATATACGAAAAATCAGACATCCAGCTCTATTGGCTAGCTCAGAATTAGATATGTGCATAATTAATGAGGTCTTCCATCATACCAAATATGAAGGGTGTACCACTTGTGGTTACTGAGTTATGGACTAATATGTATATTTCAGGTCAAAGGTCATTGAGGTCACGTGACATCTTGTCAAAAAATTGTATTGCTAAGTTATCCCTACATACCAAAAATCAGACCTCTAGCTCTATTGGCTTGCTCAAAATTAGATATGCATATAATTAATGAGGTACAATATGTGGCGTCATAAGGTGTCCCATCATACCATTTATGAAGGGTGTAGCACTTGTGGTTACTGAGTTATGGACAAATATGTATATTTGAGGTCAAAGGTCACTGAGGTCACATGACAATTTGTCAAAAAAATTGTATTGCTAAGTTATCCCTATATACCAAAAATCAGACCTCTAGCTCTATTGGCTTGCTCAAAATTAGATATGTGCATAATTAATGAGGTACAATATGTGGCGTCATAAGGTGTCCCATCATACCATTTATGAAGGTTGTAGCACTTGTGGTTACTGAGTCATGGACAAATATGTATATTTGAGGTCAAAGGTCACCGAGGTCACGTGACTTTTTGTCAAAAAAATTGTATTGCTAAGTTATCCCTATATACCAAAAATCAGACCTCTAGCTCTATTGGCTTGCTCAAAATTAGATATGCACATAATTAATGAGGTACAATATGTGGCGTCATAAGGTGTCCCATCATACCATATATGAAGGGTGTAGCACTTGTGGTTACTGAGTTATGGACAAATATGTATATTTGAGGTCAAAGGTCACCGAGGTCACGTGACATTTTGTCAAAATATCTGAGATATCATCGTGAATGGAGGGACATGACCCAATCTATAAGCCCCCTGGACTTCATCCGTGGGGCTAAAAACTGTGTCACCGCATCCTTTTGTTATATGAATATGATGAGAAACTAAATTTTTATTTTACTTGGCCTTATACATGGGAGTCTATGGACTGCCTTATACATGGGAGTCTATGGAGGTGGAAACTAAAAAGTCCTCTAACACGGCCAAATTTGACCGCATTGTGAAACAAATCGACGTGCATCTGTATGGGGTAGGGTACTATCCTTGTGCAAAGTTTGAAAGAAATTGACCTGGGCATGTCTGAGATATCTGCGTGAACGGACGGACTGACGGACGGACATGACCAAACCTATAAGTCCCCCCCGGACTTCGTCCGTGGGGACTAAAAAGTAATTCATGGTGAAGCAGGTGGGGAAAAAAATAATGGCTCTCCACCAATCTTCCAAGCCCCCAGGATATCAATGGTCCACCCCTTAGCAAGTTTGTCTCTCACCGCGATGATCAATGGCTGTCGTACCATGGCGGATGCACACTCCAAGAGGGTTTTTGTACAGTGTATGCCAAGGGCGCAATTTCCGCCTTAAGACGGATCTGTTCTCGAGAAAATAGTTCATCAGCGCGTCGTTTTAGGATTTTGGGATATGCCGCGCTGAGGGTATGGTGGGCAGGGTGTTCGGAGGGTGAAGGAAAAAAAACACTGCGGCCAAAATCACTCTGTTATAATATGGCCACCTCTGAGAACTGCAGAGCGCCACCTAGCGCTGAAAAAGTGCATGCATATAAACATGTTTTTTTTAGAATGCAAAAATGATTTTACGAAAAAAAATATGGTTCATACACGTAAGCGTGAAATCTATAAACACAAATTGTTTTTCATGAACAAAAACATAAAATCTATGAACAAATGAATGTTTTTCAATAAACATCAACATCAAATTCATGAAAATAATTGGTTTTCAGGAACACAATCATGAGATTCATGAACATTAAAACAAACTATGAACACAAAAATATGGTTCATAGACACAAAACTGGTTTCTTGAACTTAAACATAAAATTCAAGAACACAAAAATGTTTTCATAAAGATAAACATAAACTTTATGAACATAAACATAATTTCAAGAACACAAAATTGGTTTTATGAACACAAAAACGGATTTTATGAACAAAAACACATATTCATAAACACAAAAATGGTTTTTTGAACACAAAAATGTTTTTTATGAACATAAACATGGAATTCATGAACATAAACATGGTTTTCATAAACACCCAAATGTTTTTTATGAACACAAAAACAATTCTCATGAACATAAAGATGGTTTTAATTAACATAAACATGAAATTCATGAACACAAAAATGTGTTTCATGAACAAAGCATGTTTTTTTATGAACACAAAAATGGTTTTCATGAATATAAACATGGTTTTTATGAAGACAAAAATGCTTTTCATGATTATAAACATAAAATTCACGAATTTTGCAACACTTGGCTTGCCATACTTTTCTCTATAATCTACATGTATGTGTCACTGGTGATTGGGTGTGTCTTTGCCATAACAGTTACACTACACTATAATTGTTGAACACCCATAAAATAACTGTTGAACTTGTACCTCTTTGCAAATGTTGAATTGGTGTTTGTTTTTACATAAAGGTTGAAGTATAACAGCAACACCTTGGATACAAGCATATCGCACCCTACAACTAATATGCAAATGTACACTGTCCTCCCATACCAAAGGTGATCTTCAAAAGACCACATATTTTTCTACCGTCAGTGACACATATTCAGGGCTTAAATCTTGGATGTGAAATACATAATGTACATTTGACACTTACCTGCACTCTTTGTGTTCAACTGATAAAAAGACCAAGTTTAGGAAAAGCACAAGTGGATCCCCAATCTTCCACTGAAAAACTAC
Source organism: Ptychodera flava (assembly GCF_041260155.1). Lineage (NCBI taxonomy): Eukaryota > Metazoa > Hemichordata > Enteropneusta > Ptychoderidae > Ptychodera > Ptychodera flava. The sequence goes on along the minus strand of NC_091949.1, from coordinate 12,141,921 downwards.
AGAAATCTGATCAGCATATAATGTACGTGCACGTATTAGCAGAACCTGTATGACCCTAACTGACCTTTGCACAACACGGCTTTTCATGACAACTTCCCTAAGCAACAAAAGAAATTAAACCCTTTACTGCTGGCCATAGTTTTACCAGATTTGTCAACACATTAATATGCATGGTGATGTGTAAATTCAGTAAACAATGAAAGACTAATCAATAAACCTCAAACAGTAACATTCTCTCTGTTAGAATTCTTATGGAATGTGCGATTTTCAATTTTGGTTTTCAAAAATAGCTGATAGAATTGAATTAAAATGAAGTACATCAAATACTGTAGACAATGTGCCACTTTGTCATGTGTTTCATTAGTCAATGAAACCCCAATGTGAAATATATACTCATCAGTTCTCCTCATTTTTGATTCACATCCCAGATGAATCAGATTAGTTGAAGACTATGCTGGAGGAAGTAAATTACATCACGATATGCACTGGGGTTGTATTTCAAACCTGGTACAAAATTCATAGTACCTTGGGTTGGAAATTGCGAATGCAGTGATCCATGTACACATCGGATATCATTAGATGCGAGCAAGAGGGGTATGGGTGAGTTTCTGTTTTACATAGGTTATGGAAACTTTAAGATTTCTTTTCCCAGCTCTCTGTTAATGTAATTGGTCAGGTGTCAAATTGATGTTTGGGTGTGCATGACTTAAGTCTTTGTTTTGCCATCAAAGTTGAACAACATATGATTTTGTTATGGAGTTTTTAATTTTCTGTAAATGAAAATATGACGACATATTAGATGTATGATATCCTATATACAAGTTTTTTAATCAAATACAGAATCTGATTCAGTTGGCCTTTCAATGGTTGTCTACACCAGTGTACCATTTGCACAGGAATATTTGAAAACCAGGAGATATGAAGTCCAACCACTTGTGATGAGGCATTTAAAGGACATTTTTCCAGATTTGGCAGAACCTGGATATTAAATGTCTAAGATGGAAATATTCACAGGTGAGATATTGCAGTGTTTTTTTTAATAACTTCATAAAAACTGAAATGGCGAAAAAAGTTCATTCAGAGAGTCTTCTTTACACTATTTGCTGCCTGTTCATTGTTGAATTGTCAGCAAACTGACACGTTTTTCCTGTATTTAGTATTATCATGTATTTCAAATATTCATGAAGGCCTTCTTCAGAACTGGTCCATTTTGCAATTGTTTATTTGAATTTTATCAGTAATATAATTTTTGTAATATTCTAATCTCTTTCTCTCCAAAATTTGTGTTGCAGGTATTGAAAGGGTCAAAGGTCGACCAGGAGCTGTGGTTGTCAAGGAGACTCCATCTTACATGGTCCTGCTGGGTGGAGATGCATTCACACACTCCAACTTCGATGGCTTTATACCATCAGCGACAACGTTGACTGAGAATCTTGTGGCCTTTCTCAAATCAACCAGTAAACTTTGATGCTACAGTCGATTCTAGAAACTCTCACAGTGGTTCATGAAACTTATGAATTTCTGTTCCAGTCAAGACATACTTCCACCTTAATTTTACTATCGTCCAACAAAAAGAACTGAATGAAAAGATTTGTTCATAGAAAATTAATTACACCTTTATTATCTTCATTACAGATAGAAAATAATCAATGGCAAAATGAACAAAATATATTTAAATTTGCCTCCCTCAAATACTCCACAAAGTGTGTATGATAACACTTATAAAGATGAAATGGTCTCGACTAACAGGTAACATGAGAGATGGAATCTACTTAGAAAAATCAAGATTTTTCTCGTTTTAAATCGGAACTGGTGATCGATCAGTGGTCAACAGACAATCCATCAAGCCATTTAGGCATACTCTCTCAGAGCAGTTTAGAAACTGTGTACGAACAGTTACTGTTGTAGCAACTGGGCAATAAAATATTTCTCAAAACTGTCTCCATGCACTTGGATGTTTGTAATGGGAACGAAAACTGTGGTCACTTGTTGCTAAGGAACAACACCATAAATTAAAATGGCTGTGAAATAAAATGGAAAAGAACATAGACTCTAGGATAAACAAAATTCAGGCACCCAGGTGTTATCCCATCAGTACCTGAAGACATACCGTTTTTTAAGTTTTGAATGAAATCACTTATTTCTTCTTGGTACACCTCGGTCATCACACAACTTGTTGGGAGAAATAAAATAAAATTATTTGCGAATGACCTTTTTTCCAGGAAAAAATATAAATCAATCTTCGAAGTAGAGAACTTGAAAATAATTTCAGAAGAGGGCTATCTTTATGTTATTACTTATATAGGAAAAACAGATCATGGATAAGCACATCAGAAGACCCGGTTTATGAAGCTTGATACAGTGCTGCTCTTGGGTTTCACAATCATCTAGATCAAATAGCTCTACTTGTGAGTTCAACCTATCTACACTGATCTTGAATTGAAATTCACCTCTAGAGGGCATACTACATGTCACGGTGTTGGTTGACGCCTGATTTGAAAGGGTGTAGTAGCCATGATAATTCACCCATACTTTGATGTCATCACAAATTTCCATATCAGTCTCTCCGGAAGAAGAAATGTTCAATACAGACAGGAATCATCACCTGGTGCCGTATTAGTGTCTAAAAACTTTCCTATACCACAAACAGAAAACATGTTGTGCTATTTTGATAGGATAAGTACACCTTTCGATTTCAATATACGACTTTCACTTCTACCACTGATAACGATACCTTCAGAACTGAAGTACACGTGACCTGCATTGTTGTCTGAAAAGGCAATTTCCCACAATTCTTTGTCAACATTTTTCTTTTTCTGTTGAAAGAGTGCCCGAGAGAATGTTGGATTGTCAATTGCATGCCGAAGTTCTAACATATGTGTTTGTGGCAAGTCGTAAAAGATTCTTGTTTTTCAACATGATGACGAAGATATGCCAGTGCCTGCATGTTAACATTGTGATGAGAATGAGACTACATTGTTAGTGTAAAAGAATTCTTCACACCTAGCAACCACAGTAATTGTTCCAAGGATGTCGTCAGCCAGGCAGCGCAGACAGCAAAAGAGATATCTTGTGGAAGATTGTTGACATACTTTAAAATATCATAGACCATCTGCCATGTGTATATTTGATCTTGTGTGCTGATGTCCCATTTACATCGCCATCCAACAGAGAGAGTTGCAGACGGGGAATTTTCACAGCACTCTGAAACAATCTTGGTGACATTCACTGGTTCACAATCTGCATTTGGTCCCTTCTCAATGTCAGCATTCAGCCATAGAGGGCGCCTGTTAGCTGACAGTTGATCCTTGTATTTGGTCGAAACTTTCAAGGATGCTCCAGGGCTGCAGTTTCTTTAAAATCAAGTTTTATCCCTTTGTTTGTCTTCAGAATTCTGTCCACCCATGTATCCAGCGTAATGGCACTCTCGTTTGGGCCATAATGGGAATACCAGATTTGTCAAATAAAACATCTTCTTCCAGTAAATCACAATCACCTTTAATAATACCAGAAAAGAAAGATTGATGCGCAGTTCCATCAGAAATTGTTTCATTTTTCAATTTAAGAAACAAACACAATATTGATGATCATCATGAGATTGCCTACAGTTTCCACACCTTGCAACAATTAATCTGATGACAAAAATAGACTGAAAAATCCATTGCTCGAGGAGTCTTGTTACGCTCCCTCCTCTTGAGAGAGCGCCTTCGAGCGACAGATCTTCCAGTCTAGTGACAAAGACTGCTGAAGCATTATTTTTCAAATCAAAACTTAGCAGCAGTGGACATGCAGTTGTCATGGGAAGTGTGCACATTTTCTGTCAAATCTGATGGTACAAACATAATCTGTTCCATCTGAATTTCATGACAATTACTGAATACTTTCGCTAGTCCTCATTCGGAATGCATGTTCCATTCACAGTTATTGAATTACATTAACCATATACATGATAAATGTCAATTTCTTAGCAGATAGTATAAGTTGACCTACATGTGAAGGCTGTTATCTCATCTTTGATTACACAGTGTATGAGAAATACAAGTAATAATTGCTGAATGACAGAGACAAAGCCATTAGACCTTAGGTTCTATCAATTTCTAAACTCTGTGTCACTTTTGGAATATTCGGAAATTTCTTAAGTCTGCAGCCCAATATTCATATCAGCCCTATAATAAATATCAGAATTTAGTTCTGTACATATCAGCCCTATACATATCAGACCTATGTACATATCAGCCCTATACATATCAGTCCTATAATATCAGCCCTATGTACATATCAGCCCTAAACTATCAGCCTTCTATATACGTATCAGCCCAATACATTCTGCCTTATGCATATCAGCACTTCAAATTTACTTGTTTTGAAAAGATGAGTCTTCAGTATATGAGAAGTCAAACTGGCTGTGAAAGCAAATGGCAAAATTCCATCAAGCAGAGAAATTGTAAGTACTATGATCGATACATCTATCCTCTATCCTTTCCCTGCCTATTCCCTAAATGGTCGTGGTTCAAGTCACGCCATTAATAAGTCATACCATTAAAAAGGACAGAGTTGTACAAATTTGTTTCAAACAATTGGTAATATCAACTTACATCAGTCATGTGTCCACCTGAGTTGGTCTTGAACCTGAGATTAGAATTCCTTCATACAGATATTCCATCACACAATAATACCAAATCTGCGATCAAGTTGCGCAATCATATTTTCAAGTTGAGCTTTATGGATTGTGATAGGACATTAAAATATGACAGTAAGCTTTTAATTCATGCAACAGCTCCCCTTGCAGTTGTTTTACTGGGTTCACTTTGGTTTATCAATTCCATCATATCAGGCATCAAAAGAAATGTTACCGGGGTTCCAAAACCATTACCTCTTTTTCTATACCTGAAAGCAAAAACACTGCTGTATACCTACTTTGTAATGCCTCATTCAGCTTTTCAGTGCTATTTACAGCATGGGCCCAGGTTAAGTCCAATCCATTCACATAACAAGTTGTATGAAACACTTCAGCCATGTTTACTAATTGACACAGCCAAACTCACTCCCGCGATGCAAAAGTTTTCCAATAGTAGATTACACGAAGGTTTTACAAAATGGTGAGAATTATTTAGCTTTCACCATCAAAGTTTGTTTCATAACTTGGACGCAGTTGGATACAAATCATGATTCTGATTATAAAACATCTAGACTTGGTTCAACCGGTGAATTTCTAAAAAAATAATCGTAATAGTTTCTGTCGTGTCTCCAAAATGTCAGTAAATGAACTTAATACTGAACGTACCTGTGCCTTGTCATTGGTAAGAAATTTAAATCCCACATGCTAACCTCCCCAGAAATAGACTGTCTACAACACTAGGGAAAGAAGATTACTCTGTACCCTTCGGTACAAAGCATAGCAGCAAGATTATCATAACCAATGGTATATCTAGTGGTTTCAGCTATTCAGCATCGATCATCACCAAGCAATTAACATACAACATGTAGTTACATGTGCAAAATAATTTACTCTTCAACATCTCTCATTTGCTCCCCATCACAAATCTTGAATATTGTATAGCCCTATTGTTTCAGTGTTGTGGCGGGATCAATATGCTTGTAAATGGGGTGGAAAGGATGATATTCACTTCTCACATTCCCACACTCATTAAAATTTTCTGACAAACAATTAAATCAGTTAGCAACCTCACACATTATTTCATTAGATGCTGATGTAAGGTACAATCAGATAGTGAAAATTAGAGTTGATGTGAAAGAAGAAAACGGAAGGACTTACCTCACAGCCGAGACAGACAGCAATGATCAAGGGGACAGCTCCAAGAGTTCATTATTCGATGCTGTTGTCATTACAATTCCAGTACACAAGTAATGCAGTTGGATGGAATTGTCAAGGAAAATCTTGGTAAGTCAGGAATCAACATCCACGTGACTTAGTCAATACTTCAGTTATGCAAAGTACTTGAATAGAGTACAGATGTTATTTTGAAAGTTAGACAATGCATGTTCAAATCATTCGTTACATTTCTGTCATACCAACATGGTGGTCAAACTCTGATGTTTTTTAGTGGGTGGTGGGTGTTTCTTTCAACAAAAACCAATTAAGAAGAAGGTTTCCAGCATGTGCACATCAACACACATTAAGTATGAATAGCTTCAGTTTTAATGGCCTTTCCATGGTACGTTTCAGATTCTGTCTCTGATAACAATACAGACAATGATCACGAGGTAGACAGCCACTTTTGTTAAAATGTTTAATTGACTCCAGAGTAAATGGTCAGAAGTAAAAAACAGTAAAATACACTGTTAGACTTAATTTGCAAAAGCATAGAGGAGTTGCTTGACTGGAACTTTGTTGTTTGGTTCAGTTGACATTACTGTGGACAATGTGTTGTTTGCCCTCTACTTCTTCTCGTGTGAGAGAAAACAGATTCTCTGCATGTGCTTATAACTTATAAATCACTTCTTCTATCTTTTTAAACTCGATCCACATCCCAGATGAGTCAGACGAGTTGAAGACTACGCTGGAGGAAGTGAATTACTCATCACGATATGCGCTTTGGTTGTATTTCAAACCCGGTACAAAATTTAATGTACCTTGGGTTGGAAAATATGAATACAGTGATCCATGTATACGATGGATATCGTTAGATGCAAGCAAGAGGGGTGTGGGTGAGTTGCTGTTTTACACACATAACGGAAACTTTAACATTACTTTTACCAGCTCTCTGTTTATGCAATTGATGTGTCGTAAGAAGGATGTTGAAGTGAATGGCTACTCAGTGCTTTCTCAGTGAGAAAAATACGTCTGGAAGATTTCAGTGTGACTGTGCGAAATGACAAGATACTCAAAATGTCATCATCTAATTATGTCAGCCTAGTTCTTACTTGTAAATATATTTTAATATAAAACAGTTTGTTTTGGATGCTCAAATTTGAACAGTAGTTATCTTGCCTGTTACTGGTATGCACTTATTTTGATGCATGTAGAGCAAATGAATAAATAAACGGTTGTATTTTGTGAAAATACAGAATCTGTCTTTTCCACAAAGACTTACAATTTTGAATTTTCAAGTGTTTGTTTATTTGAGGTAATATGTTTTTCTTATCCTAAAGTTTGCACAGTAACCCCTGATTTCCATTCCGTTCTAGGTTATGCATGCCAAACCTAATGCTGTAAAATTATCTGGAACACGCCACTAAACCAAAAAAATTCACACGTAAACACAGATAGCTGAATGCCACTTCGTGCCATCAGACGTAAGCTTAATTGCCTGTAACTAAACCTCTGTATTATTTTGACAGACACATAGGAAGAAGTGACCAGTCCTACTGTATAACTGGATGTTCCCTCAGATTCGTTTAGTTTACAGAGGCTGCCGGGAAAAAAAATGCAAGGCCACAGGGACCCGTGAAAACATCAGAAATATTCAATTTTACTACGGCCCTAATGGGATTCGAACACACACACATTTACGGCAACATCGCCTAGCTACTAGTCAGTGCACTAAACCACTAGGCCACTCGATCCAACTCTAACAATCAGACCTATTTTATGTAGACCATCAAACTATTTCATGTAAATTTGGGATTTGTTTATACTGTTTACTCAATGGGCAAACAGAGTCAGAAAGCCGATAGGTCACTTCGGATTCGTGAAGGGTCCACCCCACACCATAAGTTTCCCACTTTGTCTGTAGGGACGGGAAAAATAGGATGGACTCCCACAAAGCCAATAGGTTATGTTGGATTTGTGGGGGTCCTCCCTTTTTTCGTCCCCACAAAGTCTAGGGAACTTTTGGTGTGGTTGTTCGTCCGTCCATGCAGATACCTCGGACATGTCTGAGCCAATTCCTTTCAAACTTGGTACTAGGATGATACGCTATGGCATACATCTGCACATCGATTGTTTAAGGTTTGGCATGCATAATTAGTGCTTATTTGCATATTAGAGATTTTGAAAAAAAGCTGTTTTTAGAGAGATTGCACCAAATTTGATGGAACTTTGTACAGATATTGGTCATACAGAACTTAATAGCACACAATGACATACATCAGTATTGTGTTAATTGCTAATATGCATATTTAATGAATTTTTATAATTCTGGAAAATGTCAAGAAATACCAACTCGAATTTGATGAAACTTGCCACAGATGTTCATATACCAGTGTTGTAACTGAGCAAAGACATTTGGCACAATCATGTCAATTAATTGCTGATTTGCATAACTAATGTATTTTTGTAATTAGGCTGATACGTCAAGAAACACTTCATCAAGTTTCATGAAACTTGATACAGATGTTGAACTCACTTTGCTTTAACAGTGAATAAAGACGTTTATCAGTGTCATGTTAATTAATTTTTGATTTGCATATTTCAATTAGAGTGATATGTCCAGAAATTTGGTGAAACGTGGTACAGATGTTGGTCTCACAGTACTGTAATAGAATGCAATGACATTCAGCGGTATTGTGTAAATTAATTGCTAATTTGCATACATAAGGAATTTTTATCACAACTGGAAGTTGTGATGTAGGGTTAGTTTCAACTGGTGTCAAACGTAGTCCATTTTCCGTAAACGACAAAAAGTCAAAAACCGCTGAACAGACTGCGTTGATATTTGGTACCGATATTCAGACTGGTTCCAAGGTTCCGATTCCGAAAAATGGAGCCAAACGGAGCGGCGGTTAGATAGTTTTGGGAAATTTCTAACCCCCCTTTTAACTAATTGATTTAGGGGTCTTTCATATATATAGTTTTGGAATGTACACCAATCCTGCATTGTGGACTGTTTTATGAGTTGTGGAACAGAAATGAGGTTTTGATGAATGTTAGAAATATGCAGGATGGCTGATTCAGAGTATCAGAGATTTTCATGCACTTTTGGTAATAAAATTGATAAAAAACAACATATTTATGTTTTAGATTTCTCACTTTTGTTATGACCCTTAACATTATTACCCGACTTGATGACATAACTAGTTGCTGGACTGTTTACTGGCGCATTGATTTAAAGACAAAGATTTTTATTTTGTGATAAGAACGTGTGATTTCGTAAAACATAGTCTATTAGCGTGGAAATGTGATTTTTGCGAATATTGTTTACCCGACTGACAACAGTGTGGTTTGAATATGGCCGGAACTACGGAACTTCGTTTTGTGTGTGCATGTGGATCAAAAACGTGTATGGTGTGATCAACCCGTTCAGTGAGAGAACAAAGGACTCTTAATATATGGCCTTGGTATCGAAATCGAGAACAGAAGACACTACCGTAGGTCAAGACAAAGGTATGGTATAAATTATCATTATTTATATTGGAAAGAAGCTTGGTGACATTTTGTTTGTGTATTGTGCGATAGAGAAGAGTGTTGGGGCATGATTGTTGTTATATACATGACGTCACGATAGGATGAGAGCGATAGGTGAGATTGTGGTCGTGAATAGTTTTTAAGTTTATTTGCATAAATGTTGCGTTGACTGTAACCATTCTTTCAAAGGGCTGTTTTCAGTGAAATGCTGCATGCTGAAGTCTTATCATTGTGAGTTTCGGCTTGATAGGAACCGTGGGTGACGTGTAGACAACGTGTGCACTGACGTCAAGTTTATACGAAGGCTGTTTGATAATGTTTATCACGGCCGATTATATGTTCATACACGTACCGGTAGGGTACTAGAAGGTTAAAGTTGCATTGTTGATATGTACTGTGAAAATGTAGGGGTATGGTATTATGTTGAAGTGTTTACGGCGATTTGTCGTTGAAATTGAGTGCATGGCCATTCATTGTTAGCTGAAAATCGACCCCTATTCGTTGATATTGTTTAAAATAAATTGACAGAATAGAAAAATGTCAGCCGGGTAAGTGCATGGTGCGAATAGCGCGCTAGCGAGCAATAGCACATGGATTTATTTTTGTACATTCATGTTTAGCCCAAAGCGACCCCTATTCGTTTACATTGTCTAAACTAAATTACTAGTAATAGTTTTGCAAGACGCACCCGGGCAAGTATCGTCTCAATAGGAGTCGTGGTTGGCGTCCAGACTAGCGAGCAAAGTTAATAGCTTATGAATCCATTTTGGTAAATCCATGGTTTGGGCCTCCAAATAAATTGACAGTTCAGAAAATTGTCAGCTGGGTAAGTTTCTGCTCGATAGGATCCGTGGTTGACTTCTAGATGATGTTAATATACTATTGAAATGTTGTTGTACAGTTGTGTGGGTTCGATCGGTTGTAGAAAAACGCCTGAAACCGACTGATTTTAACCATAGAGGTAGAAGGAGAGATTGAAACTCTACTTTTTTAAAAGGAAGTACCGTGTTAATCTGTACTGTAAAATTTGATCGTTTCGTATAAACTTTCGTTGTTCTGAGCTGCCACAAGAAGGAACCCAAATTCGTTTACGTTGTCTAAAATAATTAAGTTTGGAAAATGTCACTCGGGCAAGTTTCCGCTTGATAGGACACGTGGTTGGTGTCGAGAGTAGCGAGCAAATTCAGTTTATGGATCTGTTTTTGTATATTCATAATAAGTTTGGGCTTCCAGATAAATTGAAAGTTCAGGATATTGTCAGCCGGGCAAGTTTCTGCACGATCTGACGATAGGACAGTTTTTGTTGGTTTCATCGGGTGTGGAAAACGCCTAAATTCGACTGTTTTGAACAATGCTTGAAACTAGACTGTCATTAAATGGAAGCTATATGATTTATACCGTCTTAATCTGCACTGTAACCAGATATGAACTGAAAATGCTCACGTGTTTCATTATATATTGCATTTATGTGCAAGTTTGAACCTTTGCTACATGCTTTGCTACATTTAAAGTGTTATGATCAACACAATGAATTTCACCACAGATCAATTCTAAAGGTCATTAAGTATTCAAATATGTAATTAGCTGAAATAAAAATAATTAATTTCTTTGAGTACTGTCATTGTATCACAATATAGCATGTGTAATTACCTTTGGTCAAGTCCTTCAAGCTCTATATGCCAAACGTGAAAGCTTGTTAGCTATTTATGCAAATTATGAATTAGCTGACATGAAAATGCAAAATGACTTTCAATACTGTTATAACCTGGTATAATGATCAATGTACACAGCATGTTTCGCCAAATTTTATCAAGTAAATGCCAGTATATATCCCTAATTTGGAAGGTTCATTAAATATGCATATTGGGAATTGGCTGAAAAAAATGTCAAATGACTTTCAATAATCTTGTATCATAGTACCTTTAATGTACATAGCAAGTTTTGCCAACTTTGGTCAAGTCAAAACAGATAAATATCGCTAATAAATGCGGGATATCGGACCGTAGGCGGGCGAAGATTGCATTATAAGCGCGCCAACCCAAACTCACTGCATGGACATCACATTTACGAAATCGAAGTCCAAAGTCAACTACGTCATTGTTAGAATAAGAGAGGTTTTCCATCACACGGGAGCATACCACCACAAATTTTGCACAGATGGCGTTGCACTGGCATTGAAAAAGGGTGCATGGGAGCATGGGAACGCGGGCAGTTTCCCTCGCTATGGGTAGGAAATGCATTGAGCAAGACACACTTCCGGGTTCGCAAAAAACGAGGATCCCATTTACGGGGCGCTCAAATATAACTATTTGCTGTGATACATAGCAGAGGCGTATATGTTTGTGATGCTGAGAATAACATCAGTAAATAAATGACGGGTTTTAAAAGTTGACGTTTTTTGCGATGAAACAGACTTCTGAAGGTAGCTCGCTTGGGGAACACGTCATCCCGGCCGCTGTCCGCTTTGACCCCAGTAATTCACACTGGTTTTGGTCGGCCCCAGGTACCCAAGTCACTTCGACCCCGTCACACTTTTGCCTACATGTCCACGGAGACGATTCAACATGTTCCACAACAAAGCCAAGACAAAAATTGAAAATATCAATAAAATGGCTTCACAAAGGCTGAAATACACGATACTCGATGAAGTATGAAGTTTATGAAATGAAATCAAAATTGACAACACAAGTGTTTGTCTCGGGTAATACCACTTGAAGTTGAATCTTCATCAGAATTGAACACATCATGATTGTACACGAGTATCAACCGTGAATGCACGTTGAGCTCGGCAGTTACACAAGCATGGTACGCTACATGCATAGCCCTACGAGTATGGCGACAGTGTCCGGCTTTGGCTACGCCGCCTACCGGAGGTGGGAGGCGGCGTAGCCAAAGCCGGACACTCTCGTCATACTCGTAGGGCTAGCTACATGCACTGCCGCGATGCCGATCGTATGCATTCCAAGGCCTATCCCGGAATTTGTTTCACAAACAACCTCAAAGGAGAGCAAACATACTTCTATGGACAATGACGAACACGTTTCTTGGCGAAGCAAAATCAAAACAGTGCAGAAGTACATGAAGTAGGTCATGGCCTTGGACTCTGTGCACGAACCTGATTGGACACTTCAATACCTTTGACCCAAAGTTATTATTCATCAGCACTTCCATGCCATGAGGCTAGGTAGAGAACGTATGTACTCATTTTGGCGATCGAGCAGCGAGGGAAACAATCAATTACCAAGGATAAAGCTAATTTGCTAAACGATATTTTATCTTGAATAGTGAGTTGAATGAGTAATAAAATATCATCCGTATTTTAATGTTCAATACGAGGTTGAAACACGGAGGGACCGTGGTTGAAACCAGAGCTATCCAGCTGTAGCCAACCTGGACAAGCACATTTCACAGCGCCCTCAAACAGTCGATTGTTTTTACTTGTCATACGCGGCGTAACAGAAAATTAAAACTTTCATAACTTCATTAATATCCAAGCCACGCCCACCAAAACCTTTTCAGTTCTAGCCATTTGAATTCTGAAGATGTCTACCAAATTTGACTGAAATACGTTCAGCCGTTTTTGAGAAAATGGACCAACAGACAGACAGACAGACAGACACACAGACAGACAGACAGACAGACATCGCTGCGACATATGCTCACGTGTTCACACGTGAGCAAAAAATAAGTTTGATCGTTTTCGTATAACCGTCGTTGTTCTCAGCCGCAAGAAGGAAACGTTGATGCCAAGGTTATACAAAGTCTGCCCTGGGCTCGCCGGACCATTGTTTCATGATGTTAATCAACGGCCAGCCGATAAAATAGCTCTGTTCTGCTTGGTTACAAATGGCAAAACATTGACGTCTTTGCAATACTATATGTTTTTTCTTTCATGAAATCATGTCACGATGCCTCCCCAACAGAAAACTATAGCTTTAATAACATGTTGTAAGGTGTTGAAACAATTTACCCTCCTTCCTACAAAGTTGCAATGTATCACAGTCCCTCGTGGGCTATTCAGCTCTGGGACTATTCGCCCCATAGACGAGTGTACATAAGCGAGTTGTTTCTCGCTTATGTACACTCGTCTATGGGACAAATAGTCCCAGAGCTGAATAGCCCACGAGGGACTGTGAATGTATTGAAACACTTTACTCTCCTTTCTACAAAGTTACGAATTCCATGGTACGTGAAGCAAACATTGTTGCTGTTCGATACTGTGGACGGACCGTGCTACAATACATCATGGACGTACTATAGTAACGACCATGGAATACACTGACTGAGGCTAGGCTTGGCTTTGCCTCTGTGAGTCCCGCGTACCGGTCGTCCTTTAGTCCAAGTTTTACCCTTTGCTTGTATCAAAATTTGGCCTGTAATTACTCAGTTTGATGGTAAAAACCATTATTTCACAGGAAACTTTCACAAACAGAGTTCATAATACAAGGAAAAAGAGGAGAAAAACTTGAGGTTTTCTGAAAGGTCAAATCTGGATCATCTTATGTGATGTCATGAATGAAAACCCCTTAAGTACACAATTGTGTTTCAAAAGAAACCACCTAGGGAGGTCCAATAGGTACAATCTTATGATAAAAGGTAATTTCTTGGTGCTTTCCAATTTAATGGCATTTAGCTTGACTGTCAGTTTTAAATTAAATTTTATTAAGATTCATGTCAAAGAGAAACTGTCAACATTAGTTGCAGTACGCATATCCATTTCAAATTATCACCTTTTAGAGCTGTAATTTTTGCATGGTTACTTTACATCAAAGCAACAATTCAAAATTTAAACTACTAAAATTGTCCATTTTGACTATTTCAAACTGCTTTAACTTTTACAAGAAATGATGTGATTTTGAATGATTTTAATATTTCTGCAGATTCCACCAGTTTAATGATGTAATAGTGAACATCACCAGACATTTCTTGATCGTATCAAATTATCAAATGAAAATGTTCCTGGGCTACAATGTTATCATTATCATTAAAACTATTATTGCTCTTTAAATCATTTGGAAATGAATTGAACAAAATGATTGTGTCTTGTTTTAAAGGATTTTGGCCTTACCCTTTTTGTCTCAAGAAAAATACTTGTGCTGAAGATGCTATTGAGCCAGCTTGATGACAACTATGACATAACACCACAATACTTGTATCTACACTGCCACTATGCTACCGAATGCTTTCTTCTGCATGGAAATTTGTATTTGTGTGGCTGACAAAATTTGCGTCATGACTTAAAGACTGCATAAATGTGGCACATAACTTGAGGAGCTTGTAGTGTATATGTATGATAAGTTGTCACACTGTTAACACTGACTGAATGCTGCAGAAGTATTCTGTATATGTGGTAATATACTCATATTGCTACCAGTAATACTTCATATTGCTGCCAGATTTTTAGAATTGCCTCCTAATTATTTCTTGTGGCAAAAGTTTACCACCAGAAATGAAAATATTTCTATCCCTTTAATGTCATAAAAACACAGGTAATTAATGTAATAAAAACTAAACAAATATTTCTAAGAACTATGTAAAAACTATCACGAACAACATACAAAACATTGTGATTTGAAAATTAGGAACTCCTGAATGCCGAGAAAGCTGTTGCTACACTTGAGATCATAAAGTGTTTGAAAATTTTTGAATTTGAAAGGAATATTCATTATTGTGGTTTAATTTTTCACTTGATAAGTGTAAATGTCAAGCACTTTAATGGTCATGTTTTGCTGATATATATTTCTTTAGATGTTTTTTCCATAATTTTTCACTGTTTTACATTTATAGATGTAATGTCTATTAATGATTACAAGTATAATTGCAAACTTTCATTGTTGAATGCTTATTGATTATTATAAACTGAATAATTTTTTTCTTGTCTCTCTACAGGATAGTGCGCAAGCTACAAAGTTTGCTACATCAAAAGACCATGAATTGACCTTGTGCAATGAAACCAATGAAAATACAAGTAACATTGTGGCTCAACATATTACTCATGATATTACAAATAAAAGTACAGTCAAGAAAAGCAAACATAGTAACCTGTATCATGTAAATCAAAGTAACCTATGTCATAATTTAAATGTAACCAAAGAAAGTACACTTGAAACTAACACCTGTAACAACCAACAAAGTAAGAGTACCAACAAACATGTAACTGATGTAACCAACAAGGGTTAACAAAGTAACTTGTACCATGTAAACCAACAAAGTAATGTGTGTCCAGATAGAAATGGAGACAATAGAAGTACATAAGTTAGCAGTACTAAATAATATACAACAGCAAAGTGTAGTTGATAGCAGCAACAAACATTTTAAACTAATTCTGGTACGTGGTAGTACACATCAAGGAAGTACACAATGTAGTATTGGATACAGGCAGACAGTGCACATGCAATGCATTAATTTCCCTTTGTATGTCATTACAAAGGCACCTTATGACAAGAGCAGATTTAGATAAAATTCTGCACCCGGGAGATGAACTATATATTTCCATCATTACAGATTTTAAACTGAATGATAAATTTTTTAATGACCTGCTCATGTTCGATGACCTACCACACACTGTCTTCATAAATCCATGGCATTATGGCATCAAAAGGGGTGAAATATATACCTTTGTGATCACTCACCTCGCAAAAGCTATTTTTGCCATTTATAACTCACGCAAGTTTTTACAAAACCAATAAATAATACAGTAACTTCGATTTTAGGGCTTCATCAACTCCATGTAATTTGAATCATGGCAAAAAGCTCCAGGCTTGGAGCTTCCATCACATAATATGGAAGAGCCATCTTCCGATTGGTATGGCATTGTCCACTCACCCATGATCAACCAGGCTGTGGATATTTACATAACTATTGTTGAGACTGAGTATCCTTTGCAAACAATGAATCACTTATGATGAACTGTCCACTGTCAGATTCTGTGCTGCTGTTTACTACTAACAAGTGAGAAATTTGACAGTGGACATTTTATTATACGTGATTCATCGTTTATGCAAGGATACTCGGTATCAACAATAGTTATGTAAATACACACAGCCTGGTTTGAGCCTGGGTGACTGGACAATGCCATACACACCAGAAGATGGTCCTTTCCATATCACATGTTGCAAGCTCCCAAGCTTGGAGCTTTTTTCCATGCTTCAAATTACATGGACTTGATGAAGCCCTAAAATGAAACTTCCTGAACATATGTAAAATCATCCTTGGTGAACTTCCCCTTTCAATGTATCTACAGTTGGTAACTTTATTATCATTTGCATATCCTTACATTTGCCGCAAGTTTGCTTAGCGTGATGACTTTAGCCTCTTAGATTACTTAGCCCTTGGATTACTATACAATTTTTATAATCATTTTCCATTACAATCAGAGTACATTTGCATTTTTGTTAGTATTTTATTTAGCGTTGATATTTACTTTACACTTACTACCATTACAGTATATTTTATTTACTCATTACATTACTCTTTGGATTTACTTCTTACATTTCTGCCATCAACAACCATTTACAATATATTGCCTGCTTGATTGTTCAGTGTTTATATATTGAATAAAATTTGTTTACAGTTAAAATCCATACTTGTCCCATGTCACTTTTTCCCCAGCTGTCAGCTACAAATACCAGGTGGCTATTCTTTAACATTTGAAGTGCAGGCACAATCAACAACTTCTCCTCTATGTCAGTATGTAGAGCTAACCCATTCAAACTCCCATATGGCCAAGAGTATATGCGCCAGTGAAAACTCTTCTTATAGGTTTGAGATTGCCTGTCTTTGAGTTTGTCTGTATGTATATGATATGATTGTGTGGGTGTGTGTACTGCAAAAACTCCACAGCCGCAGCACCTACCCATTTAGTATTTAATGTACAGGTGCACCCAGAGATAGAGTAGTTTTACAATGTGCCAGTTGTGATCCAGTGCCATTGGCGCTATTTTTTTTTAGAGTGAATGTCCAGAAAAATTGCTTCAAATTTTATGAAACGGTGTACACTGAGGTGATAATCTGTCAGTGTTATAATAGGATGCAAAAACGTTTAGCAACATGCTGTCACTTAATTACTAATTGACTTATTTGATGACCTTTTGTAATTAGAATGGCAGCCGAGATTGGCTTTAGATTTTCACCACCATGGTATGGACCAACCCCATTGTTTTCTGTAGTAAAGTCAGGCCTTTAAACAAAGAAAGACTGTATATCCTGAATGACTGCACTATATTTGATGACACTTGCTGCAGATATTTATTATACAAAGATTTAACAGTCAAGAAAGGCACTTAGCAGTATCAATAGCTAACTAGAAAGCATTTGCAAGCAAAAGCGAAGTTCCAGAGACCAGAGCAGCGGAAGAAAAGAGAATGTGTGACAAAGATTGGTGCAGAATGAAAGAGTGCTTGGGATTTTAATATGCAAGCACGTACCTATAGTGAGGGCTGATAGCGGTAACAACAGAATACAACTAAAAGCAAGGCAGTCCAGGGAATTACAGTACACAGATTACAAATGCCTACATGTACGGTAAAAACGCAACAGATACATACGGGGGCGACAACGCACGGAAATGAATATCAAACGAGAGGAGACATCGGACCTAGGCCGTTGAAATTGAAAACTGAGGCCACATACATTTACATTTTATTGAAAGCAATTAAACGCTTCATCTGTTAAGAATTTTTACCACTGACTAAAACAATTTCCATTCCTATGTTGCTGTTTTCACAAGATACTGACCGTTTTATCTTGGAAAGTTCAGTTGCTTTTACGTGCAGCCAACTATGAGAGTGCGGTGACAGACAGTTCACTATGCTATGCCTAGCTCTGCCTATATGCATGGCAGGGCTGTGTGTAACCAGCATTAAACGGCCTCCCACCACAGCCCTGCAGACTGATATAGAAAAAACCGCTGGTGGCTCCTCAGAAATACGGCGGGCAGTTTCTCCGCCGAAAACAGCCGATTTTGAATCAAAACTTGCATTGATCTTTGTTTTCGAGCACACCCACCTCGCCTAGGTACACGATGTGCCCAGCCGCGCTTGTAAACTTACACAAAGCCTACTTTTCTCTCTCTATGCGAGGGAAGCGTTCGTATCCGCCGCCATTGTTAATCTCATTCAACCCATGAGCACTCGGGCGAAAACCAGCGTGAGTCTAAACCATATGGAAGGCGTATGACGTAACAGTATAGCGCCACGTACGGCGAGTATTTAGAGAAAAATAAAAAGCAAAAAGCAACAAAAAACAAAGCGAAAGAAAGCTAGAATTATTAATAGCTGAACGCAATATGATAGTTGTGCAATGCAAAATGAAAAATAAATAAATAAACAAACAAGAAATGCCCGTAAAACCCGTCCGAGGTGAGCGATGATGTCATAAGCGTGTCGCAATGCATTCTGGGTAATGAAGGTAAAATTTGTGTATAGCATGTTCTATGGTAGTAATACCGGAAATAGAGAAAGAAAGAAAGAAAGAAAAGAAGAAGGAAAGTGAGCAAAAACTAACAGTTCCAGAGCTGGACTCTGGAACTAATTTTGTAAGTCTCTTCTGTACAGAACATGGGATTTTAGGCTCATATCTGACCTACTGATTTTTTACATCAAGAGCCATTTCTCAGACATGCCTGGACCAAGATCCAACAAGATCCAAGATGCTGTATTCCAGTAACATCAGAAGTTAATTCCTTGCTGTGTATGTTGTGTGTGAATATAAAGCAAACTGAAAATCAAATACCAAGGTTTTATTTGCAACTATACAGTTTATACATAAAATTTTACTCAGAAACAATTCTTATAAATTTTGTGATAAAAAGCAAAGTCACCAATACCACACACCAAAAGTCTCCAATAATCAGGTAACGGCTAGAATGTACAAAATCTTATTTGTCATGATAAAAACTTTCATCGCCTGTACTGACTTGTATAGGCAAGAGTATGATGAAGATTTTTACATCACAGAATTGGGTTGATGTAAATTATGAAACACATTGATAGAAAAATTCAACAAAGGACAAGAAAGTAAAGCATATACAACTAACATTTAGCAAACACTTCCATGTCAAGACTAATATTGAGAGTTATAAGAACTTTGATGTCCGAACTTCAATAGAAATAAAATGACAAACGTATAAATTCATGCAGACTGGAAAACCTAGACAACTGTTAAAACTAACCGTCACTCGATGACCTAGTCCTAATATTTCCCAATGTCTTCACCAAATCTAGTCATAATAATACAGTTTTCTTCTACACTTACCTTCCCACTGTACCATATTCCTAAACTGTGAAGTTCACTTCATGATAGTATTTGCATGTTATTATTGATATGGCATTTCGCCAGATAACGTTGAATAAAAACGAAAACACTCGTAGAAATAACTACTGAGGGCGTTATTCATAAACACCCTAATCGACAACCATTTCAGTACCATGCCATGCCAGTACCTGAAATTTACGCAACACACGAATGAGAAAGCTTACAATATTAAAAAAGAGCGATTCGACCCAACTGTAGCCTCTGAAGGCTACAACAGATTCCAAAGCAAACTTACCAGACTTGAAGATTGTTACTGAAAAAGTGTTAGCTAAAAGTTACATTTCTCGAGTCATATGTAGACGAGTCGTTTTGTCCTTACTCAAATATTGGCAAAACGTTATTCAGACAGTTTCAAAAACTTGAACTAGTACTACGCGAGTTTCGAATCACAAAGAAAAGTAAACAAGAGTATGTTTCATTTGTCATGAAGGAAATTGAATCTACACCATTGTTTAAAGGGAAGTCTCAATGAAAATAATGTGCACTAAAATTCACCAAAACACTGAAAATTGCTACAGCTTTAAAGTTCTACAGATCTCACAGTTGTCGTAGGCTCACGCATTGCACGTTTAGTCCTGCGGTTACACCCAGCGCCCTCTACCCATGAACTTGTGTCCTGCCACACTGCCTGCCACATGCTATGTAATTCATGACAAAGTCAGATAAGCAGTGCTGGCTCCCTCATTTATGTCTTTCTCAATAACTATTGTGTGGAAATATTGCCATCTGAGATCAAAAGAGACATCACCGGATGTACAGGTAGGTTCAGGTGGGAGCAGAATATTGTACTCAGTATGCCAGACACCCAGATCACGTCAAAATTGTATACATTTGTACCTTTAAATTGTTCAAAATAGCTCATCTATGTCATATTTGTGCCCAATAAGTGAAGCGTCTGTCACAAATATCACGCTGGCCTGGGCCTTGCTTGTCAAAGACGGAAACCGAACTTGATTGTGATTCACCTTTGTCAAAGTTCCTGAATTTTCTGAGTGAAAATTATCAAAAAATAACATCATTTGGGCCGTAAATTTACTCTAGACATGAGGCGACATCAGCATAGAATAATATTCTACAAAAACTATCTTTCTGAATGTGAAAAAATATATGTTTTTGGAATGTAAACGTGATGTAAACAGTGCAATCGTTAGTAGTCACGCTTGAGTGATAATCGGAAAATCACTTCACGCCAAATGTTTTGACAGAAATGCAATATTTTGATGAAATGCAGACATACACATCATCTTGGTGTTTCTGTCTACTTAGAAAATACTGTGATGTGTTTGTCATGTATCCCTCTAACACAGATTCTGTCTCGGCTGACTGCAATGTACCAGGGTCTGAACACTTCACCTTGGAATAGATGACATCTCCACGTTCCATCTCCACTCCACATCGAAATCCTATCATTGAGGTGATCACAAACATAAACATTGTCAGCGCCATCAACAGCGATGCTGTGTGGATAGGACAGCTGACCATCACTGTTACCGCGGTGACCATATTTGTACAGGTAATTGAAATCAGCATCAAAACACTTGATGCAGTGATTGTAACAGTCAGACACCATGATGACATCCCTACTGTTGACAGCGACAAAGCCAGGCCAGTTGAATGGTGTATGGCCATGACCTAGTGGACCACCCAACTCTTGAACAAAGTGACCATTCTTGGTGTACTTGAGTAATCTATGACCTTTAACATCAGTGACCAAAACAAATTCTCTCAAGAGAGCTATGCACCAGGGATTTGTGTCTCTAGGTAAAGTAATTATTCTTATAACTTTATTATTTTGATCACAAACAATAATTTGCAAATTATTGTCATCAAGTATGTAGTAGTGGTTGTCCTGAGAGACTGCTACAGACTGTGGCTTGAATGGTTTTGCAAACTGACCGCTGAAACTTCCTAGCACCTTTTCACATGTGTAGTCTTTGTTCAGTATCTGAACAATGTTGTTTCCCTTGTCACACACCAGAAGTTTGTCATTGTGAAATGTTAAACCACATGGATTGTTGAACTTCTGTCCTGGACTAGGGCCTTGACCCTCCAGTGTGAATTTTGACCAGCCATCTGTAAGGTCAAAGGTTAAAACAAGCACATCAGCAGAGTGGAATGTCAATTGCCGTGTAACAAACTGTTCTCACAAAGACAGCATGAAAGTGAAGTAGATATCAACACAAATCAAAGTGTATCAAAATGGCTATTCAAGAAGGTAAAGTAAATGCTCATTTTTGTAATTCCATACTTCAGTGTCCTTTTACCATCGCAACAATGTAAATTTGTGTAAAAGTTGCTTTTTCAACATGTAGAGAATAGAATAGAAATGCCATCTTACTACATGTACTATGGATATATTTCTTTGACTTTTGTGTGGAACGCTAAAACGTTTGGGTAATCAAAAGTCTTGAATTGGGACCTTGACCTGTCACACTTAATTTTCTGCAGCTGACCACAGGGTCAAAAAGAGGTCAAAGGTCAAAACCGGCAAATCAGTAGTGTGAAGCTGTGTTTGCTGATGGTTTGAAATTGTACGCAGAGATGTTGATACATATCAAAGTTCAATATGAAAATTCAACAGAGCAAATCCTAAACTCAACTGAATTTTGCAATTTCCTATTTTACAGTGTTTTGCCATGGCAACAATAAATATCTGTGGTACTTTAAATTATCTCACTCAGAGTGTAAGAAATACCATCCCTTTTACATTAATACAAAGATTTTTTGCAACACATATATTATGATACATTTCATATCATAATCATATCTCTGAAAGTTTGATGGAAAACTAAACCTATTGGTCATTAAACTATTGTCCTGGATTTTCTTTGTCCAGTTTACCATAAGGTCACAGGTCAAAAGAAAATAAACATAGTGAAATTGAAATACATATAACAATAAGCTGTTTTTGCTGATGTAGCTTTAAATTGATAAAAGATATTTGTATAAATCAAACTGCAGCACAATGGCAATTTAATAGGGACAATTTGAATTTTCCTAATTTTTGTTATTTTGACATTTTAATGCCTTTACCATGGCAACAACATTCATGTGTAATTCATAAAATTAACTTTGTCAAAGAAAGAAATGCCATTGTTCTAACTTAGAACTCATTAGTTTTGGAACAGATACAACTCCATGAGTTCACATGATTAAGGAAGCCCATGCTGCCATGGCAACACTTTTAGATTTCAGCTTAAAATTAAAAATTTACTTATATTTCTCTTTTGAGTAGTGTTCAAGTCAAAATTCTTCCACTAACCTTTAGGAATGATAGCAAACTTTATAACTTTAATTAACTGATTCATTCATGTGACAGGATATGAGAGATAAGGGGACAAGAGAAATGTAACTTCGGTTCCCAGATCATTCACCAATATTCCCCAACACTAGCAAAGATACTTCAGTCTCAACGTGCATTTTATCAGGACAATTTATAATTAGCTCCCATATGGCCATACATGTATGTGCCATGGAAGCTATTCTTATAGGTTGGAAAAATATCCTGTCTGTCTGTATGTATGTGTGTGCATGTATGTATGTATGTATGTATATACGTATGTATGTATGTATGTATGTAGTATGTATGTATGTATGTCTATCTCTATGTATCTATCTATCTATCTATCTATCTATCTATCTATCTATCTATCTATCTTTATCTATCTATGTATTTATCTTTGTATCTATCTATGTATGTGTGTGTGTGTTCGTCCTCTGCAAAAACTAAACCGCAGCACCTACTCAGTATTTGGTGTACAGGAGCACCCAAGAGCGGAATGTGAATTTCTTCAAATGTATATGTCAGTGTCAAAAATATGCAAATCAGGGAAAAAAGAAAAAATCCTGCAAATTGCTAAAACTCTGTAACCGTTGGTCAGATTAGGTTGAAACTTGGTATGCAGGTTTCTTTAGGTATTCTAAATTAGATCACCGGTTAAGTTTGCCATGTTTGTATTTTTGGCTAATTTTTATCAGTTTTTAGTAAAACAATTTGCTGCTCTGAAACAGCTTGTCTGATTGCTTTTAACGTTTGTATCCATGTTTCTCGGGATGACCTCAGTCAAGTTTGTATAAATTGTGGTGAAATTTTCATATTTGTAATTTTGAAGATATTTTTCCATATTTGGTCGATTTTTTTTCTCCAAGAGTACTCGTCTGAGAGCTTTGATATTTGGTATACAGGTTCATGTATTCAAATTCTCAAGAAATCTGCAATTTTGTATTTTGGGGCATTTCTCTTCATTTTTGGTAAAAATATATGTTTCTCAAAAACTACTCATTTGATATTTGGTATACAGGTTCCTTGGGTCTACCTTAATATGATATATTGAAATTAGGATGAATTACCTGTCTGATAGCTTTAATATTTTAGTCAGGTCGACCTGAAGTGGGCTATCAAAGATTTCCTCTTTCATCAACACATGTGTCACAAAAAGTTATTCTCTAGATCCTTGAGCTGTTAGGTTGCTTGTTTTAAATTTTCAGAGAAATGTCTTCAATTTTGTATTTTTGTAAAGTTTTTCCTAATTTTTGGCAGAAAAAATGACAGAAACAATCCACGGTATTGATTTGAAATTCGGTCTGTAAATCCGTACAAACTTTTCATACATATATTGCTATGTCCGAATAAGATGAACAATTGTGATAGAAAAAATTTATTTTCCCTTTTTTGTTCTTAGTAAACAAATATCTTTACACAGCAACCACTTCCGATGCTGGTTTTAATTTTTGCATAAAGGTTAAATTAGTTGGTAGTGCCATAGAATATTCAGATTGTGTTGATACGAACAAAATTAATATTTGAAAACAATTTCTTATTTTTGGCAATTCATACCTACAGGAACTAAGAGTACATAATTTGGTGATTTAGTAAGCTTGTGATATGGTAAACTGTTTTTAGTGTTGAAATGCGGTAAAAAATCATTAGAAAGCACTGTGCAGCTGAAGGTGATAATTTAGCAGGTTTAGTCTCCAACATGTATATTCAAAAATGTTTTCAATGTTTAAGAGTATCAAGGTTGTAAATAGTTCAAAAAACTTCCTGCCATCTGGTCATTGTATCTCTTTATGAAAACATGGTCGATACCAAGGGGTGGACCATTTGATATCCTGGGGGGGGGGGGTAAATGGGGTGTATCAAAATTTTGTTCAAATGCATCTGACTATGAATATCATGAGCTATGGGCCATAGAAGCTATTAAATATCCTACATACACTCACTCTCGCTTGCCAAATGTAATTAACTGTGGGCAAAGTGTCATTGACTGTAGGTTTCATACATTTTTTAGGTGTCAAAATTCAATAACACACTGACCCCCTATTTGGCATTTCAAAAACATGGTGACCCCCCCGATCACCAAAGTCAAAAACTGGGTGACCCCCTCCCATGAATCCCCCTGGCTGAAGAAACTGACCAGTCCCTAAGTTTGCATAGATATGACATAAGGTGTAAAAATGTCTAAATATGTAGAACTATCAAAATAAGGTACTCGATCAAGCTGAAATAGTGTATTGTGTCTATATAGCACCTCTAGCAAGGTAGGATTCGGCTGGACACAAGGATTTTGATTGTGTTTGTGGCTGCACCACATGGCACACAGTGTCTACTTCACAGTCTTACTTTGATTGGAGTTAAAAGAGTAACCAACCTACTGTTGTTTTTGGCATAATCTGAAACACTAATCTGCATCAATAAATTTCCAGCAAGGTCCTGTCTTCCTACAGAGTAGTGTGCTGTCAACTTATATTTTAGAATGGTTATAAACAGCAGCACTATGAATGTAGCTTACTACCTCAAACAAGTTTAACAAGCTAAGAATTACATTAAGGAGGAAATGTAAATTCTTTTTCAGTCTGTTCAATTTTATCTGTATGAATCCCAGAAACATTCACTTAGCCCTTTCAGATCACCATATGTGAAAAATCCAGTCAGAGTATCAACAGTTGTATTGTATAGATGTTAACATCGTTCAGTACACTTACCTGATGGACCTTGCATAGCACAATATGGCCTGAGAATTGACTGCTTGGTTTTAGTAGCCTTTGATTCTCTCTTTGTCACCTGGACTTCTTTTCTCGGCTGACGATGTTTGGCTCGTACTACAAGTGGCTCAGAAGGCTCTGTCTGTTTCTCTTAACAACACCAAGTTCTCGTCCTCCAATCACTTCAAGTCCAGTGTTACCAGTTTGTATAGTCACAATTCTCTCTTCCCTCTGCACCTGGAGTTGATTGGGAGTGACTGTCTCCACGCTATCTCCATCTTTCCTCTCTACGTCAGATTTTTTGTTTACCTGCACACATACATAAAAATAATTAGTTCCTACGACAGATCAATAGCTTTAGGTGCTTTTTAAGAACCGTGCATGCCATATTGAGCTCTGTTCACTGTAGCAATAACATCTTGCATAAGTTTATGCTTATTGGAACAAAAAAAACTTTGACTGAAATCTGGTGCTACTGGTACCTAGAAAAGCAAGCACTCAACTATCAGTTTTAACTTGAATAAGTAGGGAATTTTGTAATGTCAAAAGATGTCACTTAGCTCAAATTGCCACAAATGATATTATTTAGCATTACAAATACAAACTGTACAGTATTGTACCACAATTACATTGTGGAATTAAATTGACTGTTGTAATGACTGGTGTCCAAAGTTATAGTAAAATGTGCAAAATCTGATTCCTCACATTTTCTGAACTAGGGATTATATATATATATATATATATATATAATATATATATATATATATATATATATATAATATATATATATATATATATATATATATATATATATATCTTCGTGTGTGTTTTATATCTGTTTATATGTTGTGTCTGTTTTGCTGGCTGCCTGTCTTTCTGTATATACTGGTATGTCACAATTGATTCTATCTAATAATAAAGCACTCAGTAACTCAGTTGTTACCAGTACATGTACTGAAGGCTTTAAAATCAGGTAAAACATCTTTATACACAACCAACAACAAACTCAACACATTTTCAGTGAAACAATTTCATGACCTGTGAAAACTAATAAACAAGGTGTATCCTAAGAAAGGACTGAGCCAAAACGGAGCCAACGGAGCCAACGAACCCGAACGGGGCCACGAAGACCTTAAATGGTTGACTCTGATACCTAACCGGGGCCAAACGGGACCAAAAGTCCTCTAAATCGACTGTATCGACGACGTCTTTCAGGTCTTTCCCGTGATTGACTACTGAACCAGAATCGGAATCAATTTTTTGAAACCAGATTTGCGGAACGGAATGAGCGGAACGGAACGGAACGGACGGAATAGCCACACCAAATACAAAATTAGTTTCTCTTAATAAGAGTCCATTATTTCGCCCACAGAATTTTTGAGCGGAAAAGAATGGAATTTAGAGAGACATTTTGATTAAAATAAAATATATCATTTATTCAACTCTACAGGTAAGTCACCTTAATTTTGAAGTTTCCAAAATGAAAATTTTGTCAAATACCACAGGAAACGAGGTTGTAATTTCAATTTGCAGCTATATCTAAATTTAAAACTAACCCCGAGAATCATGCCTTATAGAGGGCAGTACAAGCCCAAAAGAGGGCGTGTCTATGGCCAACATGTAGTTGTGCACTCTGTTTGTACGATCGTGAAACAATAATTGTATGTGCACGGCATACAATGACAATTAAGGGTTGTAAACACTACCTGCCTTCAAAAACTGATCACAAAGGAATGACTTAAATTACAAAACGACCGTAGTTTTATGTTAACGCGTTGATCGACTGTGTATGTAAGTATGAGTGATGCCTCTTGTATGTATTACTGATGTCCTTTAACCTAGTTGTTTGGTCAATCGATAGATTGATTTGAGCCCCACGTTTTTTACTGAGCATGCTAAGGGGAGAATCATTTCATTTCTGAAGGAGGGGATGGGGAATATTGTCATCCCCCCATGGAGAATGATAAAATAATTTGCTGCAAAACCCCAAAGCGAGAAATTCCATGCTGTTCCGCTCAAAAATTCAGTGGACGAAAAAATTGACTCTAATTAAGTGAAACTATTTTTCTTTTGGTGTGGCTATTCCATTCCGTTCCGTTCCGCTCATTCCGTTCCCCAAATCAGTGTTAGCCGAGCGCCCCTGCCGTTAGGAGTGCAGGCTTTTCGGCAGTCCCTCTATTAATGGACTTTGATCATGAAGCAATGAGGAATAAAGTGCCGTGCTCAAGGACACAACACCATAGCCATGCCGGGGCTCGAACTCACCATCCTGTGATCGTGCGTCCACTGCTCTAACCACTGGCCCATGATGCCAGTCTGACTCTTTTGCCTTGCTAAACCAAACTATAAACGGGCTTTTTCAATGCCAACACATCTTTTAAAAAAGAACTGTCAAAAAACAAAATGGAACATACACAAAAACACGACAACTGAAAAGACAACAAACATATAACAAAGCTAACAAAGGAGATTGCAGACGGGAAAAACATTATATGATCAAAATAACAAAAAAGTCGCAATATAAAATCAATATTGAGCACTGTTACAAACTATTATCTCAGATTCATAAAATGAATTATAACTCATCCGGACACACAAAGTCACAAACATCGATGTCAATGTGCTTAGCAATTAGGCTAAGGCTTACAATTCACTCTGACAACTAATCATCCAACATGAAACAAACTCTTATATGATACAAACGAGTGCACCCGGAAAAAGGACCTTAGATACATTATGTAGAATAAACATACATACACACATACATACATACATACATACATACATACATACATACATACATACATGCATGCAGCAAAGAACACAACTAGAAAACTCTTTGGAAGCTTCGAAAATGCCTCTTTTCAACATCCCCATCAGGAACACAAAAAAATATCATGACGTTCGCAGAACGTATAGCGTTGCAAATGCTATCCAAAAACAAGAATATAACAATTAAACCGATAAAGGAAGGGGAACAGCAGTTCTTGACACTGGTGATTTAAACATAGGAGAATGTCAACGACAACTGGTCGATCACTGATGCAACACAAAATTAACAACAGAGGTAAACGGATGACTCAAATAAAACCACAACATGCAACAGAACATACAGCAACAAAGCCGATTTTGCACGGACAGTCATCTGAAAGAATATCGCTTTTTGTCCGAGAGTCAAAGATTTTCTTCAATTAAAGGAAAAATGGAATAAAACAGTAATTTTAAAAGTAAAAGTGACAACATTAAATTTTCGTTACACTTTAAATCAACAACCTCACAAACTGAAAGTAAAGTTGCTGGAAAATAAATGATACCTCAAGCTCACGGTCGGTGTTGAATGGCACCCTCGTATAGACACTGCAATGGTCAAAGGTGTGATGTCCCGGGATACGCGTTTTGTGGCAGTTTTACACTTTTGAAGTTATAACTTTTGGTCCGATTTGACCCCGGTCAAGTATCAGAGTCAACTATTTAAGGTATTTGTTGCCTCGTTCGGGTTCGTTTGCTCCGTTGGCTCCGTTTTGGCTCTGTCCTTTGTTAGGATACAGCCATGAACAACTCAATATAAAATGTTTCAAAAATGCCTTCCCTGCTAGTAACATACCTTGTTTGGTCAGATGATTTCCTTTGACAACACCAAGATCAATCTGTAAACAGTCAGGATTTTCTGTAAAAGCGAGGTCACTGTCACTTCACCACAAGGTACATTGGTCAGATCATCATAGTGGTGCTGTTGATCTTTCATCTGTTTTTGCGCTGTCATGATGTCTACAGCTCCACCAAAAGTCAAGAGATGGTTCAGATATGAAAGCATACTTTCTGCACTGGCAATTTTATGTTCCAGAAGTTCTATATTTGCATCATTCTGTTTACACTTTAGTATGTAGATATCATCAACTTGATCCAGCATTTTCATTTGTTGCTTGTTAATTTCATCAATTAATTTTTTACACAACTTATTAATTTGTTGTTCAGCTTTGGACTGTTGACATCCAGGTCTTGTCGAACACCACATTCTCTATCCTTTCGTAATTTTAAATCACCAACTTTCTGAGCAATTTCAGTGAGTATGCTTTCATATCTGGCATATACTTCTCCATTGCTGACTCTAGTGATATCATCTTATGATCTGGTGATGGGTGGTCAACGACTGCACACTTATGACATATTGGCATTTGACAGGTATCACAGTAGAACTCTAATTTAGTACTACGGTGATTGCCACAGAATCTTGGCTGAGTCATTCTGAAGTGCTGTGTTGACATCTTCTCATTGTATTCTGCAATTGTCATTGGTTCATGATCTTGCAAGATTCTCACTACTTTATGGGTTTGTATGCAGGCATTGCAGTAAAAATGTCCACCACAGTCACCACACCAGTACTTTGCTGATTTCGTACACCCTTCACACACCGTATCACCGATCCTTAGGCTTTGAGGCTCAGGGACATTGCTGCTGATAACCTCCAAAAGGTCATTCATAAATCGATTGTTGGTGATAGCTGGTACCCCTCCAGAGGGTAAAGGCCATTGATTCTTGCAGGTGGGACATATCAGCTGACCATTGTTTACGCTGACCCATTCTGTGAGACAATGTTCACAAAATGTGTGATGACAAAGCAGTATTTTCGGTGACTTGAAACGCTCCATACAAATTGCACACAGCAATACCTTGTCATCAATGTCAGTCAACAGTTTTTCTCTGGAGTCTAACGATGAAGCCATAACTGTATTTGGTCAGCGTCACTGAAAATGATAAAAAATTGATCTCATGTACAAATTGTGTTGCAGATATCTTTACGAATATCTTACAGTTCATTTTCTTGAACAACTTTTCATACTACATGCAGCTAAGTTTCACTATCAGCATGGCATACATTAAGGTCTATAAGTATGAGAATTTTTGGCTACTTATTCGCATACCTATCAACTGAAATCAGTATCTGAGATACATACAGTAGTTCAGTTACCCACACCGTGTGCTTTTGAAATTGTATAAGTTATGTTGAAAATCTTCTCAATTATCCTAGCCATTTTTTTGTGTTTTGTGTTTTATGTCTCTATGGCATGCATTTAGGTCACCTTTGTTAATTTTAGCAATTAATTCCCGGTTACCATGCATGTCAAAATCTGCATACCTACAATTGCTAGAATAATAAATTGGATATCCATATCGTGCTTTTAAACATTATCCTGTACGTTTTTTCCAACATAATGATATGGTGAAAATCTTAATCATGTGTTTGTATATTTCTCTATCTACATGTATGTATGACTGGTGATTGGGTGTGTCGTTCCATAACAGTTAACAGTGTAATATTGAAACACTCATAAAATTACTATATATTGACCCATGGAATATCTGTTGAGTCAAACTTGTACCTCTTGCAAATGTAGAATACTTAACATACAGCTGTTTGTTTTTACAGGAAAGTTGCAGTGAAGTAACACCTGAAACACACGAGTATCCATACAAACTAATACTGGCATCATATGTACACTGTCCATCCCTCACAGTACGTGGCCTTCAACAGACCACATATTTCTTTTCCTTCAGTGACACATATTCAAAACTCAAACCTTGGATGTGAAATGCATAATGTACATTTTGAAACTTACCTTAACTTTTCGTGTTCGACCAACTCCTACGTATCAAAAAGTTCAAGTTTAGAAAGAGCACAAGTGACTCCCGAATCTTCCACTGAAAAAA
Source organism: Ptychodera flava (assembly GCF_041260155.1). Classification (NCBI taxonomy): domain Eukaryota; kingdom Metazoa; phylum Hemichordata; class Enteropneusta; family Ptychoderidae; genus Ptychodera; species Ptychodera flava. The sequence continues at coordinate 12,110,606 of NC_091949.1, read as the reverse complement.
TACAGTATTCTGATTAGCATATAATGGACATGCACGTATCAGCAGGACTGTATGATGTACCCTAACCATAACCTTAGCACAACAAGCCTTTTCATGACAGCTTCCCTAGCAACAGAAGATGGACCCTCTACTGCTGGTTACATATTTACCAGATATGTTGGCACATTAACAGGCCATGGTGATGTGTAAATTCAGTAAACAATGAAAGACTATTGATCATTTAAATTAACTTCAAACAGTAACATTCTCTTTGTTAAAATTCTTATGAAATGTGCAATTTTTAATTTGGGATTTCAAAAATAGCTGATAGGATTGAATTCAAATGAAGTACATCGAATAGTGTGGACAATGTGCCACTTTGTCATGTGCTTCACTAGTCAATGAAACCCCAATGTGAAATAATACTCATCAGTTCTCCTCATTTTTAATTTCACATCCCAGGTGAATCATATTAGTTGAAGACTACGCTGGAGAAAAGTGAATTACTAGTCACGATATGCCCTTTGGTTGTATTTCAAACCCGGTACAAAATTCAATGTACCTTTGGTTTTTAAACTATGAATCCAGTGATATACAGGGGGGTCACCTTAAATTTGAAAACTGCAAAGGGGGGGGGGGTGTCATGTATTTTTCAAACAGCTCAGAGGGGGGGTCACTTAATTTTCATAAGTATCCGTCCCGTCAAAAAGCAGTTTCAGTGTTCAGAAATATTCTGGGAGATAAAAATGATTCGCTGCATGATTTCATTCTCTGAAGTCATTTAACTGTAAATCTGAACAAAAGTATAATTATCTGTCACATGCACATCTTGCCTTGGCAATTCTGAGGCTTGTCTTACTCTAAATTGAGCTCACTTAGGGCAATGAACAATTCCTATTACTTACATATTAGACTAGAAACGTGTTAGTGAATATGACAGGTTCCCCAGTGTTGTGTAGCTGGAAATTTAATGTAGAAAACTAAATTGAAAAACAAACACTACATCTGAGGTCTCTGCAAAGCAAATTTTGGGACTTGAGAAGATGACATATGTCAGGGAAATTACTTAACAGTGAACTGTAGACTACTATTACCATGAAAAGTGAAATTATACTCTTTGGTGAAATTCAAATATAAATATTGTTGTCAAAATCTGAACTTTCAAATACCCTATTTAAATCAAGTTCATTTGCATCAATTGTCAAACACCTATAAAAACACAAATTAATTTAGTTTAGCATTGTAAAAAAGTTATTCATAGTTTTCTCATAGACTCCAACTTATAGTGAATCATCATTTCGGGGAAATTAAAAAATCCAATTTCTTGCCACATATCCATTGTAACCACCCCATTCTAATCAAGTACAGTAATATTAATAATCAAGAGTACATAAATACACAGATTACCTATTTTTGTGTCGGAAAAATATTATCCATAGGTTCTCATAGACTCCCATGTACAGTGAATCTACATTTCGGTGAAAATCCAAAATTCAATTTCTGGTGAACATATCCATTTGTTACCACCCAGTCTAATCAAGTATATTGATATTAATAATAGAGAATACATAAATACACAGCTTTACCTATTTTTGAATTGGAAAAAAAAATAATCATAGTTCCTTCATAGACTCCTATGTATAGTGGATGAACAGTTTGAGTAGTTTGAGTGAAATTCCAAAATCAGATTTCCTGTACACATAATATGCACCTTTAACCATCATATTCTAATCAAGTACAAATATGTTAATTATTCAACGTCTGTATGTGCACAAGTATAGCAAGTTTTTCATCGGAAAAAAATTATTCACAATTTTATCATAGACTCCCATGTATAGTGGATGAACATTTTTGGTGAAATTCTAAAGTCAATTTTTTGTCCACATACCAGTTGTAACAACCATATTCCAATTAAGTACATTTATGTCAATTATCAAATATCTATAAATGCATAGATATAGTTTTGTATTGAAAAAGTATTACATAGTTTTCTCATAGACTACCATGTATAGTGAATCAATATTATCAACAGCTGATTATCAATTAAATCCAAATATCAAAATTTTGTACACACACGCTTGCGCAAAAATATTGCAATCCACCTGTAATTTCTATCTAATCCCTTGAGGGGTAGTTTCAAATTATAGCAAGTCAGAAGGGGAAATTTGAACATAAACAGCTTGTGAGTTTGTAAGGGGGGGGGTCATTTGAAAAATCTGAGCATTTTTTTGGATTCTATCACCCCCTCTTAGAGGTGTTGTGTGCAGTTTACGCAAGCAAAATGGGGGGGGGGGGTCGGGTCATGAAATTTTGTCATCTTAAAAGGGGGGTCATCAATTTTTTGGTGCAATGGGTAGGGGGGTTCACTTATTTTGACTGATGCGTAGGAAGAATTTGCCGGCCCACCCCGGCCATAATAACTGAACGCTCCCTAATTGATCTGGCGTCAAATGGATGTTTGAGTGTACACTGACTTAAGTCTTTGTTTTGCCATCAAAGTTTAACAACAGATGATTTTGTTGTGGATTTTTTTAATATTCTGTAAATGAATATATTACAACATATTAGATATATGATATACTATATACAATTTTTTTTAATCAAATACAGAATCTGATTCAGTTGGCCTTTCAATGGTTGTCTACACTAGTGTACCATTTGCACAGGAATATATGAAAACCAGGAGATATGAAGTCGAACCACTTGTGATGAGGCATTGAAAGGACGTTTTCCAGATTTGCCAGAACCTGCTGATATTAACGTCTAGGACGGCAATATTCACAGGTGAGATACTGCAGTGTTTTTTTAATAACTTCATAAAAACTGAAATGGCGAAAAAAAAAGTTGTATGTTTAATTCAGAAAGTGTGTATTCATTACACGATTTGCTGTCTGTTCATGGTTGAATTTTCAGTGAACTGAGACTTTTTCCTGTATTTAGTATTATCATGTATTTCAAATATTCATGAAGGCCTTCTTCAATATGTGTTGCAGGTATTGAAGGGGTCAAAGGTCGACAAGGAACTGTGGTTGTTCAAGGAGACTCCATCTTATATGGTCCTGCTGGCCGGACCTGCATTCACACACTTCAACTTTGATGGCTATATATTATGAGCTGTAACGCTGACTGAGAAACTTGTGGCCTTTCTGAAATCAACTAGTAAACTATGATGCTACATTCAATTTTAGAAACTCTCACAGTGGTTCATAAAACTTATGAATTGCTGTCTCAGTCAATGTATAGTCCAACTTAATTTTGCTATCATCCAACAAAAAGAACTGAATGAAAAGATTTATTTATGTAAAATTACAACACCTTTATTACTATTATTATTATCATTATCATTAATTCTTCATTCAGATAGAAAATAATCAATGGCAAAACAAACAAATACATTAAAATTGCCTACTTGAAATACTCCAGAAAACGCTGTATGATAACACTGATAAAGATAAAATGGTAATGACTAACATGTAACGTGAGAGATGGAATCTACGAAGAAAAATCAAGATTTTCTTGTTTTAAACCCGAACTGGTGATCATCAGTGGTTAACAGACAATCCATGAAGCCATTTAGGCATACTCTCTCAGAAACTCTTGTATCAACAGTTACTGTTCTAGCAACTCGGCAATAATTATATTTGTCAAAATGTCGCCAAGCACCTGGATTGTTTGTAATTGGAACGAAAACTGTGGTCACTTGTTGCTAAGGAACAACACCATAAATTAAAATGGCTGTGACTAAAAATGAAAAAGAACATAGACTCTAGGATGAGAAAAATTCAGGCACCCAGGTGTTATCCAATCAGTACCTGAAGACACACCGGTTTTTAAGTTTTGAATAAAATCAATTATTTCTTCTTGGTACACCTCAGTCACCACACAACTTGTCGGGAGAAATAAAATAAATTATTTGCCGTTTTTGTCAAAATTGTTTCATAATGGCTTTTCCACATACAATATCAGTATCAGCAGCAGTATGACTAACTAATCGATGATGATGGAGCTGGTGTTCTAACTTTATGCTTAGCCATCTCTTGAATCTCACTCTTTAAACTTTCAGACGAGGCATTTGAACCCAGTTCTTTGTGTGAATGTACAGTTTATAACTCAGCATATATCTATGACACTTCGGATATTTTAGAGTGACAATTTTACAGACCTACTGACCTGACTGTCTATATCAATTGGAAGTTAATGGATTTTTCACTTATACTATACAGACAAATGCAGTGTGATTGCAACACTTGTGAATGAACTTTTTCAAGGAAAAAATATAAATCAATCTTCGAAGTAGAGAACTTGAAAATAATTTCAGAAAAAGGACTATTATTTAATTACCTATATTGGAAAAAACAGACATGGATAAGCACATCAGAAGACCCGGTTTTATGAAGCTTGAGACAGTGCTGCTCTGGGCAGATTTAGATAAAGGAAGCTGAATTCGAAGTTTTGGACTATGATTACCATGGGTTTCACAATCATCTAGATCAAACAGCTCTTCTTGTGAGTTCAACCTATCTACACTGATCTTGAATTGAAATTCACCTCTAGAGGGCATACTACATGTTACGGTGTTGGTTGATGCCTGATTTGAAAGGGTGTAGTAGCCATGATAATTTACCCTAACTTTGATGTCATCACAAATTTCCATATCAGTCTCTCCGGAAGAAGAAATGTTCAATAGAAGACAGAAATCATCACCTGGTGCCGTATCAGTGTCTAAAAACTTTCCTATACCACAAACAGAAAATATGTTGTGCTGTTTTGATAGGCTAAGTACCTCTTTAGGTTTCAATATACAACTTTCACTTCTACCACTGATACCGATACCTTCAGAACTGAAGTACACGTGACCTACATTGTTGTCTGAATAGGCAATTTCCCACAATCTTTGTCGAACTTTTTCATTTTCTGTGGAAAGAGTGTCCCATAGAATGTTGAATTTTCAATGGCATGCCGAAGTTCTAACATATGTGTTTGTGGCAAGTCGTGGAAGATTCTTGATTTTTCAACATGATGACGAAGATACGACAATGCCTGCATGTCAACATTGTGATGAGAATGCGACCAAATTGTTTGTAAAAAAGAATTCTTCACACCTAGCAACCACATTAATTGTTCCAAGGATGTCGTCAACCAGGCAGCGCAGACGGCAAAAGTGATATCTTGTGGAAGATTGTAGACATACTTTAAAATATCAAAGACCATCTGCCATGTGTATATTTCACCTTGTGTGCTGGTGTCCCATTTACATCGCCATCCGACAGAGAGAGTTGCAGACGGGAAATTTTCACAGCACACTGCAACAAACTTGGTGGCATTCACTGGTTCACAATCTGCATTTGGTCCCTTCACAATGTCAGCATTCAGCCATAGAGGGCGCCTGTTAGCTGACAGTTGATCCTTGTATTTGGTCAATACTTTCAACGATGGCTCCAGGGCTGCAGTGTCTTTAAAATCAAGTTTTATCCCTTTGTTTGTCTTCAGAATTCTGTCCAGCCATGTGTCCATCCATGGTGATGTCACTGTCTTTTGCCGGAGGATGGGCCATAATGGGTATACCAGACTTGTCCAATAAAACGTCTGCTTCAAGCAGATCACAATCACCTTCAACAATACCGGAAAAGAAAGATTGACTAAATATTTACATATTTAAGAAAAAAACACAGTATTGATGATCATCATGAGACTGCGTACAGTTTTCAAACCTTGCAACAAATTTAAATCTGGTGACAAAACACTGCTGAAGCATTTTTTTCCAAATCAAACTTTGCAGCAGTGGAGATGCTGTTGTCGTTGGAAGTGTGTATCATCAAATCATACCACATTTTTCTGTCAAATCTGATGAAAAAATGTAATCTGTTCTATCTGAATTTCATTAAAATAATGAATACTTCCGTTAGTGCTCGTTTAGAAATGTGATAAATGTCAATTCGTAGTTTGTGATACAACGGTAAAAACGTGACAGTAAGCTTTTAATTCATGCAACAGCTCCTCTTGCAGTTGTTTTACATGGTTCACTTTGGTTTGTTAATTCCATCATGTCAGGTATCAAAAGAAGGTTCCAAGTAACCTCTTTTTCTATACATGAAAGCAAAAACAGTGCCGTATACCTTCTTTGTAATGCTTCATTCAGCTTTTCAGTGCTATTTACAGCATGGGCCCAGGTTAAGTCCAATCCATCCACATCACCAGGTGTATAAGACACTTCAGCCATGTTTACTTGACACAGCCAAACTAACTCCTGTAACAATACTAAATTTTTCCAGTAGTAGATTAAACGAAAGTTTTACATAATGGTGAGAATTATTTAGCTTTCACCATCAAAGTTTGTTTCAAGTAGATGCCAATTTGCATCTATCATGGGCCTTTCACTCATAACTTTGGGGCAATTGGATACAAATCATGATTCTGATTATGAAACATCTAGACTTTGTTCAAGTCGGTGAATTTAAAAAATCATTTAAAATTTTTAAAAAGATTCTTTCGTGTCTCCAAAATGTAAGTAAATGAACTTTATACTGAACGTACCTGAGCCTCGTAATTGCTAAGAAATTTAAATCCCACATCCCAACCTCCCAACATATAGACTGTCTACAACCCTATGGAAAGAAGATTACACTGTGCCCATCGGTAGCAAAGCATAGCAGTAAGATTATCATAACCAATAGTATATCTAGTGGTTTCAGCTATTTCAGCATCGATCATCACCAAGCAATTAACATACAACATTTAGTTACATGTGAAAAATAATTTACTCTTCAACATCTCTCGTTTGCTCTCCATCACAAATCTTAAATATGGTATTGCCATATTGTTTCAGTGTTGTGGCTGGATCAGTACACTTTTAAATGGGGTGGAAAGGATGATGTTCATTTCGCACATCCCATGCTCATTAAAATTTCCTGACAAAGAATTGAATCAGCTAGCAACCTCGCACTCAATTTCATCAGATGCTGATGTAAGATACAATCAGATTGTGAAAAGAGTTGATGTGAAAGAAGAAAACGGAAGGACTTACCTCAACGCCGAGACAGACAGCAATAATGAGGGAAACAGCGCCAAGAGTTCATGACACGATGCTGTTGTTGTTACGATTCCAGTAAGACAAGTAATGCAGTTGGATGGAATTGTCTAGCAAAATCTTGGTAAGTCAGGAATCAACAACAGCCACGTCGCTTAGTTTTATTTAACTGCCAAAGTCTGTATACTTCAGTTATGCAAAGGTACTTGCATATAGTGTAGATGCTATGTTTGAAAGTTACACATGCATTTTCAAACATTATTAACATGATGGTCAAACTCTGTTATTTTCAGAGGATCGGGGGTAATTCTTTGAACAACAAAACAACAGTTAAGAAGGTTTCAAGCATGTGCACATCAACACACATAAAGTATGAATAGCTGCAGTTTTAATGGCCTTTCTATTATACGTTTATAATTCTGTCGTCAGACAGTGATCATGAGGTAGATTCGCCACTTTTGTAGAATGTTTAAGCAACTCCAAAGTAAATGGCTACAAGAAAAAAAATTATAAAATACACTGTTAGACTTAAAGGGATACAGTCGTTGGACCTGCACTCAAAGGTCGTAAGGTCGTATGGGACCCATACGACCAATGCAAAAACTGTATCCAAGGTACAATGGTGATTGATGAAAGTTAAAAAATGTCTGTCATAATCTACATCGTATAATTTAAATTAAACAGCTATAATGATGAGGTGCATCTAGATATTGTGCATGAAATACATCGGTTTTAAATAAGAAACTCGCACAGGCTCAGTTCCCTTTAATTTGCAAAAGCGTAGAGGAGTTCCTTGACTGGAACTTTGTAGTTTGGTTCAGTTGCCATAACAGTGGATATTGTTCAGTTCACCCTCTACTTCTTAAAAGACAATGAAGCCCCAGTGTGAGAGAAAACAGATTCTCTGCATATACTTACAACTTTTACATCACTTCTCTATCTTTTTTAACATGATCCAAACCCCAGATGAATCAGATGAGTTGGAGATATGCTGGAGGAAGTGAATTACTCATCACGATATGCACTGGGGTTGTATTTCAAACCCAGTACAAAATCCAAAGTACCTTGGGTTGGAAAATATGAGTACAGTGATCATGTATCCGATGGATATCATTAGATGCAAGTAAGAAGGGTATGGGTGAGTTACTGTTTTATACACATATGGAAACTTTAAGATTTCTTGCACTTGCTCTCTGCTCATGCAATTGATCTGTCTTTAGAAGGATGTCGAAGTGTATCTGACTTCAGTGCTTTCTCAGTGAGAAAATTACGTCTGGAAGATTTTAGTTTGTGTGAAATGACAAGATACTCAAAATGACATCATCTAAATATGTCAGCCTAGTTTTTATTGTGTCAAAGTTGTAGATACATTTTAATGAAAAACAGTTTTTCGGATGCTCAAATTTGAACGGTAGTTATCTTGTGTGTTACTGGTATAGACATATTTGATGCCTGTGGAGCAATGAATTAAAAATGATCTTATACTGAAAATACAAAATTTATCTTTTCCACAAAGACTTGCATTAACGTTAGGGAAGACTGCAATATAGAATTTCAAGTGTTGGTAAATTTGACGTAAATTTGTTGCTCGATCCTAGAGTTTGCACAGTAACCCTGATTTCCATTCCATTCTTGGTTATGAAAGAGAATGAGAAAAAAAGCGAGCTCTCATTTTTGAGGTGCATAACACCTTTCATAAGACAATCTTTTCTCTTCTTCACTGGGATATTTGAGCTTGATAAACATACAAATTTGTTTTGTCTTTCCATTGATCGAGTGATTTCAGTTTTTTTTTCACCAACTGACAGTTTCTCACAAGTGATGTCCTTCAAAATTTTGTTGTACAAGGAAAGCAATAGTTTTATTCTGACAACGGTGTTTTTGCAAGGGTTTTGGAAGATAAGTAAGTGGTATGGGAACCCGAGTAGAATTTACATTGTCCACAAAAGAAATTGAGCATTAATGACTAGGACCTTACAAGTTCTGATTTGGTTGTAGAAATGATGTCTATGAGTTCTTGCAACACAAGTTTTGGCATATTTTTTACGTTGTAAATGCAAACATTACAAAACATATTAGATATAGAATATGCTATATATATGGAATTTATTTTATACAATACAGAATCTGATTCAGTTGGACCATCAATGGCTATCCACACCACTGTGCCATTTGGATTGAAATATTTAAAACAGCTATTAAAAACCGACAAAGATGAAGTCCAACCACTTGTGATGAGGCATTTGAAGGAAGTTTTCCCAGATTTGCCAGAACCTGCCAGCATTAAGTGTCAAAGATGGAGATATGCACAGGTAAGATATTGCAGTGTCTTCCCAAAATACCGTCAAAGGGTGACAGAAATCTAACATTCTGTCAAGAAAGGGGATATTATTGCACAAGATTTGCTGCATGTTTTCTGGAATCTTTTGGAAACTGAACTTCCTATCACAGGATTGTTAACATATTTATTTGTTCTAAGACCCAATATGCTATGTAACCTCCACAAATGTAATATCAACCACAATTGTAATAAAATCAACCACAAATGTAATAAAATAGTCAACCATTAATGTAACAACCCGCAACCACAAATGTAATAAACAAATTAACCATAAATGTAATAAAACTCAACCATAAATGTAATAAACTTGAACTTGCGTATGTGATCATTTGTTTATCAATGCCCTGAGTAAATAATAACTTTAATAAGACTAGTGTAATGTTATTGCATACTTTCCTGAAACTAGGTTTCCTTTCCGAAACACAGAATAGAATACTTTGAGAACGCTATCAGAAAACGGCGAGGTACTGATCAAACCGTTAGATAATGGAAGTGGAACAGCAGTTCTAGACACTGATAATTACATAATAAGGAAGCGTCAAAATAACTCGTCAACCAGTGATACCAAACAAAGTTTATGACAGATGACTCAGAACAAATAACAGAGAAATATAAAAACTTATAACAGAAACTTACGACACAAAATATATTGATGAGAACATATATTTCAATATAGTGAAAAACAATACGAACACTACATGAACACAGTGGAACAAAATTAGACATCCTGGCATCCCCTAGTGAAGGAACAAACTTCAAGTGGGACAACATAGGAATACAGACAATCGATTATTCCACACAATTTATCCACTGAAGACAAATTTGAGGCAATTGATTAAGAAAGTACGGCAATTTTCGAAAAACGGCGTTAAAGGATTGTAGTGTTATACAGTCTTCCCCACTCTGGAGTAGAGACTGCACTGACACTCAGATTACATCTGTGTCTAGCCATGGCCAATCAGTTCTGTACACAAAACAGGGAAACGTAAAATACACTTTCAAATATACAAAACACACTAAACGCAAACAATTAAGAAATGAATAATGTGTGGAGTTGCTTTCCTTATTACATAGATCAATATTTAAGGGCTAATTCCTCAATTGCAACGACAAAATAGATTTATTACATTTATGGTTGATAAGTATTACATTTATGGGTGTTTTTTTATTACATTTATGGTTACCATTTATTACATTTGTGGTTGGTGTTTTTATTACATTTATGGTTGATTTTTGTTACATTTATGGGCGATATTACATTTATGGGTGCATTTTATTGCAATTGTGGTTGATATTACATTTGTGGAAATTATTACATTTGTGGAGGTTACAAGCTCCCCTCTGTAACAAGTTTTAGATTTTTTATTCTTAACCCTGTAACTAATAATAGATCATCTATTATTTTCAACCTACTGAGATGTGATACCCAAAAATTCTTGTGCATTCAAATCACAGGGTATTGTCTTTACAAGTCAGGTGCTGGCATGGCAAAAGTCTCCAAGACAAGCCGATGACCTCAAATTGTTTGTAGCATTGACAAGCACTGTATAGTGATGACCTTTATGTCCTGTACAAAGGTCTTCGTCCTGTCGAGTGGACTCTTGATTTGCTGTGAAGCTCTGTGTGTGTGTGTGTGTGTGTGTGCGTGTGTGTGTGTAACACAGGTGAAAATATGATGTCAATACAGTATTAAGTGTATGTGTACAGGAAGAGGACGATTGAACAATTAAATTTAATTCTAGAATAAAGTACATTTAAAGAAATATCCACAGACTGTGATTCCACACCAAATAATGTCCAGTGCAGCACAATTGTAAGTAAGCATCTGGTAACTGTAACTTTTGACTTTTATCAATAACTTTATGCAGGTGTCGAACTTACAAAGTTGGTATTTCAAAATCCTATTATGTGGACTGAAGAAACCATTTTTGAAACATGGAACAAAAATACAAAAATACCAAAGTTGCAGTTACTGTGCATGTACCCGTTACACAATCTTCTAAATGGTCGTCAAAATGTTTTGAGTGGGTAAGGGTTTCTATTAGAGAGGTTAAGTTACACATAATTACGTTTAGCATCTTTAATTGTCACATTGTACCAGATTTCGCGTACGTTCCGAACGTCAAACAAAACTACACATTAGTCATAATTACGTGAGTATTTTTTAGATTTTCTTGATGATTTCCACGACTTTAGACAAGCAAACTCAAAAGTATCATTGAAAAACCACAAATAGGTGTGTTGTATTGTGAGGGTCAACCCTATTTTTTTGTCCCCACGGACAAAATACAGGGAACAGTTAAGCAGTACCATGTTAATTAGTTCCAGAGACCAGCTCTGGAACTGTTAGTTTTGCTCACTTTCCTTCTTTCTTCTTTCTTTCTTTCTTGCTCTCGTATTACTACCATAGATAACGCTATATACAAATTTTACCTCCATTACCCAGAATGCATTGCGACATGCTTATGACGTCATCGATCAGCTCGGACGTTTTACGGGCATTTCTTGTTTGTTTATTTATTTATTTTTTATTTTGCATTGCACAAATATCAAATTGCGTTCAGCTATTAATAATTCTAGCTTTCTTTCGCTTTGTTTTTGTTGCTTTTTGATTTTTATTTTTCTCTAAATACTCGCCGTACGTGGCGCTATACTGTCACGCTGGTTTTCGCCCGAGTGCTCATGGATTGAATGAGATTAACAATGGCGGCGGATACGAACGCTTCCCTCGCATAGAGAGAGAAAAGTAGGCTTTGCGTAAGTTTACAAGCGCGGCTGGGCACATCGTGTACCTAGGCGAGGTGGGTGTGCTCGAAAACGAAGATCAATGCAAAATTTGGATTCAAAATCGGCTGTTTCGGCGGAGAAACTGCCACCAGCGGTTTTTTCTATATCAGTCTGCAGGGCTGTGGTGGGAGGCCGTTTAACGCTGTTTAACTGTCTGTCACCGTACCGGCATGCGTTGGCTGCACGTAAAAGCAACTCAACTTTCCAAGATCAAACGGTCAGTATCTTGTGAAAACAGCGACATAGCAATGAAAATTGTTTTAGTAAGTGGTAAAAACTCTCAACAGATGAAGCGTTTATTGCTTTTAATCAAATGAAAATACATGTTGCCTCGGTTTTCAAGTTCAACGGCCTAGGTCCGATGTCTCCTCTCGTCTGATATACATTTCCGTGCGTTGTCGCCCCCGTATGTATCTGTTGCGTTTTTACCGTAGGCATTTGTAATCTGTGTACTGTTATTCCCTGGACTGCCTTGGTTTTAGTTGTATTCTGTTGTTGTATCAGCCCTCACTATGGGTACGTGCTTGCACATTAAAATCCTAAGCACTTTTTCATTCTGCACCAATCTTTGTCATACATCTCTTTTCTTCCGCTGCTCTGGTCTCCGGAACTTCGCTTTTGCTTGCAAATGCTTTCTAGTTAATTGCCAATTTACATATTAAATGAACTTTCCTAAATAGTGTGCTATGCCTTGAAATACTGCAGTGAATTTGATGAAACTTGGTACAGATGTTGATCTGTCAGTACTGCATACTGCGTGAAGACATTGCAGCATCAAAAGCCATATTAACCTTTTGAGCGCCAAAGTCAATTTCTGTCATTATACAAAATATACCCAAGTAATTTTTTATCAAATTTTTGCATAAATATACAGCACTTAAAGGGTTAAATGCTAATTTGCATATTTAATTAATTTTCGTAACTAGGCTGGTATCTCAAGAAATACTTCATGGAATTTCTTGAAACTTAGTACAGGTGTGAAGCTCACATTGCTTTAACAGTGCATAGTTTATCAGTGTCATGTTAATCAATTTTTTATTAGTTCCAATTTGCCATACATACCGGTATATGGCAACTGGGAGGTTATATGGTTGAAAAAAGTCTGTATGTGAGATGTCTGTCTGTATGTCTGTATGTGTGTGTGTGTGTGTGTGTGTGTATGTATGTGTGCATATGTATGCCTGTAAGTATGCCTGCATGCTTAATTTGGACTTGCAATGGAATTGTCTCAGTAATCAACCTGTGAGAGTGCAATGTGTGTATTAGTACTTAGTATTTCTGTAAAATGGAAGCACAGTGTCATTGGCACTATTTTTTCATATGAATAATTTTTAGCTCACATTTGGTTATACCAATGTGAGTTTATCGTATAAGCTGAAGTCGATGGCGTCTGTATGTATGTATGTATGTATGTATGTATGTATGTATGTATGTATGTATGTATGTATGTATGTATGTACAGAATGTCCGTCAACATCAAAAACACGCAAACCACTGCTCATTTCAGCTTGGTATTTGGTGTGTGGATTCATCAAGGGCTATAGATGGGATTTTGTCAAATGAAGTCTGTAATGCCAAAATTATGCAAATGAGCTTACAAAATGTGAAAATGGTCAAGAATTAATATCTCAAGAACCACTGTTTGGATTGATTTGAAAATTTGTGTGCAAGTACCTAAGGTGAACTTTATACAGTTTTATGAATATTATGAAGATATCCTTAATTTTGTATTTTTGCTGAATTTTTTGGTGATTTTTCTCATATTCAGTAAAAATTCTTCTTCTCTGAAACCGCCAGCCCAATCGCATTCAAATTTGGGTGAGATCTTTGCGAGGTTGTTACTCTTCTAATTTGTTGAAATTATGACAAATTGGGAAAATTACTATTTTGGAGCAATTTGTCATTTTTGGTCAAAAAATCTTAAACAGTATTTTCTTTTTAAAACCCCTGGACAGACAGCTTTTATATTTGGTACACAGACGTACAGAGATGACAATTAGTCCAGTCATTTTAGGCCAAAAAAGGGGGTAACCCACCACAAATTGCAACATAATTTATTTTTTCACCATTCATCTCAGAAAAACCCATAGAAAAACATATCAAAAGTCTTCCAAAATCCGAGGAGTGGAAAAGCGCCTAATTTGCATAAATCCAAAATGGCCGCCCCGGTATTATAGTTTCAATGCTTTTGGCCACTTACTGCCCAATATTGGTCCATTTTAATAATTTCTTTTTATTTCCATATACCTTGTACATTCCCTTCATATTTTAGACATTTTTACAATAATTCCATCGTTATTATTTACAAAACAGGAACATGAGTCCGAATTTTACTGTAAAACAATAGTATTCTCACACACTATGTCTTGTAATCAATACTTGTTTTATTTTATACGATACAAATGTCTGTAATGTGAAATAAATAAATAAATAAATAAATAGATAAATAGATAGATAAATAAATAAATAAATAAATAAATAAGAAAGAAAGACAAGAAAGACAAAATTATTCATCAGTTGTTGTTCGTCTTTGCTAGTAAAGGGAAAGCAACTCCACTTCATATTTGGGTTGTTTGCGTTTTGTGTGTGATATTGTGTATAATGTAAGTGTATATCATGTTTTGCTGTTTTGTGTAAAATGTTGCTCAGCCATGGCGAGACGTACCCGTAACCTACGTGTCTTGTGTTTATCCGCACTGGAGCGGAGAGATTGCTGTGACACTACGATACTTTGGCGCTACGTTTCGAAACAGAAAACAGAGTTTTCTGGGGTACACACTTGGAGATAGGTTCGGAATAGAGAGAGACAGAATGGCCGGAGACAGCTTTGTATTGTGTCTTAGTATGACCAATTTCAAAGATAAAAAAAGGAAACACATAAACAACAATCATAGAATGACACAAATAACGAACAGTCACAATAAAACAAAAATTGAGCACTGCATCAAACAACTCAGATTCATTAAGAACCTATGGGAACATAAACTCACAAACATAGAAATCAACGTACTTGGCAAAGGCTTAAAATTCATTCCGGAAACAAATCGTCCTAACAGAATCCAGCTATTAGGGGACATAAAGTATGCATTCCGAAAATGAGACTCTGACATATCATGAGACACAGACCGTACAATACCCAGTCAAAATGAACTCGAAATGGATCCCACATACAACCGAGAACACAAAACTAGAAAATTATATGGAAGCATCAAAATTGGCTATTGTTAACGTACCTATTCGAAACACAAACCAGATATGAACTGAATATGCTCACGTGTTTACAACAGGTTCATTAATAGTAGTGCGCTTCACAGAACAATGAGATATATGTTATCACTATATGTAGCAGGTTTTTTCAACTTCGCACAGTACTCTCAGAGTTTAATCACTAATTACAAAACTTTATTTAATATGCAAATGAGCTGTTCATTAACTTGACACTGCTCAATGCTTTATGGGACAATTAGATATCCATCAGATCAACATTTGTAGCACGTTTTGTTTAATTTAATGCTGTAATTTTAGAGTAATGTCACTAATTACAAAGTTCATTAAATATGCAAATAAACCCTAAATTAACTTGACACTGTTCAATGATTCACAGCACAATTAAATATTTATCAAATCAATATCTGTAGCACGTTTCGCAAAAGTTTGGTGCCGAAATTTATCTAATTACAAAGTTTATTAAATATGCAAATGAACCCATAATTAACTTTACACTACTAAATGCTTTACAACACAGATATCTGTCGTATCAGTATGTGCAGCAGTTTTCATCACATTTGATGCAGTTATTTCGGAGTTACATGACTAATTATAAGACTTCATGAAATATGCAAATGAGCTAATTATTAAATTGACACTGCTCAATGCTTCTCAGAACAATTCGATATTTATCAGATCAACAT